>NC_041225.1:37825309-37861356 GCF_002837175.3 Physeter macrocephalus
TGTGGGATCTTCCCGGACCGGGGCACGAACCCGTGTCCCCTGCATCGGCAGGCGGACTCTCAACCACTGCGCCACCAGGGAAGCCCCGCCTACTCTTAAAATAAGGGCTGAACTCAGTGAAAAGAATTTTGGCAAAGCAAAATTATAAATATTTCACCATACAAACAGTCAAACAAATTAACATAGTAAATGAGTCTACTTTTCAAGATACAGGAGCACAGTGTCCAGAGGAGGACCCTGAGATTATTTTGCCCCTGGCTTTTTTCTTCTTGATACTATCTACACAGCAGATATGCCCAGTGAACACCATTCCTACCAGGCCATCACCAACATTGCCAACTCAACCTCAGAAAGAAAGTGTTTTCTTTCTGAAACTGGTAAAGCATACTTTTGACAATTCCAGGGGATACGTCAAAGACTAACTTGGGCCAACAGATAAACAGAAGATTGTCACATATATAAGAAAGTTTTGTCACAGGTGCTTCGGGGCTATCATTTCTAAATCTGACCCCACATTAGAATCACCCAGAGAACTTTAAAAATGCAGATTCCGGGCTTCCCTGGTGGCGCAGTGGTTGAGAGTCCGCCTGCCGATGCAGGCCGGGAGGATCCCACATGCCGCGGAGCGGCTGGGCCCGTGAGCCGTGGCCGCTGAGCCTGCGCTTCTGGAGCCTGTGCTCCGCAACGGGAGAGGCCACAACAGTGAGAGGCCCGCGTACCGCAAAAAAAAAAAAAAAAAAAAAAAAGCAGATTCCAAGGCCTGGCTCCAGAATCAAGCTTTCTCAGGGCACCAGAGCTGGGGGAAATGGGGGTCAGAGGAGCATATGAGGCTTTCTCATGTTCAAAACCACATGGCAAGCAAGAGACAGAACTAGAAGAACTCGTCCCCTACTATTACCAAAGATAATTAGTCACCATCTTCTCCGTGCCATAATACACACTTTATCCCAAATTAACCAGCTGGATTACATGATTTCTCGGTCTTCCTCTTACTTTTATTCCAACTGCTTCCAATAGCAATAAGCACAAAATCCAGCCTCCTCACCATGGCAGGGCCTGCTTCATGGGCACATGGGTCACACAGTCACACCGGGCCCACAGTAAGAAGGGCCCGCACTTAGTTAATGCTGTGTTGTCTTGAAATCCTTAATAATTTCTTATAAAGGGGTCCTGCGTTTTCATTTTGCACCAGGCCCCACAAATTATGCAGTCAGTCGTGCCTGGCAGGGCCCAGGATCTGGCCCCAGCCTCCTCTCACCTCACCTCCCTCGGCTCTTCTCTTCCTTCACTAGGCTCCAGCCACCCTCGCTTGCTTTCTGTCCCTCGCACATGCTAAAAAACTAGGTCAGACCACCCAGAGGGGTGGGATAGGGAGGGTGGGAGGGAGGGAGCCGCAAGAGGGAAGAGATATGGGAACATATGCATATGTATAACTGATTCACTTTGTTATAAAGCAGAAACTAACACACCATTGTAAAGCAATTATACTCCAATAAAGATGTTAAAAAAAAACAAAAACAAAACTAGGTCAGAGCATAAGGCTTAGCTTAGAGACTGCATGAGGTCTCGTACATCCCTTAATTGTAAGTTTAGCTCTCAGGATCCTACCATCCTCTGACCAACACCAAAACAATGACGACGTGCTTAGTGGTGTTTGCAAAGAGAGAGATGGTAGAGCTCAAAAAGGGGCCTTGACTTTGCCTGCCACCCTGCCACGTGGTCAGAAGGGAGACAAAGTACTACTTGGTACTCCTGCCTTTTGATCCTTGCTGGTAACAAAGAGGAAATGTGTCCCAAACATTGAGCTGGGAATTGAGCAATCAGGTTATCAATGATTCCTGGAGGGACTGGAAGAGAGAACTGGAGAGACTGCAGGGGGAAATAAAAAGACAAGGTGAAACAGCCTCTCCAGCAGTCAAACAGATTTTAAAATACATTAAAATGTATTTCTAAGCCACAATAATATAAGCTAATTAGGGAGAAAGAGAGGCTAAATGTACTCACGCTATAGTTTTTCTTTAAGCATCTTCACTAAAGAATCTAGGAGCTGGAAAGGATCAAGAGAATCATTTCAAACGATGCTTTCATGTAGCAAATGAATATCTGAGTCTTGCTTAGCATCATGTTGATAGCTTTGGAATAATGTAGGGGTTCAGAACAAGTCACCCCAAGATGTGGCACTCTGGCCTGCAAATTCATATGTGCTGAAAACAATCAAGGCCCAAAAGACTTAGGAAGAACCTCTGACCTTCCTCCTAATGCCTAAAAGAATTTAGATAGAGAACCTATTCCAGGAAGGGAACTATCACCATGGTTCCCTTGGAACCTTCAGCCTTCCGTATCCCGTATTGTACCATCAGCATCCTCAGATTCAACCAACCAAGACTGAATGTCTACACCATTTTATATAAAGGACCCGAGCATCCATGTATTTTGGTATCTGTGGGGATCCCGGAACCAATCTCCATGGATACGGAGAGACAACTGTATAATATGAATTAGGTGCGGTGGATAGGGAAGAACCCAGCAGAGCCTGTTTGATCAAAGGCCTCTTTATGTCCCATTGTTTCTGGATGACCCTGTAAACATTTGTTTACCAAACATTTACTCTTTTCATTCTTCTTGTGAATTGCCTTCCTTCCCTTTGAAGTCCAGACCCCTAACGCTCTCTTTTTAGTCCTGAATGACGTATAGACATACATACCTCATTTCGCCTGACTGTCTTTGGAGTCTCCCATGTTTATGCAGATTCCCTGTATGTACATGATTAAGTTTAGGGGATTTTTTCTCCTGTTAATCTGTCTTATGTCATTTTAATTATTCAACCAGCCAAAAGAACTAAGAGGAAAGGAGGGAAATGTTCCTCTCCCCAACAATAGCAAGAGGACATGAACCCAAGGTCATCTTGCTTGGGACCCTTTCTGCCACTTCCTTCTTCACTGGGGGCCAAGTCGTGAGGACAAAGACTGCCTTAAGCAGCAAAGCTAAAAGGAAACTGTCTTAGGCCAAAGTTGTACATAGTCCAGCCCATCCTGCTAGATAATAATAAAAATGATAGCTCCATTTTTTGAGCAGCTGACAGGTGCCAGGCATTGGGCTGCACATCTTACCTTACCACCCTCCTCACCCATTCACAGCAGCCCTGCCTTTACAGACAAGAAAGGTGCCACTAGCAAGTGTCAGTTATGTCCTCAAGGTCACACAGCTGGTACCAGACAGAACCTCGATTCAAATTAAAGTCTGCCTTTGCTATGGGACCCTGCTCTTTTCAAGTAAGGGAATGGAAGAGAAAGTGTGGAACCTTGAAGAAAGTGAATTCTGCAGGAGGTGACAGCAACCCTGACAGGCCCTCAGAAGATGAGAGCCCCAGCACTGCAGAGGTTACATAACACTGGCCTGCAGGAGGAGTGCCCGGTAGGAGGATGTTGCTGCGGCCTGGGAATCGTTATCTTTTTAGAAAATCACCACGCTGCTCACTGCAGAGAGAAAAAGGCAATATCAAGTTTTCAGACACTGTGAATTGGAGATCAGCCAAGGGAAACTCAGTTTGCCGCAGAGGATTCGGTAATAAAATGCTGTGTGCATTTGGGCCGGATGCATGGGGGAAAGCAAATGGAACAGGGCAGTTTTTAGCTCTAACATTGTCTTCAGTAATTGGACAGTGGGGTTTACCGTTATTGGAAGTCCTTGATGGGGAATTTAACAGAAACTCTCCTGCAAGGAAAAGAGAGGAAAAAAACCCCCAAAACATTAAAGAACCCACAGCTGTTTTCACCGTGGGTCCAGTTCTCCAATTGAAATTGTTCTCCCAGCGGCAAACCTAACATGGTACAAGCACTGTTCTATAGAAAACATTTGTCTAATCAGGATTTTGGTTTTGGTCCCATCTGTTTAACAGAATTGCTCATCACCTCAAAGTTAACTGAAATCTGTTTGTTATCAACAAATTACATAAGAACCTGGTAAATATTTTATAAAGAGAATTGTAAATATTTCCCTCTCTGTTCAAGGAATAAGTGATTATTTACCCATAGCCTGCTTGGCCGCCTCTTGTAGGTGATCAAGAGGACATTTTCAAAGCTGCTGTGGCTCATCATGAAGGGGAGAGAAATTTCCAGCCTCCAGGACACTATTGTCACTGTTAGATCGAAGAGTCCAGTAAATCAAGAAGACATGACATCATGATATCAGCTTAACAGGGCACAAGAAAATCCAAGAGGGAAACTGTCATTGCCTTCAGAGATTACGCAGTGTGGTCAAAAGAATACAGACTTGAGAGACAGACGGGCCTGGGTTTGAATCCTGGCTCTGTCACCGACTGCTGTGTGGCCTTAGGAAAGCTACTTTATCTCTTGCAGTCTCAACTCTCCACACAGGGTTGTTATCAACTGGTAAGCAAGTTGCCTAGAACAGTGCGGGGCACATAGTAATAATAATAGTAATGATGATACTAGTAGTAGCACTTGTTGAGTAATCACTCAACACATTTTACTTGCCTTCTTCCAACCTCCTCTCTTCTTTTCAACCAAGTGTTTCCTGCCTTAGGTAGAGAAACCAGCTGACCTCTGAAGCGTCTTCCAGCTCTAAGGTTCCAGACAAGTCCACCAGGCCGTGTTAGTTAACCGGTCTTGTCACAAGAGTGTAAGGCAGAAGAAGTGCTTCTTGGGAATGACATCCTGGAAGATGGGCCCCCCATTGTGTCTTTTCATAGTGCAGTATAGGGTCATTCTGCCTTTACTGCATGAATGGATGAAGGCATGGATGGAGAAAAACATCCAGCCTAGGACCTTGACTTGCAATGAACAGCTGTGTGGCTTGAATCTAGCCCTATAGGAGTCTAGGTTTGTGTATCAGCCTTGGAAAGGCAGCAGTGAGAGAGCGGAACCCAATGAGGCACAGGACACGTCGATGGAAAACGTAGGTCCATGTTTTCAGCTACCAGGGACTTCTCTGATTGGACCAGGAGGTAAACCCACAGTCCTTGAAAATCAGCAATGCCTGGGTTCTCACCACTGAACCCCTTCAGCACACAGTTCTCCATACCATACCCATGCCTGTGCTCTGCCTTTCTATTTTCCAGCGGTGCCTTAGCACTTGTAACACTTTTTAGCACATATTTAAAACTCTTCTGCTGGACTCTTTGGGTTCCCTGCAGTTTGGAGTGAGCTGAGAGGGGCCTGCATGTCTATCTATTAAATGTTCCCTGGCACAGAACAATCCTGGGAGGCCTCAGTCAAGGCCTTGCAACTTCAGGAGACCTACTCTCCATTCTCTGCCCGCATGGACTCCCCCACCTCCACACAATCTAGCTCCTGAGGACAGATATGCCAGAGGGTCTTGTGTCCCACAGCCCTGCCTGTCCCCATGAGAGTGAAGGCTCCCTGAGGGCAGGCACAGAGAACACATCTGCTTCCTTCTCTCAACTCTCCGTTTCCCACACATAGAAGGTCTGGCTGATTAACATTCTGCTGCAGCATCTCTGCCTCCTTCCACAGGGGTTAGATTCTTCCTCTCTGAGTCGAGGACCCCCAGCCTTGAGAGCCTAAGGGGGAGGGAGGGGTGAGATCGAAGGCTGAGGGACCTGGGCTGCTCCTTCCCCTAGTGAAGGTGCGTGTGCGTTTGCAGGGGGAGGTCTATGGACCAGGGCAGAGGAGGGTGAGGGCCAGACCATTTGGCCCCCAAGGACATGCCCAGAGTCAGGGAACCTATACTGCAGACAAAAGATAATCCTCCAGAGATTTCCATGTGTTAAAAGGCACACAGCTCCTTTCCCAAGGGGTGAAACTCTGGACAAGCGCATCCCAGAGGCCAGTGACTGGCCTCAAATGGCCTAGAGGACATGTGCAAACATGGAAAGTTTGTGGATTCAGATCCATCCTCTGCTCCCACACTAAAGTGAGCGGTGGGACACTGGACCCTTGAACACAATTTGTTCATTGTCCTCATCTTCACAAGACAGAAATAACGTGATATACAGACAATTAGAACAGAACTGTCTATCAGCAGTCACTAAACGACCTTGAACTGTCCATCAGCAGTCACTAAACGACCTTGAGTTTCCAAGGCCTCATGCAAGTAACTACTTAACAGGAGGCTGGAAGAGCAAACCAAAGTCCTTCCTTCCACTGTCATAATCCTTCCTACCGGCTTTGGGGCTTTGCCTATTTTCAATGAAGTCAGTAGGCCCCAAATGCTGACTCTCTATGAAAGTTCTTCCGTATGAATAGAGGGAAAGTAGAAGGAAAAAATAGTCTTGCCTTGGAATTCGGAGACCTGGATGTTAGTCTCAGTTCTGACATTAACGGTTCAGGGGACTTTTATTCACGTGCACCTATTTCCTCAATTCTAAAACGAAAGATTGGGAATGACATTTTCAGTGTCACTTCCGGTCCCAAACAATGCTAAATTAGCCCATAGAGTCATCCTTCCATGGGCTCTCAAAGCTTCTCTGAGCAGAGAAGCAAGAACTTAAGCCCTGGGTCTGAGGCAAGGGGAAGCAGCTAGTACAAGGGAAGAAAGGAAGGCAACGAATAAAAGCTAGGATATGTAGGACGTCGTTTGCCAAAATATATTCCAGGAAACAACATGGCCCTGGAAAACAATAGGTGATGCTATCTTTAAAGGGTGCTCTATGGTCAAATAAATTTGGAAAATATTCAGTTAACAAATGGCTTCCTTGAGTGCTGGTCTTCTCACAGCAATTAAAATGCTAATATGAACTGTAGATCTCCCAATGGTGCACACAGCATGTATGACATCTCAAAGTTATATTCTGAAGAAACCACTCTGGGAAATGTTCATCTAAGAGAAGCTACAACCATCAACAGAGCTGTTAGCAAACAGGGCAAGATATCCCTGGAGATAACACCTAGGGAAAGTTAGATTGTCACTGTAAATGAAATAATAATGGCTATGGATTCCTTCTACAGTAAAGATCTGAATATATAGGAACTCAATTCTTTCAATCAGTATTTATTAAATGCTTCCTATGGATTTAGGCCTGTGCTGGGAAAAAGAGAGTATTTTTAAGTGAGTGTGTGTGTGTGTGTGTGTGTGTGCGCGCGCGCGCACACGTACGTGCGCACACGCATGCATACACTGAGCAGAGGTAGGGAGTAGAGGAAGTGTGGTAAAGAGAAATACTTGATCAAAGGCCTCAAGACGTAATCTGGTGAGTTAACCTAAGTTAATTATAGAAAACTGCAGGGTACCAAGCTTTATGGTCAAGACAATGTAAGAATGTGTTATCAACGAGAGATGGCACAGGCAGGAAAATCTTTGTGGAGAGTCAAGGCTCATACTGGTCTCTTAGAGATTCAGTTAGTATAGATCAGATGATAACCTGACACAACTGACACGTAAGATTTGTCTCCATTTATAAGTTAAGAGCTGACAAATATTTCTTAGCACCAATAGTTAGAACAGAATGATTGGAAATGCTGCCATAAAGTGTAGAATTACTTGTCTATGCCTCTAGTCAGTTGCAATGTATGGCCATTTCTCACTACCACTTTAGTATATAACTCTTCCTGTTCTCCCCCTACTCTATGCTATCAATCCCACTCCCTATCCTCTGGGTTTCCCTCCATTCATGTAAATTCATGACCATGTCAAGCTCCAATTTGTGGCCAGTCTCTTAAGAGGTCCTGGAAAACATACCATGCACCTCGTTTATTCCATCATTCTTTTCCATTGTGGATTTCCTGGTTTCATGTGAGCTCACTGTGCGTAATATGCTCGCAGGGAGTGTGTTCGTGGACACTCACCCCACTTAAAGTTGAGATGAGTCTTCCAACACACACTGGGAAAAGGAGATAGATGACCATCCACCTTCTCCACAACTGTCGTGCCAAAGAACCCCACACGCTCCCTTTGCATAGTATTCACCAGGGTATGCGAGTGCTGAGAACTTAACCTGGTAAATTTCAATAGGCCAGACGATTAAAAAAAAAGAAGATCAGGCTCAATCAATTGCTATGATACATAACAGGTCTTCAAGATGACCCCCCCATGAGTCTCACCTCCATGTGTTCACTTCCTTTGTAGTCCCCTCTCCCAGTGAATTTTAGGTGGCCTTGTCTAACCAATAGAATGTACCAACAAGGATACTCTGTGACTTCTGAAGCTAGTTCATACAGAGCCTTGAAGTTTCTGCCTTGGTCTCTGGGAACAATCACTCTTGAAATGCTCACGCTAGATGAAGTCAGCCTTCACGTAAGCATTTTGACTACCCCGAGACTCCTAGGGTTCAAAAAACTCAAGCCACCTGGAGGCAAGCTGAAGATACCAGGTGGAAAGAGTTGATGCTACAGAACACTGAGGTGACAGAGGAATGAAGAAGTCATCCTGGAAGTGGATCCTCCAGCCCCAGGCACCCCAGCTAAGGTCCCATATATCAGAGACAAACTGCCAGATGAAAGCTTTCCCGAATTCCCAACCCATAGAGTCATGAGCCAAAGAAGATGTTTTCGTTAAGCCACTAAGTTTCAGGGAGTTGATTATGCAGCAATAAATAATGAGAACACTTGCTCTCATCCAATGCAGGAGTTAACTTCAAATGAAAGGAACACACAGGATAGGTTTTGATTGTTGACATAAGAAGAAACTGAGATGAAAGCTTACCTGCCTGACAAGGGCAATGGTATCCATGTTTTTCCTAACTGAGAAACTGTCAATTCCAATAAGAGGAAATGAGATCTAGATGATCAAGCAATGGGAGTAATTTGAAGGAGCACGATAGAAGGAAATGTGCGTGGAGCACTTGATATTTTCAGGTATGGCTGCATGAACTCTCGCACGCAATCCCCGTAATGAACTTGTTTTATTAGAGTGGTATCATGCTCTTCACTTTATAAATCAGGAAACGGAGCCAGAGAGAGAAGAACGGGCTGCCAGGTCACAGAGCTTGAAGGAGAGTGCTGCTTCTCGCAGGGCTGAGCGGTAGACCTCACAAGCTAGCAGCTAGGTATTATTCTGAGTGCTCCCCCAAGGTTGATTCTGAACTTAAAGGCAGTGACAGAGCTAGCAGCCTGTGGGTAGAGACAGGATCACTTCCAGGGAACCACTTAAGAAAGGGATAGAAAATCCAAGCCCCATGTGAAAATCCAGTTTTACCTCCCGGAACTCCTGCTGAGGAAATTCCTTTCCACATATATTTATTGAGTACCTCCTGTGCTTGGGCTCCAAAGATGAGTAAGAACTACCCCCGACTCAAAGACCTCGTAATCCAGTAGGGAAAGCATTCGCGCAAATTCACTAGCGTTAGGAGGGCTGCGCAAAATGTCTCAGGAGAAGCTGCCCTTTGCCCCACCTGAGGGGTCTGGAAGCGTGTTCTAGAAGAGCTGCTGACTACACTTATCTTTGCAGGACCGGCAGAAGTCAGCCAGCCTGAAGGGACTGAAGATGTCCTCCTTGTAGGGAGACACTCCACCTTTGGCCTTCCTGCCTATCATTTCTGGATCCTCTGTGATAAACCTGCAGAAAGGTATGACTGCCTCTTTCTTTCTATTAAACCTGTCACTGGAGTTTCTAGTACTTTGTCAAAATATAATGCACACATGAAGCCTGAGTAGGATGATAAATTGAGAAAGCTGAATTCTCTGTGTGCTTTGAAAATAAAGCCCAAAGGAAAATACCTTGACTATTGATGGGAGGTTTAATACTTCATTTTTATCTTTCTCTCAAAGCACACTTCACACTCCACTGAACTAGTTCATAGATCTGGCTGAAAATCTTCCATTCTGGGCGCCTTTGCTGGACATTGTCGTTTACCCCAGATGCTCCTACCTCTCAATATAAAACTTCACTTCTTATCCCTTTTTAGAGAAGAGCTCTCACTGGCTAAACCCAGACGTGAAGAACTGAAGAGGAAAAATGCTATTTCCTCCAACTTTGGTTCTCCCCTTCTCTGCTTTCTCCTTCTTCCCTCTATCTCTCTCAGTACTTCTCTCTCTGTCCAGCCCTCTCTCTGTCCCTGTCTTCCTTTCCTTCTCTTTCTCTTCTCTGAAACCATATCTCCAACTCCCTTTTCTCTTTATTTTCATCCACCCTTTAAATACATTTTAATGTAATGAAAAAGTCAGCTTTTGAAATCAAGTTGATTCCAATCTTCTCACTGAACTTACACACACACACACACACACACACTTGCACACAAAACACACATTTGCATGCACATGGCACCACGTTCTCTGCACATTCTCCATTCGTTCTCTCCTCCCTCCTCTTTGCCCTTCCAGACCCTCTGTCCTTTCAAGTTCATATTCTAGCTCCTGCAGGCAAGTCTCTTCAACCCTTCCAGGCCACAGAGACTTCTCCCTCTTTGGAGTTCTGATAGCATTTATTTCTGTACCATCTATCATAGCATGAAATTAACCATTGTCTAGAATTGTTCTCTCAAAGTACTTTTACTCCTGAGAAGATAGATTCTTCTCCATAGCTAAAAATGTCTCCTGTACTGCGATCCCCCGCTCAAGAATCTTGAGTGGTTCCCTGCGGCCTATAGCAGTGTTTCTCTAACTCTTCCAATGAAGCAGGGGCAGCTAAATAAAATGTACGCATACTGTTCGTGATTCTGGTGTAGAGCCCAACTGCCCCCTCTCACAAAATGTCCTTAACAGCCCATGGTTTCACTTTTAAAATGCAAGCAAATTTAACATTATAACTTATAGTAAAGCTTTCTGTAAATCTGTAGAGATGAACTCAAATTCATGAGATATGAAAATGTGGGAACATTCGAGATAATTCAGTCTAAAGCCTAATCCTGTCACAGAAGGGCAGCAGTGAGGAGAGGAAGCCCATGCTTTAGAGACCACTGCAGGGCCAAGAGTGGCCATATCGGTGCCGTAAATTGTTCTGTGGCTTCCTAGCCCTTTCACGATATAGACCAAACTCTCTAGCGTGACATTCAGCACCGTCTGTGACTTGGCCACTCTCTGCTTCTCCAGCCTCACCTTTCATGCTGCGTCTCTCTGCCTCATGCACACTCCACTCTAGCCATAAGGAAGTGCATGCAATGTCTTACATACACCTTGGCACTCACATTTCATGATGCTCTTTTCCTGAATGTCCTTTCATATCAACCCTCCACACACACCTCTCAGTCCCAAGCCAGCTGGTGAACACTTTCTCCGGGAAGGTGTTTTGTGCTAACGATGTACCAAGCATCATCCTGTTTTTCCACTTTCTATTACAATGTCTCTTACATTATTTCACTCATTTGTTCAAAAAGAAAAGAACTGTTCAAGCCCCTCACCCAATAAGGTGCAGGTGGAGCATAAAGTAATGCAGTGCAGTAATATTGACTTGTAGGTTTTGGTAGAACAGTCGGTATGCAAAAATATGTACAAATAAAAAGTCAGCTTTTCATGGAATGGGAACTTTTCCCATAGAAAGAGAAAATCATTTGATGTTAAAAAACAAAAACAAACTAAAAACTTCGTTGCGGGGAGGGGAATACAGAGGTTCTGCATGTAGCCATTCATCTAAGATGCATAATGCACACTAGAAAAACTGGTGCTAGTTCTGGGAAATAGTCCAAAGGGGAGCAGACCTCTCTCCTGAGTGTCTCAGGCAGCCTGGAAACAGGCTCTTGCTCTCTCCCTTCTTCCTCAGCTCTTCTCCCACGAGGTGCTAGAAAGAGAATACAGCATGTCCCAGACACTCAGGAGCTTTCAGGTGAGTTGAATGGCTGAGTCATACACACATACTTTAAAAGCAGTGTAAGAGCTTTCCAAGAGCTACATAAAGTGACCCAAGAGCTACAGTTTCTGAGGGAAGAAAAGAATCCAGTGCTGGCGGGTTAGGGAAATCATCCTGGAGGAGGGCAGAATCCTTCAGAGACGGGAGCTGGTCTCAGAATTTTTCAAGGCCATTTTCGCTGCTTGTATATTCTGATGTCAAAGGACGCAGCCTTGATTTCCACTAAATTCTTGTTTAATTTCTTGTTTAAATGCCATGGCTCACAGTGGAATGGTCCTTTAGTATTGCTGGCCTTAGGGGATGGGATTTCCATGAGGAGCCACTATCTTAACCTATACCCTCTACACTCCCACTCCGTAAAGAAGAAAGGGGCTGGCATTTCTTGGGTATCCACCAAGTCCAGGAACACATTAAGCATATAAGTACATGTTTACAGTGAATCCTCCCCAAAACCTGTGAGATACGCTCATTTTATAATTGAAGAACCTCTGGCAAAGCCCAGTTAAGCGACTTGCCCAAGGTCACACAGCAGGTAAGGGGCATCCCTGAGCTTTAAACACAGCTTTTCTAATTTCAAAGCACATATTCCTTCTACAACATCAGGAACTGCATTGGTGTAACATTATTCTGTGCTTTATTTTATTGAGATCCAAATGTCATTGAGCTTATAACTGTACATAACTACTGTCCAAAATATATATTGTATTAATATACCCCAAACTCTCGAAGTTTAAAAAACATTTCCATCAACTTACTCTGGGCTAGAGCTTTCCACAGTTACATCATTGATGAACTCTGCACAGGGTAAACCATGATTTATCTGGTAGTATTTCGCATGATTCCTCCAAACTTTTTTATTTAACTCAGTGCTATCCCTGAACTCCTGTCTAGCTTTCTGGGAAGAAAATGCAGCAGAATCACCTGCTTTAAGGTTAGGCATAGCTAAATGTTAACCATAAAGAGTATGTCTTACAATCCCCACGTTGCTAATGATTTTCTTTTGGATTTTAAAGCCAGCTAATTAAAGAGCTGAAAGCAATGGAATATTGCGTAAGTCAAACTTTGTATAACATTTAGTCCTTGGTTTTGGCCTCTCACTTATATTGATCACCTTATGCATGAAGAAATTAGTTGGGGTTAAACAAATGTATGAACCATGTAAGTATTCACTGGCAGTTCTGCCTTGCCCCCAGAGTACTCCTAGGGGTGGGCGGCACTTCTCAATTGGACCCTGGGCACAGTGCTACACAAAAGCAGTCATCACACGGGAAGCTCATTATGTGACTCCCCTTAGCAAGCCTGCTTAAGGGCCTTCCTACGTGGTCCTAACACCCTTCTCATGGATAACGGGTCTAAAGGAAGTTACATGCAGAGTCCTCATCTGCTAAGCGGGGGTCCCATGGGATAGTGCGATCAAACCAGGATCCAGACCAGGCTGCTGGAGTGAGCTGGGCTGTGACAGGACACAGGCGACGTGACTACTATGAAGTGTAATGGAAACTCAGGGAGGCGTTATGAAGAATCTAATCAAGGGGGGACTTTAAGTAGGACTGGCAGCAGATAATGGGCCCTGGGATACACTACTCCGTGGCCATGGAAGGAATTATGAGTGGACAACAAGGTAAGGGGGGTCCAGAAGTACCAACCAGAGAACAAAAGCATAGAGGGCGAGGCAAGATGGAGTTTCAGAAGAGGAGCCCAGTTACCAGAGTGAAGGTACAAGTTAGAATCTGTGAATCACTTGATCGTTGAGCTACTGATTTAACCAAGCGTGTTTATAAATCTCTATGCCTTCTTATTCATTTTATTTCAAACACTCATACTGCCTTCTGTGCTTCAGTCACCTTTTAAAATACTCACAAGGGCTTCCCTGGTGGCGCAGTGGTTGAGAGTCCGCCTGCCGATGCAGGGCACACGGGTTCGTGCCCCTGTCTGGGAGGATCCCACATGGCGCGGAGCGGCTGGGCCCGTGAGCCGTGGCCGCTGGGCCTGCGCGTCCGGAGCCTGTGCTCCGCGGCGGGAGGGACCACAACAGTGAGAGGCCCGCGTACCGCAAAAAAAAAAAAAAAAAAAAAAATACTCACAAACATTTATTTAAAAGCTGTAACAACCCTTAGAGGCAGATACTAGTATTATCCCCACTTTATTAGTTAGGAAACTGAGGCACAGGGAAGTTAAGAAACTTGCTCGAGGTTACAGAGTTAGAAATTAATTATTATTTTAAATTTTACCTAGAACATGGTGAGCCTTTTCAATTTGCAAACAAATGTTCATTTCAACTCCATAAAATTATATATCTAATATATTGTTCATTATTGTCTACAATCTATTGCTCGGTTTATTTTTTCTTCAGAATGACTGTTTTTCAAGGATCGGATATTTACTTTGTGATCAACATATCTATTATCTTTTTGTTCATGTTTTTATTTTGTCCTTTTCTCTGCATTTGAAGAAAGTATTTCAAATTTATCTTTGATTTCTTTTTTTATACCTTTCACTTCTCTTTTTTCCTTCCATTGCAGATTTTTATTTCAATATTGTATTTTTACTTTCTCAAATTCTTTTATTTCAACCAGTCCTTTTTTATCTCTACCTTCCCTTCAGTTTGGTCTCACCTTATGACTGCCTATTCCTTAGATTGAGAACAGGCCATCTTACGTTTTATTAAATCCATCTAACAAGGGGTTTCTGAAATTGTCTTCTAGTTTCTGGAGTAAAATTTGTTTTCTAAGGTATCTTATTCTGAGTATTTTAGATTATTCTACTTTCTTGGAGGTTTAGAGAAACAATATGTGGAAGATCCTTCCAGCCACCATCCCCCATACACACACGCGCGCGTGCACGCGCCTACACACATGCACATAGTCCCCTTGGGTTTCGTCACTCAGATATATATCTGGAGTAAATATTGATGTGTATAACCTTGAGTACAAATTCTGAGACCTAACACAATTCGGTGTAGCTCTGGTTGGTCTCGTATGAGATGTTTTGTTCTTGATGTCAGTTTTCCTGTCACACCACAAAATTAGAACAGGCCGTAGCTCTTCTTTGAATAACTATAGTATTCAAATGGCTTCTCATTGCACAATATATTGTACAAAAGAAATTCTAGGGGAAAGAAAAATATGTTTTCACACACACACACACACACACACACACACACACACACAAAGAAAAAACCTGGCCAGAGGAGAAGGAAGTATCTGATGGATGTGGTGTGCCTTGGGGCAAAGGATTTTTAAATTCCTGCTGATTTATTTCATACTTGGAAAAACAAACAAACTAAGCCACAATCCATCAGACCAGTGATAAGGCACTAGATGCCTTCTCGCTCCCATAGTCCCTAAGAGTTTAAAGTCGAATGAGTAGATACTACACTTGCTCCTTCAAAAAGGAGGTCTATCCTGTTACTGTAGCAGATGGTACCATGCTCAATATCAGAACAGTTTTCAACAGTGAGAGAATTCATGCTGGCTAGTTCATTACATACATATCTGTTCCATTTCTTCTTTTGGGCAATCAGGCATATGGGAAGTTTAGATTTTGACAATGAATCCTGTTGAATGATACATACAAAAATATATCTTGATATCAAGGTAGTGTGTTGGTCAGGTAATGACCTAGTAACAGAAAGAAATGTCAAGGAAGAGGACTTCATTGATCATACTGTGAACAATATTCTATATTCTATCCTTGTCCTGTTGGAATAGTAGCCTTAATGGTATGGAAATTCTTGGAGTGACATCTCAAAAACAAAAACCAATTTGGATGAAGAAATACAAAAAGAGGTCCAGATGGCTTTTGTTGTGCTCACCATTGTAAATGAGGATGGCTGTCCATAGCAGCCAGAGTGCATCTGTTCGCCATTTTATTCAATTACTTAATTAGAATAATGTTCTCTCCTTAATTGTCACTGTTTTAATAAAACAGAATATCAAAGTAAAGTTGTTAGTCGATATTTTCTAAGTAGAGTTTAAATGCATAGGAGGAAAGCATCATCCGATATTTCACTGAGTCTCAAATACATGTCCCTCTCCCTCATCCTATAGAGTTAATTCTCCCATCAGATGTGTAAAGCTTCTGTTTAAGCAGAGGAAAATTCGGGGCCAAACTTCTAATGTTATCCCCTCCAGCAGATCTATCACTGTGTTGTTGAGGAGAGAAAGTTGGCAGCAAGGAACAGCATGATTAATCACATTGTTGTTTCTTTAACTCAGATAAATCCATCTCACATGCTTTGTGAGAGCTGTCCACTCCGTAAAATAGGATATAAATGAGCAAGCCTAGGAATGGAAATCCCCTGGTAATATGGCAGGTATCCAGAAAAATATTGTCTACTTCTTCGGAGTTATGACACTTTTCAGAAACCATTCTGCATCTCCATAGTTAAATGCATTTATAAGGTTCTTAGGAGAAAGGGTCTGTCCACCCTAAAAGTTAAAAACAATTCTTCAGCAGCGAAGCAAGACTGATAAACTATCAGGAGCCCTCTGAATGCAAACAAAAAAAAAGAAAAAGTTACTGCATCTTCCATCTATCATGGGTAGGCTATGAGCTCAGGATCTTGAGACCTATAGACTCATAGCACTGAAAGAGACCCCAAAGTCCATTCAGCCCACATGCAAACTCCCTGGGATGGATTTTAAGAATACTGATACTTTAACCCCACCTCATACTACTAAATCCAAACCTTTCAGGAAGGGACTGGATATCGGTATTCTTTAGACGCCCCCGGGAGATTCTAATGTGCAACCAGGATTGAGAACCACTTGCCTCTGGTCACATGAGGCAAAAGAAGAATCGGGGAATTCAAATCACCCGATTGGAGAAAGACCATCATAGGGGATGCAGATGGCATATATGGGCATCTGAAATATCTCCCTATCCAAGCTGAATGCAAGTTGCCCATGTTAAAAAGAAATGATGATGGGGCAGTTGAGAACAACAACAACAAAAGACTACTTTAGTGTTATGTAGAAGTGCATAGAAGGCAGTTTAAAGTCTCTTGCTTTCAGTTAGGAGCTGTTGATGAGAAAGTTGCTCTCAAGGCCCGAAGCAGCCCAAAAATGTGTGTGTGCCCTTGAAAGAATCAAAGGTTGTAATTTAGTAAAAGTCAAAACAAAACAAAAACATTAAATTTTACCTAGACTATTTTAATTCTTAACCCTTTCTCTGATTTGTATATTTCCTTTATATTATTTAGTATAACCATTTGGAGTTAATGAGTAGTTAATTCTATGATTTCAGGAGGATATTTCTTTTGGTGGAGAAAGCCTGAGTGGGTATTACAGAAGCCGGGGGATGGGGAGCATAGGGGACTTACTGGGCCATGGGGGTGGGGATGGAAGCAACATTAAGAATTCATTTTTTTCTTTTACTAAATCCAAGAGAAAAGAGCCATGGTGTCAAGGCTGAAATTTTGTTTTGGGCCCCTCAGCACACATTTCACAAATGGTGTCTTTCTCCTAGACCAACTGCAAGTCTGCAAGTCCATTAACTGCCCTGGAAAAAGTTCACCACTACTGCCTAGAAGCTTCCAGAAGCTGAGTGGAAAGAGATCAAGGAGACCCATGAGTCAAAGTGGGCTAGAAATTCAGGCTCCAAGTCTCAGGCTCCCTCCAAACCTTCTGACCTGGGCTGCTGCTACCCACTGGGCCCCAGGGAGGCCCCATACCAGCAAGCTCTGCCATCTGTCCAGAAGTCCCACGTGGGACCAACTACCATTTGGATTTCAATTTCACCACTTGGTCTTCTGTATAGGTTTACCTGCATTCGTTTGTACAAGATTTGATTGGGATTTATTTGATTTTGATGAATAACTGACTTGTGGTTTAGTCTTAGAACTAATGAAGCCAGACAGTTCCTAAAGAATCTGTCTTCTATGATTCACAGCCGACTTCATAGGAATTTAGCCCAGACATAAAAGTAATAAATCCAAGATTGATCTGAGGAAGACTACATCATTCATGTTTCTCTCTGATACTTGACATAAGCCTGTTTTCTGTTGAGGATACCGATGTATCCACTGTAACTTATTTTTGCTCTGAGCATGGCTTAAACTGTACTGATGCCCCTCCTCCTTGGTGACTCACATAAGACAGTTCAACTGCCCTGAGCCGAGCAGGACCTATTACGGGCAATGTCCCCTCTGGCTAGAACTGCCCAAGCCACAGTCCTTGGCTCAGAGAAGTAGTGGTAGCCCAGGTCTTGTACAGAGCTGGTGACTCACTGAAGCAGCACTGGCTCCTGACCCGGAGGCTGGACTCCCAAGGCTGGCCAGCAAACCATGAGAGAGCCCATCATGAAGGCACAGCCAGTAGAGGTGATAGATACTGACCAATCAGAGCAGCAACCTACTGCCTTTGAATTAGCAACTCCAGAGAGGACTGGCCAGACAGGAACGAATTGAGCATGAAGCACTCCCATGCAAAGAAGCTTAGACCCCACAAAAAAAGAGAACTAATGGGTCCCAGAGCTGCCCTGGGTCCTGAATAGACTCCCAGTCCCAGAACCACTCCACCAGCATTCCACTCCAAACCCATCTTTTCTCTGTATGGCCTGAGAAAACCTCTATTCCCTACAGCTATAGATCTCGCGCAATGGAATGAATTCTAGACTTGGAATTGTGACAAACTGGATTCGAGTTCTAGTTCTGTCACTTACCAGGTAAGTCAACTGGTTTAATTCTTTTGAATCTGATTTCCTAACTTGTAAAAGAGGAGAAATGTCAATTACCCGGTCCCAATGTTAAAAAGTTGATGTGAAAAAATTTTTATATGAAACTTAGAACAATGTCTTGCACACAGGCAGTCAACAAATGTTAGATATTGATTTTCTTGTGATGGTTAAATAAGATAAGAACTGTTTCAGGCACACAGCAGACACTAATACATGGTAATTATCAGAAGAGTCTCTACAAATAGAAGATAGGCTCTAAAGCAACACCTCTATCATTAGCAAAGAGTTATCTGTTACGCAAGTTTTCTCTTCAACAAGTGGAAACAAGGGAGGAGGGTTGCTGAGAAGCCCACAGCCCGGTGCTCTGCTGGCAGGCATGGTGAGAAGCCCCCTCCTGGGGAAGAGGCCAACATGCACTGTCCTACCCACTTAACAGAGAATGTCCTATTGCTGTCACTACCACTCCTTCCTACTAGAAGAATAAGTGTTATTGATATGGAACAATTTAATTTAAATCCAATCTAACTGCAATAGGAATATCTATTTTCAGCAAGACTCCCAGCCAACTGAGCTAAAGAATGCTAACAAATTTGGGAGGAGATCCCTAGAGAAAGAATGTCATGAACTTTGGCCTCCCGCTCTGAATCTGTTACACAAGGGAAGTTGGGAAAGGGGGCTGGTGGAACCTGACGGTCGCCACTCAATCCCTCAAGTTCTGACAGAGGCCCCCTGGTCCTCCCAGCTCCAGCCTCCTGTGGGTGTGAGGAGTGTAGGCGAGTGAGCTAAGACACGAGGCAGAGGGGGTCTATGCTCCCTTCTCACAGAGTACTTTTGCTGTGTCTGTGGATGCTGTTCAGGCTCAGAAGAAGAGGGGCTACAGATTGGGAATATTTGCCAAAGGATGAAGAATAGGAAGGAGCTGAGGCTTGGAGTATGACAGAGCGAGCACAGTAGAAGGAGAAAAGTAAACCTTTTTAATGTTTATGTAAACATAAACAGTAAACGTTGATAGACTTGATTCATTTATTAAATCTGTAGCCTCTTTCACACTTTGGGCAAGTTGCTTCTATAATTTTACCTGTCTGAACCCTGCTAAGATATTTTCTGATCATTCTGGCTCAAAAAAGAAAACGGAGAACCAGAGCCAGGCACCTTATGAAGTGCAATGAGACGCGCTGACCGTCCATTGCCTTTACCATGAGAACAATGCAAGGGGAGTAAGTTGATCATGACCTATAACATAGTCTGTGTTTGCAAAGGTGGCTTGGTTCACACTTTTAGCAATTTTTCAGAGCAGTGGCTATTATTAAACCAATCTGGATTGTTTTCTCTGTTGTCATTATTAGAGATGAAAGAAACATTGGAGCAGTGTTTTACAAGCTGTGTTCCACAACAAAGTAGTTCCAAGAAATACAATGGGTACTACAAGAAAAGAGGATTCTCTTTGTCAGAAAAGTTTATGAGATCACAATGTGCATAAGGATATTAAAGGCTTTAGAAGTCCTACAATAAACAAAAGAAAACCCCAAAACTATGAAGCTTGGTTTAACTCAGCATTTCCTAAGCTTATTTGATGAAAGTATCCTATTTTCATGAAGCACTTCTCTAAGGTCATGCAGAACAGGATCCACATAACATTGGTTTAAAAAACACTGCCTTCAAGTGTTTTCTTACCAAAATATCTGGTCCTGTAACCCACTCAATTAAAAAACAGCTTCTTTAACATCCCTGACAAAAAGACTTTCAGTTCACACTCTGCTTAGCCATGTCCCATGACTAGAAAGACTTTACCTCAGGGGACATCTAGTTCCATGTCTGAAAAATGACGTGACAAGAGCATGGAAACTGGAGTTAGAAGACCTGGACTCTAAAACCCTGCTGGCCATAAGCTTTCCTCCTCTGAGCCTTGGAGTCTTTCTGTGTAAAATGGCCATGATGACGCTACCTACATAAAACTATATAAAGTTTTATAGTTTATTGTCTCTACTGGTATTCTACTAGTAGCCAAGAGTTGCTTCCTGTAACTTTATTTCTGTTATGCTTATCTTGTCTTCTGGAGACAAACAGAATTGAGTGAAAATTGTCCCGGTTTCACATAGTATTCTGTCAGTTAGATCACAGTTACATTAAACTTCTCAAAATTCCCTTTTCTGGGATATACTCAGTTATTTAACTACAGCTTGTAAAATAAGAAAACGTAGTACCAAGTTCCTTCAAAATCATGGGATTTTTCTCTGCAGATACAATTGCTTAAGGCTCTTCCTAATATTTTTTTATCAGGAATTAAACCTACTATTTCAGGTTTGATCTCACACCAGCAGAAAAGAGTATCACTCCCACCATGCACCAATTAGTAAAACTAAGTTTAGGTTCATGTATTAACAGTCTTGGGCTACTTAGGGCTCAACTGATCTTGTGGTCAATTAAAAGCAAAGTCTTTCTGGCAGAAGTGCTACCAAGCTGTGTCTCTCTGGCTTGTTCAGTTGACTATTTAAACCTAAAAGCAGTACTTTACCCTTTACCTTTTAAAGGTCAAACTTGCTGGTTTCAACCCAGCATCCTGGCCTCTTGTTTTCCTCTTTGATTCCAATATGAAGGCTGCGTCATCTGCAAGGCTGATGAGCACCTCTCTCTCTTACACAGCCTCATCCAAGTCTTAGCTAAAAATGTTGATCAGAGGCTCATCAGCAAAGTCAAGTCTCCAGCTACAGCAGCGTCCTCAACTTTCAAACCAGATTATAGTGAGGAAGTTATGCCATGTGACACACACAGGGAGAAGGGAAATTGCAAACTGCTACCAATAATCCACTCTTTCTGAAAGTAAATAGAAACGGTCTTTCAAAAAATCCACCAAAATGAAGTTGAAGATATTTTAAGTTTTTCTCCTTCAATAGTAGGCAAAAAGAATGCCTGAGATATTGCTTCCTTGTATTCCTATGAACTTTCGCTGTGAATGTCAAACAGAATAAGCAGTCATCTGCATAGTCTCATCTGAAGAGGCGCAAAAGGCTTTTTATTTTATTTGTGTATTCATTCATTCAGTCAATCAATAAGTCATCAAGCATATATTATGTGCTTGTTGTATTCAGGAAATGTAGTGAGCTCAGGACATTTAAGATAAAGCATATCTCTGCCCTTGGGAGCTTAATCACATAAAGGGGGTAATAGAAACTCAAATGAGTGAAAGAAGCGTTAGAGAGCTTTACCACCTGTTAGAGTTTAATAAGGTGATATAAAATTAGGATACAATAATACATAGTATATCTATATATCTTATATCTAAAAATATTTCTACATCTACATCGATATCGATATAACAAAACAACACGGGAAAAGATTATGGAAGTTTTCATTTAAAATCTCAACAGACAGAACAGATGATTTCTGAAGCAACAATAATAATGCGATGTATTTTATAAAATAAAACTATACAATGTGTTTTCTCACCAAAGTCACACACTTAGTAAGTAGTAGAAAAAGACTGAGGTGTAGGCCATCCACCCCGAGACTGCACACTGAACTATGACTTTATCGTATTTCACCTTCTAGAATGTCAAAGTTCAAAACAAGGATTAATTCCCAGTGGTGTTGAGGATATTTGAAAACTCTCATGAACTGATAGTGTGAATTCAAATTGCATGGTTTTTGTAAGGCAATCTCCATATGAATTACAATATAAAATGTGCATGCCTAACCTATAAAATACTCAAAAAGGGTGCAAAGGTATTTGCTCCGCGATGGTCATTGTAACATTATTTACAATAGAAGATTAACTAAATAAATGTTGGTGTAGCCACTTTATAGAACTCTATGCAATCATTTAAAAAGACAAGAAAAAGGCAAAAGTGTAGGGACAGAAAGCAGACTAGTGTTGCCTGGGGTTGGGGTGGCCATGGGCACTGACTGTAAAGCAGGCAGAAGGAAACTTTGAAGGGTAATGGAAATGTCCTAACCCTGAATTATAGTGATGGTCGTGCAACTGGAAAAATGCACTGAAAGCTCATCAAGCTGTACACAAAGTCTGCAAGATTAGACACCAAATTATCATCAGGAGGTATCTCTAGGTATGGAGATTATGAGGGACTTTCACCATAAACATTTTATTGCTAAGTGTTATCATTATGAATTACTTTTGTAATCAAAAAAAAGTTCTTAAGTAATCCCTATCTCATATCAATAAACAATATTATATATAATTATGAAAATTCACTTTCCCAATAACAAGATAAAGATGACAATTCATACCACTATTTTTTAATGAACAAGGCCCAAGTATTAAAAATAATGAGATATGATCGCTATTATTGATGTCTTGATTGTCTATGTGAAAAACCAAAGAGAATCAACTAAAAGACTATAAAATTTTAATGAAGTTAATAACAAGGTTAGTTATGAGATAAATGTTCGGAAATCAGTATTTTCCTATCTATTAACAATAAGTAAAGAGAAAATATAACAAAAACAGAAACTAAAAAAATCCTCTAGATTAACTCAATAAGAAATGTATAACAACCTGTATAAAGGAAACCACAGACTTCCTGGAGGTTAATAAAAGAAATATAGAGTAAATGCTATTTTCCTAGATAAGATGAGAATATTTTAAAGGAGTCGATTACCTGCATAAGAATAAAGAAGACTTTTCTAAAATCAAAGCAATCGATGTATATCAATTAAGTATTAAAATTTATCATATAGTCATAAATTTAAAAAGAGGCATTAACATTCAAATATATGACAGATCAGAGGAGCAAAATATCATTTCTCAAATATATATGTGACTGAATCCTATGGTAAGGATGATATTTCAAATTAGAGGAAAAAGGAAGATTTAGTCAATAAGTACTGTGAGACTCAGCTAACCAGTTAGAAAAATAAAGTTAGATCCCCTCATCTCACTTTACCCGCCAAACAAGTTT
This sequence comes from Physeter macrocephalus, assembly GCF_002837175.3. NCBI lineage: Eukaryota > Metazoa > Chordata > Mammalia > Artiodactyla > Physeteridae > Physeter > Physeter macrocephalus. The sequence goes on from NC_041225.1 coordinate 37,848,604, forward strand.
GATGTGGATTTAAAACTAGTCCAGGATTCCAAAGGCAATGTCTCTGGTTAAAAAATGCAAATCCAGTGATAACAGTCCTGTGAACACTGTGGTTTTTAATGTCATGGGGATCTAACCTAAACATGAAGATCAAAATTACAATAAAAATAGAAGCATCCAGACCTTAGGGAGAAACAATCAACTGTCTCCAGCAGTGTGGGATACTGACAGGACTGGCTTTTTAAATCAGACAGATTATGATTGAAATCCTGGCTCTACCACTTACTGGCCAATCACTCAATCTCTCTCCTTGCCTCAGTTTCCTTTTTGGTAAAGTAGAATAAGTAAAATTAATAATATATTCCACATTAGATATTAGAATTAAATGAAATAATCCATGCAAAGTACTTTGCTGTCACTTAGATATTAAACTAATATACTCCCTATCCATCTGTATTAGTCAGCTTGGGCTGCCACAACAATATACCATAGACTGGGTGGTTTAAACAACAAAAATTTATTTCTTAAGATTCTGGAGACTGGAAAGTACAAGACCAATGTTCTGGTCAATTCAGTTCCTGGTGCAAGCTTTCTTCCTGACTTGCAGATAGCCGCCTTCTTGCTGTCTTCACTTGGTAAGGAGAGAAAATGAGCTCTCCGGTGTCTCTTCCTATAAGGACACTAATCCCATCATGAGGATCTCACCTTATGACTTTATCTAACTCTGCTTACCTCCAAAGGCCCCATCTCCAAATATCATAATATTGGAGATTAGGGCCTCAACATATGAACTCAGGGGAGACAAAAACATCAAGTTCATAACACTCTTCCACCCCCTTTTATCTCAAACTATTTGCAGGACAAGAAATGCTTAGCTATGATTTTTATTTTGTTTCCCTAAAACTTAAGATAGATAAGAACATTTGGCAAAACATTCCCTGATTTATTCATCAGGCATTTAATAAGCACCTACTTTCTTCCAGATATTGTACTAGGTACTAGGGTTATAAAGATTAATTAATCAGACAGCCTTCAAGGGGTTCAGAATCTAACAACTGCCTATTGAGAAAGTCTCACTTCTTCCTTAAAAATGACTATTTCCCTCCCTTTGTATGACAGTCTTAAGGTTAAGAGCTTTCATGTTTCTCTGGTCATTTCCTTCTTGGATAAAGCAGCACAGGTAAGCAGGCAGCCTTTATTAACTCAATTGAATACATAATGGAAATAGGTGCTTAGAATTTAAGGACATGAAATAATATTTGTATATGCTCAGCACTAGGGGAAGAGATGAAATGAAGAAGAGTTCTTTTTAAAGTCCATGTGTTTGAATGTTTTTGCTTTCTTAACAGACTGTATTCTTTAAGGGAGCAGTCCTCTTTGGATTCTTCACAAAATTAAAGCAAAGAATTTTTTCTAAAAATATTTACTAAAATAACTTCTCCATTTGATCCTCAAACAGCTTCATGAGCAAGAAGTAACTCTCCTCTTTAGTAGCTTCATAAAACTGAAGTGAAAAAAGGTCATAATATCAATGATAACAGGCCTTAACTTGGAAAACAATATTTTATCAGTATCTGGCCATGCCGCAGGCCATTCCTTTTCAAAGGAAAGGTTTTCATTCGTGTTGTTTATGATGCAGCACACAAGAAATAGGGAAATTCCAGGCAGTAATTACTGAAGCAATGATCACTGATTGTTTCAGGTAAAGAAACTGAAGTTCAAACCATCAAGTGCCATATAAAAGGTGCCACAGCTGATGTTTTTGTACATTTATTAAATGTTTCTTTTATTTTTTATAAAAGCGATACTAGCTCATGAAAAAAATAATCAAACAAACACTAAGAAAAAATATAAAATGAAAAAAGTAAGTCTTCGTCCATCTCTCGCAAACTTTGCCCTACTATCCAGAGGTAAGCATCCTAGCCTATTCCTTGTGGAAGAGTGGGCAACTAACATCAGTGTATATAATACCCTTTTTTAATATGTGAATTGGATTAGCTAATAATAATATTTTGCATCATACCTGTATCAGTAGCAAAATACTTTGGAGAGCTTTCCAGAGCAGCACATGTAGCTCTATCTCATTCTATTTAATGACAGCTCATTTCCATAAGAGTCCAAAACGAGATTCGTTTTTCCTGTCTCTTGGTAACCACTGTCCTTCGTACCATGCAAGTAACTCTCTTCCTTAATAAATTCAAGAATTGAATTGAGAAAAGGTCATAATATCAATGTCAACAAGACTTGACTTTAAGAACAGTACTTATCAGTATCTGTCCATGCCGGGGACCACTCCTTTTCAAAGAGAAGGTTTTCATTCACGTTGTTGATGAGGTAGCACCCACAAAATAGGATAATGCCAGGCAATATCCTCTCTTTCACACACATGGCAAAAACTGAAAGACACAACCTGTTTACTGTCTGTGTCAATGCAACACAAGCTTCGAGTGACTTTTCCTCAGACCTTGCAGCTCAAGATAACTATCCTCAAGTTCACAATAATAAAAATTAAAAGAACAAGAGAAAAAATATAAGGTTTCTTCACGCTGGAGATACAAAGACCAAACAAATCTGCTAGTTATAATTCTGAGCTGTTAGTTTGACAGACATAGACTTTAAAAGACAATTTCTCAACATTCAAGTGTAGCCAGAGGTAACAGAACATTCTTTTCCCAAACTCAATCAGGGCCTTAAAATGCTGCCTTGTTTGATTCAAAGGGTGGAGTTCCAGTTGCAATGAGAACAAGAGAAGCAGACAGAATCCCAGAATGCTCAGAAACACGCAACTCAGTAGGTTTGCGAGAAAAGAAACCTCATTTAGGTAAAAAGATTAAAACTCCTATTCAGCAAACATAGGTTTTTCTAGGAGTACAAAACCCAAAGTAATCATTTCGCCTAATCAAATGGGTGTCCTGTTGCTCTGTAATCAATGATAATGAATGGATTCTGTAAACTAGAGTATTTATAAGCCTTTTCAATGCAGGAAAGCAGCACTGCCCTTTGCAACCTCTCAGAGGAGGGCAGAAATGGAGAAGATGCCCATCTTCCTGCCTCCAAGGTCTAAAGGCCCACAACGTTCATTAGCTATTTATCTACCTGTGTAGAGCCACATTCAACACAAGATGCCATTCTACAAACCTCACCCAAATGGAGACATGCTGAGAAAAAAATTAGCCAAAAAAGCCAGACATTCGAACTTGAGAAAACAACAGAGCTAAAATGAAAAAAATAGTGATTTAATTCATTCAGGTGTCACATTTTCATTACGTGCCTTTTCCGACAGGCATGGTGTGTACTAAGGATCTGGGTGTAATAAAACTCAATCTCCATACACGCAGAAATCCCAGTTTAGAGTGGGAGACAGAGATGTGAACAATTAACCATTCAGTGTTATAAACACCATGATGAGGACAAAGTCATGGAGACATGGGAGGAAAGAGAGAGACTCCCTAATCTTAAATGATACGTAGAATAAGCACAAAGAGAAACTAATTTTGAATCCTCTCTGGGAAACTGATCACAGTAGTTGACTGAGGAGGGGAAATATCTACTGAAAGATAGAACTAGAGAGACTTACTTTCATTGTATACATTTATTTTTCAACCTTTGAAATGTGAACACTTTGCATGCATCACCAATTCACAAATTAATTAATTAATTTAAAATAAAACGGTGGGTAAAAATGATTAAAGAAATTAATCCTTGTCCAAGGTAAAGAACAATAACTATCTAATATTTGTTTATTCACAGTCAAAAAAAAATAAGAATGCATTAGTACCCATGATTAAATGATAATGCATCTGAATTTTTATAAGCATGTTTGAAATTCAAAAACTTGCATTTTATAACAAGGTCCCATGCTTTCACGCAATCAAATCATAGCCTTAGCAAAATATGATGCTGTTCATGGTGTAACTTGGTAAACCACTTGATAGAAGAGTTGGACTTTATTGAGTAAAGTTGAAGATATGCATCACCCATTTCCAGTTCTGGGTAGATACTCAAGATGGTTCTCAATCTTTAATGTGTGTCAGAGGACTAGTTAAATCCCAGATCGCCAGGCCCCACCCCCAGAGTTTCCAACTAAGTAAGGTCTGGGATGTGACCAGAGAATATGCATTTCTAATGAATTCCCAGGTGATGATGCAAAGGTCACACTTTGAGAACCACTGCTTTAGAGATAATCACGCACATGAACAAGGATATTCATAGCAGCATTTTCCATAATACACCAAACTGGAAACAACCCAATCACTATCAGTAAAAGAATGCTTAAGTTGTGGTAAAATGGTACAATGGATTACCATATAGCAATAAAATAAGCTGTAGCTTCCCACAATAATGTGAATGACACTCAGAAGAATAATATGTGGCAAAAAAATGCAACACAAAGAACATATTCAGTATGATTTCATTAGTATAATGTCCCAAAATAGAAAAAAAAATGAAACTACTATATCGTTTACAGATGCAAACATAGACAATAAAAGTATAATGCAAAGCAAGTAAATGGTTATCTCATGAGTCAGAATACTGGTTACCTCAAGGGTGGAATGTGGAGTCATGATTGGGGAGGGTCACATGGAGGTCTTCCGGGTGCTGGCAATGCACTGTTTCTTGACTTGAGTGGCAGTTATCCCAGTATTGGCTTCGTAATTATTTGTTAAATTGTACGTATGTGCTCAATGAACTTTCTTTACAAATGTTATAGTTAACAATAAAAGAAGGGGAAAATATATCCAAAAGGGAGACAGTATTAAAAAAATGAGTGAGGCAGGAAAAGCTTCATAGAGATGCTGAGACATAAGATCCAATAAAGGAAGTTTAAATCTCTTTAATTAAAAGAACTACTATATTTGGATACTTGAAAATAGAGTTGTTAAAGAATTTTTTAAATATATTATTCTGTTGATAAGTTAAAATTTTAAGTTACCAATTTTATAAAATTCAATGAAAGGTTTCTTAAATTAATAACAATTTCACCTCTCTGCCAACTCAATGGGAATAATTTTTTTAAATAATCTATTTTATTACTGCTTTTAAGATAAATAAAAGTTTAATTGATTATAATTAAATATGCTTTAAAGCCAAGAATCAGGCCATTTTCTGTGTTGGGTAGGTTCTAGGTGCCAAATTACAAGTGGAAAAATCATTTCTGGGATTGAATCTTTTCAGCAAATGATTACAAATCAACCAACATTTTGTGATCCAGCACATCCTTCTCTCTTCTTTCCCAGAAATAGACAAGAATTCTTTCCTTCTCAACACATAATCGTCACTTAAATCCATGAGGGGTAAAAGGTTTTTCAAAATATCTACCTCTTTAGCCAAAGTTTTTAGATGAATTAAAGCACATCTGTTATATTGGTTTGGCCAAAAAGTTTGTTTTGTTAATGAGTACATTGTTCAATAAATTTCTTGGTGAAAATGAAAATCATCTTTTATTGTTACGTAAAACCAAACGAACTTTTTGGCCAGTCCAATATTTCTCAGTTTCATTTTGCTGAATCATTCCTATTTGCTTCTTAGGGGCACCATCTTGAAGTAGAAATTAGTGTTCCTTTTGACTCGTGTATCTATATAATGATGTCTTGATTATTTCTAAAGTGAATAATTACCTCATTATTCTAAAGCCTGAGATGATGAACCACATAGTTTTCCTTCAAAGCTTCTCCAGTCTGTACCTTCTCCTGACTCAAGAAAATCATAAGTTGACCCAAAAGTTGTTTGTCTCTAAAAATTCAGGGACCGATACATCTTTCATTCATATGTGAGTTCCCACAAATCCACTATTAAATCCATCATTTTGGGTAGAAGAGTAAGAATGATGGTAAATTCAAACATCTGATTGAATGTAGAAAGGCACTTAGAAATGTATTCAGGGGAAGAACATTTGTGGCAGTCAATTCCAGAATATCATGATACCTTGGATCCTTCTCCCAAAGAACAACAAAGATATCACTTACATTCTTTATCCCTTCTCCACCATAAAGCTTCTCTTAATGCTAGTCCACATCCAATGTTACTGACTCCTCCAAGAAGCCTCCCCTGAATTGGCTCCCTTCTCTCCAGGAGGAATTATGTTTTGCCTCTCTGTGTTCCCATGGCACCTCTTGCTGGTCTCTTTTACAATACCTTCCCAATGTATTGCGATTACTTAACTTATATGTCCGCGGCTTCCACTGCTCCTTGAGGGAGTGGCTATGTTATAGTCATCTCTGAATCTACATATAACACTCAACAAACATAGTATTGAACTGAACTCTCTCAACTTTTCCACCACCTTAAAATAATCTTCTTCTGGCAAAAGTAAATGCTGACAGCAGACCTACTACGTGTAAAGTACTTTCTTAGAAATCTGGGGATGCCATCATGGAGATTTAAAATTAAAATTGCCACTAAATAAAATATAATGCAAAGGATAAAAAGTGTTATAAATGCTGAAAGAGAAAAATGAACAAAATATATGAAAATGCTGAAGAAAGAAAAACCTTTTCAATTAATGAGCAGAGGAGGACGGAAAAGGAAGTCTCCAGGCAGAAAGCAACACCACATAAATGACACTCTGACTTTCAACCCCTAATTATCCAGGTTTGAATTACTTGGAATTATTTTTTTATTCCCCACCTCATCTCATACAGTCAATTGGAAACTCCCAAACATTCCTTTTTTGGTAATGGCCCCTATAGCCACCACCTCCTTTGCAATTGCACTCCTATCGCCTCATCCATTACCTCTGACATGAAATGAACAATTGCAATACGCTTTTAGCTAATCTCTTTCTTCCTTCTTTCTCTACCCTATCAATATATCTTACAGTCTTTCAGGATTATCCTCAATGTGGAATTCCAATCCTATCATTTCTCTGCACAAAAGCCTTTAATGACTCTCATTAACGACCAAATTAATTTCCAGCTCCTCAGAGCCAAAGCACAGCACCATGTGGCTAAAACCACAATTTTAGCCTTATCCCCAGCCATACCCTTACTTTGACCCTGTGCTTTGGCCAAACTTGGCTGTTCAACATTCCGCAACAGTCTCTCCATCTTTCTGCCTCATTTCTCTTCCTCTACCTGCTGTGGCTTCCCTACCCATTTCCACTAGTCAAAATCCCCGCCCACTTGTAGAAATGGCTAAAGTGGCTCAAGTGGCATTTGCTTGATGTAGCCTCCTTACTGGCTCTTTTTTCTACAAAACAACCAATGTGATCTCTTCCATTCTGAATGCCTACGGCATCATTCTTTGGATTCTGTGTTGTTTTCACTGCCCCATTGATGTGGACTCATAGAGCTATGTAGGGCTTCCCACACTGTACAAAACACACCCCCTTCCCCAATCCTACCTCCGCCTTATGCCTGGAACTGCTTTAATAAGGAATTAAATTTTTATTTGAGAACAAAGCAGCACCTCATTTCTCTCAAGAACTCCTCAAGCACCTTGCACAGGGTCTGACCCTAAGAGTCTTCCATTCAAGTGCAACATCAAAAAATGGATGTTACTACAGAAACACACCCTCATGGCTAGATGAAAACATGCAAATCTATGATAACATTTTACATTATTGTTTTAGGGAAGAAATGTAGGTGTCACTAGCAGGATGGGATTCGGTGTTATTCACCTTTGTTCCCCCACGACCCTTATGCCAATTTGGCCATGGAAAGCATCTGCCTAGTGAAAGTACACAGACTAACAGTAAGTCTTTATAGATAAATTAGTTTGGCAGACAAGAATTCTCCTCAGTTCTTGGAATAATTTAAAAATCAGAGTCCAGCCAAGATGAAATGTTGATCTGAAGGGCAGCAGCTAACACCAGGATGCTAAGTGGGAACTGGGCAGCCTAGCTACCTGGGTATTTCTGCTGGTGAGGATTATAAGTCAAGATGGCTCTGCTATTGTCATCCATGCCTTGCAAGCCTTAAGAAGTTAGAAACAAACTGAGAAATGTAGGAAACTTGGACCCCCTTCAAACCAATATTCCTTAAATATATGTTCATTTTTCTAGTGGGAGTAAGTAACTTTTTACAAATAAGAACTATACACATAAACAGATTTAATTACTAATCCAGTTCTAATGTCTGAAGGAGAGTCAATTTCTGGAAAAAAGAATGATCAAAACAGCTCCCCATTTTCGTAGAGTTCCTGTCCTTATAATTTTTCCAAACAAGACACAACGTGAGAGGCATATAAAGATTTGGAATTTAGGTAACATAATAAATTATTCATTCCCAATAAACAGAAGCATGGCCTGCATCATTTGGTTTCAAAATTTCAGCTGACTCCAAATGTCAAGGATGGATGCATTTACCATGGTGCAAAACGATCAAAGATCAATGATCAATGGAGCTATTATCCCTTCTCCCACTTAGAGAGTGATATAAATTTCCACTGGATAGTATTTTCAGTGTCAGTGGGAGTGGGAACACACTTAGCCATTTTATTCTGGTGATGTTTAACAGCCTATCTCTTATATACTAGTGCTCCAGAAAACTGCCCAGCTGGCCTTCCCTGTTAATGGGGCTCCTAAGCAGATACGAGTTACTTTGTGTGCAGGCACTGAAGACTCTCTCCTCTCCTCAGTTATTTTCTAGTCTCCCTATGAAGTGAAAGTTTTATTCCTTGTTAAAGCAATTTCGTTCATCAATAGACAGGTAGGTGGTGGGGAGGCCCTACCTAGCCTGTGCTCACTACATTGATGCACAAGGTTGGAAAAAGCTTTATGTAACTAATACACCTTTTTCATACCTGTACATCTGTTCATGTTTGTACATCACTTCTCAAACGAAATCATGTGTGTGAGAGGAAAGATAGAAGTTACTTGCCAGGACTTCCCGTTCTAGACATTAGATGGGCTATCAAGTAATCAATGTAAATTACAGAATGTCACAAAGGTGTGAGCCAAATCTGCACAACGCCCTCATTTGAAAGGTAAGAAAATCAAGCTCCAGAATGGGGAAGGCACAGTTATCTGATGACACAATGGGTTAGTGGTAGAGTAGTACTCACGGCCTCAGAGATCCATGTTTCCCCCAGCAGTGTTGAGCCGGTCAATAAATCCCTAGGAAGACCAGGAAACCATCTTCATGACATAAATTAAGGGGCTGATTCATCTCCCATTCACAGTCTGCTGCCTAAAAAGCCCCCATCAAATTTCTGAGGGAGAACAAAAAGGGAAAATTGGTGGTACTATACATATATGAGTGCATACATTTTAGATCCTTATTTGAGTTTAGACTAAAAACAGGCAGAGAATGGAGCATGAGGACCCTTGGAGACTGAGAAGCCAGAGCGAATACCATCAGAGACATAAGAAGCTCAGAAAGCAAAAGGTTGGCAAACGCTGGAAATAGGCTTCCCCTACCCCAAAATTGAGGATGGAGAAGGCAACTCTGCATGTACATGTAAATCCCACCTGGAGAAAAACGGCCAAAGAAGCTTGTAACAGTTTTAGGGGGAGAAACTGTTTTTAGAAATGGTATGGAGTCTATAAAATTTTGCAAATTGGGTAGTTCAGGAAAGTTCTAGAACGGGAACCTATGTGGCAATTTCAGTGGACATTATCCATCTGTTAGCCTAAAGTGAAATGTAGGACAATAGAACAAAAAAAGAGGAAGGAGAAACCGTAAGATCCAACAGAGACAAACACAATATCCATGGTTGAGAGAAAGGTGCTAACGGTGCCTCTCCTGGCTGCTCTGCTACATCTGCCCGAGCGCTGACCCCCCCCATCTGGAATGATTCGACTGCCACCTCCCAAGCAATACTTCTGCCTCCAGCTTGAGCCTAACACTGATGTCCAAGGGCTCTCAGACCCTTTGTGCTCCAGGGACTTACTCATTGCTCATCCCTCCTCTTGAACTCACCAAAGCTGACTCCCATTTATCTTCCAAAGACCAGGTCAGCTGTTATCTCATCCAGGAAGCTTTCTCTGATCCCCCAGTCTGTCTAAGAAGGCCCTCCTCTGTGCTCAGATAGTACCTAGGTTTACTCATATCTATAACCATACCCAAAACACTATCCTACAAACCTTGTTTCACTTGTCTGTCCTTCTAATTAGATTGAGAACAACTTGAGGGTGGGAACTCTCTTCCTTTCCTTGGTGTCCTCCACACTTACCACAAGGCATGGCACATAGTAGCAAGTCACTGAATGTTTCCTGAATGAAAGAATATGCCTAATGTTAAACCTGATGATGTACCATATCTGCTTGCAAGTTCTCCAGGGCCAATGATATAAAAAAAACATTCAGATTCCTTTGCCTACTGTACTATTCAAGGCTCTCCATGGTAGGAGTCCAGGATATCTTTCCTACACCAGGTAGCCTGGATAAGCTGATGTTTCCATCATAACTGAACTCCTGTACTTCACATAAATTGTCTGAATATTCAGCCCAACCAGTGGGGAACTCCCCTTAAGGCATTTCTACTACAGATGAGCCAGAGTGACGTAATGGCTGTCCACCAACAAAGGCTCAAATAAGCTGTCCAACACACAAGGTGCGGCCTTCAAACATGCTGATGAAACAGGGCCATAAGACTTCCGGAAATCATAATGCCTATTTCACAGCAAAGCACTTGAATCATTTGCCAGTAACCACTGGCTTACGCAGAGCCTGGTAGGCATGCAGACGATCCAAGTTGGACTAAGTGCCCTGTGTGAGTTTCAGCAGAAGAATGTCTAAAGATCTCTGATGGGAAGAGAACCTTCTCACCCACCACTACCCCAGCCTTCTTCACACGTATCTTATCATTGTGTTATCTTGAAACACAGGGTTCTATGCCAGGGGATTAAATTTTATTTTGATAACCTATAGAAAGTTCATCTACCTGGCCCCAGGGAACAGTTACAAGGGGCCATCAGAAGTGGGATGTAATTTTTCAGCAGTATAACTTAAAGCCTCCCTAGTGGAAAACAGGGACCAAGAGAGGTCCCAAATGACGAGCCAGGGTGCTGTTGACATAGATGTGTAAGCTGATTATAGCAAATAGAGAATCCACTTCCCAGGGGCCTCACTTAGAAGAGGCTGAAAGTTAGTGCTGGAAAGTGAACTCTGAACCTGAACCCCTCTCTATTTATGACCCTGAGCCTTAACAGATAGAAACACAAATGTGCTTGCCTTTCCCATCGCATGGTCTCTATGTTCACACCCAGAGCCTTTGCACAGGTTATGGACTTACTTATCTGCTTAACCCAGTCTTTCTCATCGGTAAAGATCCACTTAAGAGGCCCATAAGTCTTTCCTTATTCCCCAGTCAAGCTTGATTATTTTCTCCTCTCAAAACCCTGATGAACATCTATTCAGCACTCATGTCTTTATGCCCTGCAGTACAGTCTTCGGTGTTCATACATTCCCCCCTTCTGGACTGTGAGTTCCTTAGGGCAGAGAACACTTTCATTTCATCTCTTTGTCCTGCTGCTCCCTAGAGAGTAGGGCCTGCCTAAGAGTAGGGACTCTTCCCGACAGGCATACACCATACTAGCCTGGAGCAATGCTCTGAATAGCGATTTCCTAGATGAACAAGGTTCATGAAGAAAATTAATAAAAGAGAAAAGACTCCTGACTCGAGGCCAAGGTGGCCACTGTCTCTCAGGAGTCGTAGAAGTGTTTATAAGGCAGACATGATAATAAAAGATCATTCCACCACTAAGACAATCACAGCTTCTAGGATTCCATAAGTGCTTCCTTTCAGTAACATCAGAGGGCCAGCCTGGACAATGCCACTCTACACAACAATAGAAAACAGATATTTTTCTGTACTTAGTCCAGTTGGATCAAAGTGTTTAGATGAACACCCAACCATTCCTAAAGAGAAAGAGAAGGATGTGTTGGCAGAAACATGGTATCTAGGGATAAAGATCTAAAATTTGGCTTTACCACTTAACAGCTTCTTAATTCTGGCATACAAGTGTTTATCACTTGTAATTTTCTTATGAGGAGTCTTCTGCAATCTTCGGTCAGTAGGCAGTTGATGACTACTTTCTAGGTGTTCTTCTTTTCTTTACTAAAAAATGTAATAAATACAACTTATTTTCTCTGTGTATAACCCTGGCATTATTCTATGTTTGTATATGTTGCATCTTCCTTATTGCTAATTTCTGAGTAGTATGTAATTTAAGTTTCGATTTGTTCTCTGGCCAAGTGTTATTTGGGAGAGTTGGCTTTGTTTCAGTATAGTTTATCATTATTGGGGACTGGAAGTTTTGGTTAATTTTTGTTATTATTTTTAGTTTTATTTCATGGCCAGAGGTTTGGGCTTACATAAGTTAGGCATTTTACCACTTATGAGCTTTTGATTGTTAAAATTATTTCTTAAAAAAAAAAACTATTTCTTATACAAGGGTGGTGTTGGGGGGAGCCATATTCTCTCTTCTGGATCTTTGAAACCTGGTTCTGAATTAGTGAGAGAAAAACAAACTCATAACCCACCAGGACAAGAAGACACCACAAACGTCTCTTAACCCCACCTACCTTTGCTTGAGCCACTTTGCTTTGGTCTGTAGGCTATGAATCTGTTAAAGTAGAAGCATAGTTTCTACAGAATATAATGGCTAGACTCATACAAAAGTGATGTCTGGAAGCAAAATTTATTCAGCAATGAAAATACCAGATGCTCTAGACATTTCTATTGTTTAAAATTTTAAAGATTCTTTTTTTTAACATCTTTATTAGAGTATAATTGCTTTACAATGGTGTGTTAGTTTCTGCTTTATAACAAAGTGAATCAGCTATACATATACATATATCCCCATATCTCCTCCCTCTTGCGTCTCCCTCCC
>NC_041225.1:37861767-37924706 GCF_002837175.3 Physeter macrocephalus
GAGGGTTCCCTTTTCTCCACACCCTCTCCAGCATTTATTGTTTGTAGATTCTTTGATGATGGCCATTCTGACCAGTGTAGTTTTGATTTGCATTTCTCTAATGATTAGTGATGTTGAGCATTCTTTCATGTGTTTCTTGGCAATCTGTATATCTTCTTTGGAGAAATGTCTATTTAGGTCTTCTGCCCATTTAAACATTCTTAGCAAAGAATGCCAACAGTATCACATGTTGATTTGACTGCAACATATTCACATTATTTTGTTTATGAAACACCAAGATAATTCATGATTTTTTTTTTCAATATTGTTTCTTCCTTACCCTTTCTCTTTCTTCTCCAGATTTACTTTCTCTCTTTCACAGCCTATTTGGTGCTGGCACCCTGTCTGCTATCCTACCTTTTTCAAATAACATTTGAAACCCAGCAGCTTCCTAAGAGGCTCATCTAACCATGTGTTTATGTGGGCCACCTTTCATCTGAGCAGCTCAGGCTGTCTCAAAGACATTAACTCATGGCTCTTCTGGGACATGCTCAGTAAGTCATAATTATATCCTCCCTGAATGGAGAACTGCTCAGAATGCCGATGACTAATGGAAACTTACCCAAGAAACTGGATGAATTTGGACTGAAATGAAAGTCTCTGACACTAACAGCCTGGGCTCCACATTAGAAATTACAATTTTCTCTATTAGGGTTTGAAGTTATCTTTCCCTTTAAGTTTAGAATCATGAATTTTTGAGTTGACAAAAACCTTAATCCCTATCATTTGTTATCTCAGACCAAAACAAAGAGTTCCAGGAAATGTAAGAAATGAAATAACAAGTGCTTGAAACAGAGTAGGTCTCTCTGCTATTGCTTATAGATTTATAATTTTCTTCATGGACCCATGGGGGGGTTTTTTGTCTTTTTTTAAACCATCCCCACCTTTCCTCCCTTTCTCTCATCTCTAGTACTGTCAGATGGTTTTACACAAAAAATTGTTTACTTTACCTTGCATGTACAAAATACAACACAACATAAATTCAAACTAATTATGTGCAAAAACCATCTTAAATGACCGAGAAGAGATAGTAGAATCTCTTTAAAGAAATTCAGTTTTGTTCTGCTTAGACCCATAGGTAATTCAAATTAGGCTATTAAAATGCTCCCTAAGAGATACATTCTTTGAAGTTAGGTATTAGAGATGACCACATTTTAATTATGTGCCATGGGTACTGTAATGCTAGGTCTGCACTGCTAACAGTATCACTAATCACATGCATAGTAATGAGGCACATCCATGCATCAGTTTGCAGTTGACAAAATGCTTTCAGAACTATTATCCCCTTGGATTCTCCAACTCCCATATCAAGGGAGGAAAGGACATCATTAATCCCATTTTACACACAAAGAAACTCAAGGTCCATAAGGTTAAATGATCTACTAAGGGAGAGGGCAGGACCAGGAGCTGAGATCTGCTGCCTCCACACCCCTGTCTTTTCAGCAAACGGCCCCATGCTCTGGTTCCAGCCCCTGGCATAAGTTTCCCTGCTAAGACTGTGCTTCTGGAGGACAGGGGCTGAGTCATAGTCACCCCTGTACTCTCCACAGCTCTACACAGAGGTTGTGCTCAATAAATGTTCTTTACACCAAATGTAATTGCATCGAAAAATTGGATTAAGTTGTACCAAAACCCCTATGGCCATCCTTTGGGTTAATACTGCCTTATTTTCATACAATTCCTGCATTAAAGGGGCTAGGTAATGAAGCTCTTCCTGCAGGGCCAACTCTGCAATTAAGAAGCCTCCTGTGCTCTGGCTCCGGGGGAAGACTGGCAGGGCTCCAGCTTTCTTGACACCTGAGTCTTCTCATCCTCTAACCTTTGGTTCAAGGCCCACCTCCTCCAGGAAGCCTCCTCCACCTCACCTTTCCTAAATCTTTTCAGATTCATGTGCCCCATGCTGGATACTTTACACTCACAGCTTTAATTAAAACCTACTCTACCTTCCTCGTCAAACAGACATCCACAGGGACCAATTTTAATTTCTCTGCCTCTTCCCAGCATTGACCAGAGTAGCATCTCATTTTCAGTAGGTTCCCAATAAACACTGACTAATAACTAATAAACTCTGGGTTCATTAGTTTATGAGTTCAATCTTGGCCAGATGTTGAAGTGATCCTACTTCTAGCCTTACCCCAGCATCTCACACCTCCTTGGACAGCCCAGGGTATGCCCTCTACTTGGCTAAATACACAACCAAACACAAAGGGTCATGGCTCCACCTCTGAGCTGCTGCTTCTTCCTATCTGTGGGCTTTGAACAATAAAGCACCCTGTCTCCTGCTACCTTGTGGAGTCTTCAAACTCCAGACAGCTGTAGTTGGTTCTGCATGCAGCAAAGAGAGAGCCCCTAGTTCCACTGTATCGGTGCACAGAGTTCCCTGAAATCCAAATAGCCCCTGTATGGCTCATCCATATGAGTGGCTAGGGGATGACATAAACTCACAGTAATCTCATGTTCTTTAAATGGTTCCACTGCAATGCAGCACTCAGCCTACTCGCTCTCTAGGAAAGGGTGGCTCAGCTCTCAGTGGTGTGGAAGGAAGTGCTGAGAGCCCAAGGAAAGAGCTAGGGCTGAGAATGCTGTGGCAGGGTCCTGATGCTCACAGCTCAGGCTCTTAATGATGCAGCACTGACAATGGTTATCAGAGACAGAGACAGAGACACAGAGGCAAAAGGGGAGTGGAGAGAATGAGGGAAGCAGAGTGAGAGAGAGAGAGAGAGAGAGAGAGAGAGAGAGGCTTAGCAAAAGACAAAGGGGTAATGCTTGCTGAGAAGTTTCCAGGTGAGTTCTACAAGTTTCCAAGCCAGTTGTCTGGTGGAACCTTGTTCTTTTTGTTACTCCCTCACAGGGAGAACTGAAACCACCTATCCATGTAGCTGAGCTATATCTAAAATTCCAAGAAAAAGAAATCCCAGGAAAGCAGAGCTGGAGCGTAGCTGCAGGAGGCCAGCTTATAAACTACCTCTAAAAACCCATCCCTCCCCTTTCTCCACTCCACATCCCCAGTCATTTCCTGTTTTAGGATACCTTAGTGCCCTCCTCCTCCCCCAGAATGAAACTGGTTTTCACAGAAGAGTGTCCACATTTGTCAGGGAAGGTTCTGAGTGACCCATACTTTCCTACCCCACCCCACCCTAAGAAGGTTGATCATGTCAAGCCTGATGGCTTAGCATGGGACATTAGTCTCTAGCCCATGAGAAAGAGACTCCAGGCCTGGTCTGCAAGCTAGAGTCTGTCTCTGTCTGGGAACTCCCTCCCGATGCTCTGGGTGCTGGGATGGTTGTCCCATTTCCCCGTGATGGGGCACTGGAGGCCCTGCTCCTAAGGATAACATAGCTCCTGGCCATTTATCAGCTTTTCTTGCAATGTGATTTCTTTTTCTCCTGAAGTCATTTCTTGGCCATTTAATTTTTTTTTCTTTTTTTTTTTTTCCCTTCTAGTTCTGCAGGTATTTATTGGGCACATATTGTAATTATAAACCCAGTTTCAGTCCAGGGAGCAGAATAAGAGTTCATTGTAAGCCAGATCTAAAATGGCAATGTGGGCTGTGCAAGAAGCTCACGAGCATAAGGGGCCAGGACCCCACGCCCCCAGGCTTTGGTGAAAAGTCACAGCAACAGAAAACTCACTCAGAACCTGAGTGCCAAGGGGCACAACTCTGAGACATCTAATTCCAGACATAAGTGGCTAGAGGCAGTCGCATCCCTCATTTATAATTTATACTTAAATAACCTGATACAGCTTGTAGATGAACTGGGTATGGCCTACAAAGATGCCTGTGTGAAGGGGCGCAGAGTAAGAGGTCAGCACAGAGCCAGGCCACAGCCTAAACTAAGGTAACACAGCTATTAAAGGAATAATTGGAGATGAAGCAGGGGACTCAATATGGCCCTGACATACTGTCTAACAAGACACTGACATTTTAGCTGGAACTGCAAGAATGACAGGAGTTCACCAGGCAGCAGAGGGAGAGGTAAGGCAGGATGTTCTAGAAGAGGGATCACGGATTGAGTTGTGCTCTGACACAGTGGAGGCTGGAACCCAGAATGCACAGGTATCTACATTCCCAGGCCTTGGAAATCCATTGTTGGCTTGATTAGAAATTACTGAAGCACCTGTACTTTTCCTTTATAGCAAGTCTCATGGTTTGTAACTATGTATTTGTAAGATTTGCTCATATTTGTCTCCCCCAACCTCTACTCTATCCAAAACCTACTCCAGAAAGGCAAAAATTCCAACTGTTTTGCTCACCATTGTATCCTCAACACCTAACACAGGCTTTAGTACTTAATGGGATTAACTAAATATTTGACAATGAACAAATAAAAGAGTAGACTACAAACTCTCTGAGAGCAGCTCTATCAGAGCACTCAATGCTGTATATTAATAAGGCACTGTTATTTGTTTGCAATTGAACTAAATTAGACATCAATTCATATTAAAAGTACCATGGACTATGCACACAGTATTAATTTTATCATGTTTGAAGATAACTATTTTGTGGATGGGTTTCCCCTCGCCTAGCCCCATTTTTCCCTTCTGTAGGATGAGACCCATTTGAAATATATATGCACTTTTTAATCTTAGATAAAAGGCAACTTCCTTAAAAGGTGTTCTAAATCTCACCAATGTGTACTAAAAGTAGTAAAAGGATAATGATTCACCTCATATGCTGCTGGTGGGAATATAAATTTTGCAGCCACTGTGGAAAACAGTATGGAAGTTCCTCAAAACACTAAAAATAGAACTACCATATGACCCAGCACTCCCACTCCTGAGTATATATCAGAAAAAAACAAAAACACTAATTCAAATACCTGCACCCCAATGTTCACTAGAGCATTATTTACAATAGCCAAGATATGGAAGCAACCTAAGTGTTCATCAACAGAAGAACAGATAAAGAAGATGTGGTATATACATACAATGGAATACTACTCGGCCATAAAAAACAATGAAATTTTGCCATTTGCAACAACATGGATGGACTTGGAGGGCATTATGCTAAGTGAAATTAGTCAGACGAGAAAGACAAATACCATATGATAGCACTTATATGTGAAATCTAAAAAATACAACAAGTAGTGAATATAACAGAAAAAGGAGTAGGCTCACAAACATAGAGAATAAGCTAGTGGTCACCAGTGGGGAGAAGGAAAGGGGGAGGGGCAGGATTAAGAGGTACAAACTATTAGGTATAAAATAAGCTACAAGGATATATTGTACAACAAAGGGAATATAGCCAATATTCTCTAACAACTATAAATGAAGCATAATCTTGAAAAATTGTGAATCACTAGATTGTGTACCTATAACTTATATAACATTATACATCAACTATACTTCAATAAAACATAAATACATAAATATTTTTTAATTAAAAAGAGAATCCAATAAGTAATTGACATTGTAATTCCATTAATATGGGCCACTCTTGAGCCTATATTTTGGAAAAAACAGGACAAAGAATTAGGAGAAAAACATAGCAGACAAACAAATCACACTATAGTTTTTGTAATTGCATGCATAAATAAAATTTTAGCCTGATAAAAAAATCAAAGGCCTTCTTTATTTGATCTTAGAATCTATTCTTGCACATATATTGAAAAAAATAAATTAGTTAAGTTTTGCAACTGTAAAAAAAAAAGGGTAATTGTTCAGAAGAATACAGTAAGGATATTGACATTCAGTCCCTACATTAAATATGTGAAACTTTAGTACATGTATGATTTGGAAAGACCAAGAGATCCAAAAATGTTCTTGCTGCATAACATAAGGATGCAAGAGAAAATTCTCTTCAAGGCAAATCTGTATTAGAGTGGGCTGGCCTGGGGAGAGGGGAGGAAATAAAACGAGGCTGATTTCCACTGGTCTCCCTCCTAGCTCTCAGCCACAACTTTTCCGGTAGTGGCCAGGCTCTACACTGGGTGTTCCTTACCTAGATCTGGGCATTGAACTGTTTCCTTGACCTCCACAATCCATCTACATAATATGCTTTGGAGGCAATTCCCCACTATAGACGTCACCAGCTCCCAGTGAAACAACACAGTCTCATTCTCAGAGATCTCTGCTGACTACTGAAAACCTTCTCTAACTCTGTATCTCTCAGGGATGTAGGGGTAATGCCACATATCTATTCTGGTCTTTACTTTTCTGGGTCTACTTGACAATCTTAATAGCTCCTCCCAGCAGGGAAGCCAAGATTATTAACCAAAGCCCAGAGAAGTCTAGGTATCCAAACTTCTCCATTTTGCAGATGAGGAAATGCAGACAGACCTAGAGAGGTTAACTGACACACTAAGGTCACCAAAGGAGAATGAGAACACAGAGCCCTGCCCTTAAACACATGCTCCTTCTTTTCTCCTCCCCTGCATTTTCTCCTTTCAATAGCATCTCCTTATTAACATTTCCTACCTCAGTTCCCACTGCCATTACACCACTTTGGTGTTCACATTCTTTCTTGTCTTCTCAATACTTTGCCCATGTCAGCCCCACCACTTCCACCAGCAGGCTCTTCTCCATTCAAAATAAAAAGTTATCATCACTGAAAAGCCAGTGCAAAGCCTTTCCCTCCCATAAACTGTCACAGTACACTGGCCCAAGAATCCCTTCTATCTCTAACACCTAAAGTCTGGACCCTTCTTTGACACTTTGCATGAACTGTCTTTATTTCTTATACTGTTATCCTTTGTTAAGGGAAATGCTTCTTCCCCACTCAGGGTAAATCTTTCCCCCCAGAAAAGGAGCTTAATTATTGATATCTCTCTACCACTTATTCACTTCTCATGAGGGGAAAGTAGCAAAGAATAAACTCATAATTATAGACTCAGTTCCTCTCTTTTCTTCTTGGAAATAAGCTCTTCTACAAAGAGTGGTTCCTCTCTGCTCCCTGGGGAAAGAGGCACTGCATGGCTAAGAGTGTAAATCTCTCTAATTCTGGACTTCAGTGTCAGGTCACCTACTGGGAGCTATGTGCACCTCAGTCTAGCCTTTATCTACTAGAAATAAATGTACTCTATTGCCCTATATGCATTATCTTTGGTATGTTTCTCAACTGGTCCACAACTCAGAGAGGAAGGGAGGGAATTCCTCTGGATACCACAGCATTCTATACGGATATTTAAGTCTAACTTTATCATTTAATCACTGCTTTGTACGCTTTGTCCCTTCATTGCTAGCGTGAACTCCTCAGAGGCAAGAACAATGGAGTGTAATTTTTCATATCCCCCAGAGCACTCAGTTCCAAGCTTTGCACATAGCAGGTGCTCAATCCATTTCTATTCAGTGAACTATTTGTTGAAAACCTGTAATACCTCCCAGCAATCAAGTAATTTTTCTTAAAGTGTTTTCACCATAATTCTACCACATATAAAGATCCGTAACCAAGGAAACATCTTCCCCATTGCAGCTAAAATGGGTCCTTTCAGTTTAAAAAAATCTCCTTCCATAAGTACTTATCCTCCTCCTCCATCATCTCTCTGACTCTCTCTGCCTGTAGAAATAAGAAAAAAAATTTTAAAGCACTAATAAGGTCTTGCAGAGGGAGAGTCAGCTAAGGCATGGTAGTTCTGATTCCTCTCTCCCTCTCTTTTCATTCATAATCCCCAAGAAGACATGCTTGCTTTCAGACACAGTGATGCCTAAAGTTGGTAGAGCTTAGACTTATTATTTTTCTGCCAGCAGACCCCATGTCAGTATGACCTGGGTGAGCTTGAGACAACCCTAGAGACTCCCAGGTGCAGTATTTCCTATCTTCTGTCTCATGCTGCTCCAACTCATCTCCCCGGGACTGACTCTTCCTCCTTCTGTGTCCACTTACCCAGAGCCATACTTCTGTATCACCCCACCCTGAGTATGGCCTAATGACTGTGATTTTTCCCTGCCTTGCCCCTTCTGGGAATTTGCTACCACTTCCCCACCGCCCCAGTTCTGTTAGTGACATTTTACTGTACTTCACCTAATTTTGCCAAGCCATTCGGTGCATGTGTAGAACCTCTGAGTAGTCTCCACTAGGACCTTTTTTTATAAACAGTTTAATTCCCCAGCTTCCATCTGACCTGAGGCATTTCCTCTAATTCATCCTTTCTCCTAACCTCAATCAACCCATCATCATCATAACAGCCTGAGTCTACCAAAGGTAGTCCAAAATATAAGATCAGAGTGTGAAAGAGAAAAGGAATTTTTAAGATGTTCTAGTCTGACCTTTCCTTTTCTTCATTTTATAGATGAAGACACCAAGGCACGCAGAGGTTGTTACTAAAGTGAGCTAAAGGCAAATTCAGGACTAAACCCCACTACACCTGACAACCAATTTTATACTCCAATATTTTTAAAGAAATAGAAAATAACACAACAAGTGATATTGATTTGCCATTATTGTATAAAAGAGAACTGCCAAAATGATACAGATTTCTCACAAACCAATGCCTCAAATTCAAGGTATTTGCAAACTGAAGATTTATTTTCAGCCGTTTTTATGAGGTGGATATTAAACTATAGCACACAACAAGGCTGGATGTTCTTCTATCCTGTGAGATCAACGATTCAGTCTTTTAATAGTAGACAGTTGCAGTAAGAGAAACTCTAGAAGTCTCCAGGGTCTAATATTCCATTAGGAGTATAAATAGCAGTTATCGATCTTAAAGCAAAAGGATTTCACCATAATATTAAAGGAAGAAATACTCTACAAAATGACATCAAGTAAATTTAATAAAAAATATGACTCTAAACAAAAAAATCCAAATCCTTAAACTTAAACAAATATGTAATGGGTTCATAAAAATAGGACAAACCCTCCCTCTACCATAATGAAATCATTTGCATCGATACAAAGAAAAGTCTATCACGCTCCAAATGCAACTTTTTAGACATACTCTATATCTTGTGATGATAAGTTATAAGATTGATAACTTTACCAGCATGATGTAAACCAAAAAATACCCCTAAGACTAAAAATATATTTACACTAAGAACACTGCATAATTTTGCTGTTAATTTCCCACCATCAAGCCAAAAACTGTGCAAAATAGTTTGTCAATTCAGCTCTGTGTTTTCATCAATAAATGACACTTGAACCATCCATGTATTTACTAAAATTCTCACAAATTTCACATTGATAAGTAATGTCTCAATTCACAACCATAACACTTTGCTCTATATGCAAGAGAGCGACAGAGATAGGAGAGAGACATATATTATCCCTGAATTTGGGCTCTCAGATTCAAACACAGCCATCTCATTCCTGAAAATAATTGTACCCTGCTCCCTAGAAGCTCTCCGTCTTCCTGAAATGGGAGATAATGGCAGCACCGTTGGGAGGTGACTGGGCACTGATGATCTGTCAGCACTCGGGGAATGGGTTGGCTGAATCACTTAAAAAGAGTACAGCAATTTGTCAGGCCAGTGCTTATAGTGCAAAGGGCTCTCTGCATGCTAACACAGAAGCCTGTCACATAAACCCACCCCAACTTTAAACCAATAAGTAGTCTCTCACTTGAGCCACTCACTGAAGAGGGCAAAGGTGGGCCAGGACTCTATAGAAAGTACATTTTTAAGGTGGACTATTTAAAATCTTCTACATTTGCATTTGGGTTGTAAGATTTTGACCTTGCCACTCACTGCTTCTTCAATAACTGTAGATGCAATGATAATAAAGCCTGGCTCTCTTCTGAGTGTTTGCATAACATTAATATATTTAATCCTCCTCTGATTCTTAGATGAGAGAACTGGGAAGAGTTTTCTTAGATGGGAATCACAAGGAAGCTAAGAAATTTGCCCGAGACAAGTGGCAGAATCTCAATTCCAACTCAGGCGGTCTCACTCCAGAGCTCTTATCACAAAATGCAACGCAGGTGAATCGATAAGGAAAGAAATAAAAGGCTGCCCAGGGAAAATGACATTCCAGAACAACCTCCTCAGATTCTCAGGACCTTCGTAAGTGTTTTTCCAACAAAATGTACTCCCTCTTACTCTGTCTTCATATCTGTGAAATGGTGAGATTATCTATTCTGTTTTCATTTCGAGGTAGTTGTAAGATTCAAAGAACATAATCTATTTCTTTTGGAAAAAAAATAAAAGAGCACAGCAAGAACAGATTTATATGATATCATCTATGAATCAACATATAGTGTAATGCTCAAGAACTGTTCAGTAGAAATAATTTTTAAATTAATAATAATAGGTCTAGAAGAAAAAAAAACACACCACAACTACCACTGTTCCAGTAAACACAATTCCAATATAAGAAAACTCGGGGCTGCAGACCCAAGTTCTCCCAAAGGATCATCATTGACATGGTCATCCACTGACACAGAACCCTCCGCAGAGCAAAGCACCAGGAGCCAGTGACAGAGCCAGCCTCAGTGCCCCACTCCCACCCCGAGATGCATGAGTTGGGGCATAGCACTCCCCCTGTCTTGTTTTCAGCTTCCTCATATGAAAAGCTTTATCAGCCACAGCTTTTTTTTCTGTATCACATTACCTCATTGAGTGCTGGGGCTCTACGCCACAGCAAATACTTATAGCTCTCGAATTTTGAGCATCCTCCATCTCCTAAGCCAGGGGCTCGATTCTGTGAAGTAAAACCTCAGTGACTCCGGAACAAAGAATAAACGAGAGGTAGGCCATTATTACCCAATCCTATGGGTTCAACTTCTTAGATTTCTCTCATCTCTACTGCTCCCTAATCCTACATGTCCACAGCCATGGCCCTGATTCAGGTCGTCATCTTAATCGGGATTCTGCCAAGAATACAGAAGACTCATAGCTGATCTCTCTTCCACCAGTCCCTTTAGACCATGCAAAACCTTCCTTGCCTCCAGAGTGATCTTACTAAGAAGTAATTTCAGCACTTCAGTGTCTGTTCTGAAACACAGGAGCACAAATACAAGGTAACGCTGAAGTACCTTCTGAGCTTGGCGATAACATGATCTTCTGAAGTAAAACAAGTAGAATGGTTGTATTATAGACGAGACTGATGATCTCTACTAGATATTAAGGAACAAGATCGATCGTAGTGGGATGATCAGGCAAGATTGGCATTTTGTTTGGGTTGTCCTAAGAGAAGATTCTGAGGCAAGATTTTGGGTACAAGAAGTGTATTAGGGAGGTGTTCCTAAAGAGCAATGTGAGGGATGGATAAGTGACTTATAAATGGGAGGAAAGCCAATAAATGTGCACTAATGAATATATTAAGGCACAAACCCACCGGAGAACTTCTGTGAGAATGCGGAACATATCTCAGAATTGTCCCACTGAGAGGTAAGGAAGTTGGGATATTAATTCACCAACTCCTGACTCTCATTAGCCAGAGAGTCATCCCCAGGACTTTAATTCCCCAGAACTCTCCTTCCAGTGAAGGCCTAGCATGGTCCCAGAGATTACCCTCAGATAGGTCTCTCCTATAGCATTTTACCAATAATAACATCATCAATAATTTGTCATCTACTATGCCAGGCACCTTGTTAGACACTGAGTACTTTATGTTTATCACCTCGTTACAACAACCAGCAAATAAAGGAACTCAGATTTGGATGGATTAATTGATGTTTCAAAGTCACAGAGCTAGTCATCTCAACCCCTTACTAGCTCTATGACCTTGGACATATTGGACTTAAACTCTCCCATTAAGTAGGTGGCCTCAGCTTTCCTCGCTATAGAGGGAGGATATAGTGCTTAGAGATCTCTAAAGCCCCTTACAGCTCTGACAGCCTTATGCACCCTGGAATATTCTCGCTGAAATTCATGCCTGCCTTAGGTGTGCAGAATTGAACATCTACTGATGTCCATTAAAATAACCACCAGTATAACAATTAAATTCTGAGCTCTCTCAATCCCCATTGTCTGATTTTTCCACTAACTAGTCTTTTTCCATATATTAAAGGACATGTCAACTTTTGACAGAAATATTTCCCAAGATTATCTAGTTCCCTTTGTTCTAGTACACATTCATATCATGATCACCACCCTCTAACGCTAGGAGGAATCTGGATATGCAATGTAAAGTTTATTCTATCCAATTCAACTTAACATACATTTACTGATTTCCTATTCTATGAGCCAAGCTATATGCCAGACACATTTGGCAGCACAGGGAGAGATAAAGCCTGATTCCTGTCTTCAAGGGATTTATAACATTGTGGTGCGAGAGAAAAGTGATATTTAAAAAGCTCTTTCTCATCCATTATCTTTAATCATCATAATGATCCAGTAAGATAATATAATAAACATCTATGCACTATAATGGTGACAACTATAGATTATTTTCTCTTTATCCTTTATCCAAATAGAGTTTTATTGATGTTATTTCATGGTTAATACTTCAATTCATAAGTGTATATTTGAAATAAATATGATCAATAATTTGTAGAATTCCAATACTGACTCTAACTTGCAGAATCCTCATATGGATCTTGACCTACGGAGAAAGAACTACATCAGGATTTGAAGGACTAAGTGAAAGCATTGACATTACCCCCATCCCTAAATATGATTCAAAAGAAAGATTTCATCCCTTGGGGAACCATAGAAATAGAAATGTCATTTTAAAATGCCTGAAAGATTCATATGGGATGCTTCTTAGCAGATCCCCCATTCAACTCTAGTTTGGCCACTGCAAAACATTGATGAAAACAGAAAATTGGTGATAAATGCCTATTGCAGGTGCTTGCCATATTAGTTTCCTTATTGGAGTTATCTGCTCCTAGTTCGCAGTTATTGATAGAGAAAATGCATTTTTATCCATTCTCATAAACAAAAAACACTAAAGGTAGTTTGCTTTCACTTGGTGGGACAAGTCCAAGCTTTAATGTCCTCGGAGTAACAACTCCAAGTTGTCAACTCCCCAGTTCTGTGCCACAACTTAGTTTCCCAGAACCTTTCACAGTCCTGTAGGATATCATACCAATTCAGCCCATTAAAGACATTATATTGCTCTTTAGAAAAATGTCTATTCAGTTCTTCTGCCCATTTTTCCAAAGAGGAAGTGCAGGTGGCCAATAGGCACATGAAAAGATGCTCAACATCACTAATCATCAGAGAAATGCAAATCAAAGCCACAACAAGATATCACCTCTCACCTGTCAGAATGGCTATCATCAAAAAGACCACAAATAAACGCTGGCAAGGATGTGAAGAAAGGGAACACTTGTACACTGTTGGTGGGAATGTAAATTAGTGCAGCCACTGTGGAAAACAGTATGGAGGTTCCTCAAAAAACTAAAAATAGAACTACCATGTGACCCAGCAATTCTACTCCTGGGTACATATCCAAAGAAAACAAAAGCACTAATTCTAAAAGACCCATGCACCCCAATGTTCATAGCAGCATTACTTACAATACCCAAGATACGGAAGCAAACTAAGTGTCCATCGATAAACGAATGGATAAAGAAGATGTGGCACATCTATACAATGGAATACTACTCCGCCATAAAAAAGAGTGAAATTTTGCCATTTGCAGCAACATGGATAGACCTGGAGGGTATTATGCTTAGTGAAATAAGTTAGACAAGAAAGACAAATGCTGTATGATATCACTTATATGTGGAATCTAAAAAATACAACAAAACAGTGAATATAACAAAAAAAGAAGCAGACTCACAGATATAGAGAACAAACTAGTGGTTATCAGTGGGGAGATGGAAGGGGAATGGAGGGTCAAGATAGGGAGTAGGGGATTAAGAGATACAAACTATTAGGTATAAAATAAGCTACAAAGATATATCATACAATAGGGGGGATATAGTCAACATTTTATAATAACTGTAATTGGAGTATAACCTTTAAAAATTGTGAATCACTATGTTGTACACCTGTAACTTATATAATATTGTACATTGACTCTACTTCAATAAAAATTTTTTTGATTAAAGGAAGGAAGGAAGACATATTGATGGAACAACGTAGCAAGTTGTTCAAGAAAAAAGTGTAGTGTTTGGTGGACATTGTTGGGTAAAAAGGCAAGTTACCTCACACATAGGTGTTCTACTTGGATCATTTTACCAAGTAATTTGAAAAGCTGACCACTCTAGTTGGGGCCTAGGGCAACAGAAGATACTCAGACTGGTCCTGACTTCAGAGCAGATAGCTCTGATAAATGCCCTTGTAACTAAGTGCATCTTTCGGACCAGAGTCCTTTCAGTTTTGGAGAATAGCTATATTCTCTACAACAAGTAAGCAATCTTCTTTTGAGAAATAGTTCTCAACTTACTACTGAACTCACAACAGAGAGAACATGAGCCCTCCTCACCCATGAATTTTTGGACATTTCAGCAGGACGTTGGATCATCACAGAGTGTGATACTGACTCCAAAATCAAGGGGGAACTACCCTGTTCTCACCTGAATTACACAGAAAAACTAGATTCCTGTTCATTTTCTAGGTTTGTGTTTTAAGTGACGATCTGTTGCTTAGATAAGAAAGCATTAAACTTACTGTTCAGCATTCTGTGGAAAGTACAGGGTACCCTCAACTACGTAATGCTATAGCTCTCCTTCTCTCCAACGTGAGCTTCCTGCCCTGCAACTGTGTTTTCTCTGCAGCTGCATTGACTCTGTAAAATCAGCATTGTCTGCTCACTGGATATGAGAACATTGTTATTAAACACTCTTTGGTGTATTTTTAAAATCACACACTTTCTTTTTGGAATTAAACTAAAACCAAAACCCCATTTCATATCATTATGACAATTCCTGTGAAGCCCTATTAAATATGATGCTGCAGAAGCAGGAGCTAATGATAATTGCTCTTTAATGGCATCAGGTTCAATCCCATTGCAAAGAACTCCCTCCAGAAATTATACCCCCAGCAAGCAGAAATATTTGAACCTGCTAGCATTTGTAGCTAAGTAATATGGTTAAAATAAAATTGTTAAATGGCAAAAGTGGTATCCACAGGCATCTTAATACGTTCTAACCATTTGTTTGTTGGTTTGTTTTAAAATCTTGGGATGCTTTAATTATATCCACTGCCTAACATAAAGGGGAAAATGTGACCAACTTCACAGCCTGAGGATTCCTAGTGGTGTTATTATTGACATTACTAACAGTGAGACAGGCTGGGACCTGAGACCCTTTGCTGCAGTGCTGCAACGCTTGCACCTGGACACACCTTTCCTGGAGCAACAAAATACAAAGAAATTGTATGGGACTAAAAATAACTTCAAGTATTGCAGTTGGGAAAATTCTGGACAAAAGACCAAAAAACCCAACTGCTACTTTTGAAGAGCCTGGAGCAACAGCAGCGTACTGCGCATGCCCCCTGCACACAACACCACCTAAGGGGTGGGCAAACCACCTAAGCTACCCCTACTGCCTGACCGCTGGACACACCCCTACCCTCACCCCATATAAGGAACCAGCTTGCCCCGCAACCCACCGGCCTCGGGGAGCGAACAAACAAGGGAACCTGGTGTCTGTTCTACCTCCCCCACTGCTGCAGCAGGGACCCCAAAATAGCCGTGCCTGTATTTCTTGTCTGACCTCTGATCAATTTCTACTGATTAAAGAGGCCAAGAACCCTGGTCAGTAACAATAGCATACAGCATAATTAAGAAAAGTACAGAAAGTACAATCCTAGGTGTGAATTCTGGTAACATCCTGACTGTAATACCAAGAAAATTACTTAATCTCTCTGAGCTTCAGGGTTAGTTTATGTTTTAAATGAGATAGTGTACACTGAATGCCTGCCACAGTACCAGACACCAACCAAACAACACCTGTTGTTAGTGTCCTCTGTGGTCACTCTGCTGGCAAAGATGCCCCCAGAGATGCCCTAAAATAGTTCAGCTTAAACTGGGAATAAGGAAGAGGCTCAGAGTGCTGCGAAGAAATAAGACATCTTGATGGTGATTAGCATGCACTCTCCCGTACTTATTTCCCTAGGGAGATCTAAAGTGTTCTTTTGTAGCTGGTGGTCAATCCTAGTAACAAAAGGATGGAGCTATGCTAAGGAGGCTTTAAGCCTTCCAGGAAGGAGGAAATCTGAGCAGCTGAATCTCAGCTGCCTAAATAACAAGCAAGACAGCTGATGGGAGAGGAAGTCAGGGAAAGTCAAAGAATAATACATACTGTGAAAATCTGATGTGTGTGTACAGCCACAGTCTGGAGAAGTTTCCAACCTCTACTGTGCTCATTCTAATCACCTGGTTTGACAGAGAAAACCTTTGCCCCAGTGGATTCTATAAAAAGGTTCAGGGAATGAATGTTCTACCGAGGCTGTGTAATGACTTTTCCTCTGGAAGCAATGGTCAGAAAACAAAGTCTACGCTAGAATCAAGTCTATTTCCAGGGATAAAATTGGGTGAGCTCCAAAAGCCTCCAAGTGCTTTTCAGGGGAGAAAAACAGAGTTAGAGGTATTTTTCATCAGCTCAGGTGGAGACAGATATGCACACTGTTTTGCATTTAGCCCCTATTTGTGGAAGTAATGCTATGTGCTTCATCCTTAAGCCTGCAGTGACCACTGTGAACAGCATTTTTCCACTTCCATATAAAATAATAAATGGTAACATTTACTGAGCATTTATGATGCTCCAGGCACCAAACTCTTTAAAGAAAAAGGATAGAATTTGTATGTGAATCAGCACAGTCAAGATATAAGAAGCTCCCCCCAGAGACTCTGCAGTAACTGTTTTCTCCTGTCACACGTCAGTACACGTGAATATCGTTCAGGTTTTCATGAGGCCAGAAACCAAGGATTCTGCAGTTCCACCATCACAAATGCCTCAAAGTATTCAGTCTTTCAGATTAGTCTTTCCTGAATGAAGAGTTTGTTCTCTGATACCAAGCCTGCAGACATCCTCCTATCGCACTGCCATCATTACCTTGATTTTCCACTCTTTGGCTAGCTGCAGTATTAGTGTCAGCAAGTTCCGTGCATTTTAAAGCTCATGAAGGGATTGTCATTTCACCCTGTGGACTTGCTCCTTCTTGCAATACTGACAGCTGACTTAAGTCCTGGTTATGATTAATGACAACTTGGTAGTGGTTTTACATAGCACATTTCATCTCCAGATTACAAAAGGCTCTGTAAAAATTCTCTCACAGTCCCTCCCAGCAGGATGGAAAGATTTAAGAAGCCAGAAAGCTTCAGTTGCATGCCCAGTAAACAGTAACAAAAGGAAAAATAGAAATCAAGTTCCTCTGGGTTTAGGCCACTGCATCTATGCGAGGAGCCAGGTTGCCTCCCCATAAAGGAAGAGACATGAAAGCAATGTGTGTAGACGCTCATAGCACAGATGGGAAGGACTGCGGTAGTGCTGGTTCACAAACTGACCCCCATGCCCAGAAGACAAAGAGAGACTGAAGAAAGAGGCAGACCTCTCCAGACTGGTAGGTGGCAGGTTTAACAAGCAAGGAAACTCACATATGAAGCTTGTCTCAGGCACCACAAGATAGCAGATCCCTGTGTCCATGCACCAGAATCTTAAGTTTATATAGAGGCCTTACCCGGGTTCAGTCACATATACAGTCCAGATGATCTAACCAACACAATGCTCTCTTAAGGCAGGATCCTTGAAATGGCTCTGGGAACTGTGAATAAGAAACACATTCCAAGGACAGGGGAGGGCGTAAGAAACATGCAATTCCCCAGGTCCAGCTCCTGGGTCAACGAGAGGTCACATCCTCTCAATTACCTCCTCCAACAAATACTTCTCTTTTCTTTGGGCTTTCAAAATCGATTTGTGGCTTTGAAACAGATCCATTAGTCAGGTGGGACTACTATTATTCTACTTTTGGATCAAGGATCCTGAGAAAGGTTTGCAGAGTTGTTACTAGTTTGGGGTTTTGTGGTTTATTTATAAGCAGGAAGTTTTGTCACTCTTGTTTCAAGATCAACAATAAACAGGGAGAGGGCTTCCCTGGTGGCTCAGTGGTTGAGAGTCCGCCTGCCGATGCAGGGCACACGGGTTCGTGCCCCGGTCCTGGAGGATCCCACGTGCCGCGGAGCGGCTGGGCCCTTAGAGCCATGGCCGCTGAGCCGGCGCGTCCGGAGCCTGTGCTCCGCGACGGGAGAGGCCACAACAGTGAGAGGCCCGCCTACCACAAAAAACAAAACAAAACAAAACAAAAAAAACACCAGAACCTGTCAAAAAAGATCTTCTACAATTAAATATGTAAAGAAGGAACCACAATGAGACAGGTAGGAAGGGCAGAGTCATGGTAAAGTCCCATACCCCCAGGTGGCAACCCACAAATGGAAGAAAAATTACAGAGGTTCTCCCTAAGGAGTGAGGGGTCTGAGCCCCACATTGGGCTTCCCGTCCCAGGAGTCCAGCATCGAGAAGATGAGGCCCCAAAACATTTGGCTTTGAAGGTCAGCAGGACTTACTTTCAGGAGACCCAGGGGACTGTGGGAAATAGAGACTCCACACCTAAAGGGTACACACAGAATCTCACATGTTCCACGACCCAGGTCAGAAGCAGTAATTTGAAAGGATCCTGAGCCAGACCTACTTGTTGATCTTGGAGACTCTCCCAGAGAAGCAGGAGGCAACTAGAGCTCACCCTGGAGACACAGACATCGGAGGCAGCCATTGTGGGGAGCTTATTCCACTACGTGGACACTGATGCTGGCAAGGGCCATTTTGGAATCCTCTCTCTAGCTTATTAGCCTCAGGACACAACCCCATACCCACCAAACAACCTGTAGGCACCAGTACTAGAACACCTCAGGCCAAGCAACTAACTGGGTGATGACATAGCCCTACCCATCAGCAGACAGACTGCCTTTAGAACCCCTGAGCCCACAGCCACCCTGGACACAGCCCTGCCCACCAGAGGGCCCAAGACCCAGCCCCACATTCCAGTGTGCAAGACTAGACCTGGGACCCCCAGGACCCTGCATTCAGAGAACTGGGGACCCAGTTCCACCCACCAGTGGGCAGGCACCAGCCCCAGAATCACCAGCAAGCCTGCTAAAGCCTTGGGACCAGCCTCAGCCACCAGCAGCTGGACAACAATCCCAGGATAACCTCATCCCCCAGCCTGCAGACACATCTCCCCCACCTTCAGGCCCGTACCCACTCTAGGACCTGCTGGGCCCTAGCCCATCCACCAGCAGGTCAACACAAGCTTCAGGACACCCTCAGTCATGTGTATCAGGAAACAGTGGTCTGACACCAGCTCTGGGACCCCTGAACCCTGCATCCAGACCCTAGGACCCAGCTCTACCCACCAGTGGACCAGCACTAGCCACAGGACCTTTCTTCACTTACTGTGGGTGGGCACCACATAGGCAAAACACTCTTTGATGTAAATTGCAGCAATATTTTTTTAGATCTGTCTCCTAAGACAAAGGAAACAAAAGCAAAAATAAACAAATGAGACTTAATTAAAGTTAAAAGCTTTTGCGGAGCAAAAGGAAACCACAAACAAAACAAAAAGACAACCTACTAAATGGGAAAAAATATTTGCAAATGATATGACCAATAAGGGGTTAATATTCAAAATATGTAAACAGCTCATAAAATTCAATATCAAAAAAACAAACAACCTGATTAAGAAATGGGCAGAAGACCTAAATAGATATTTCCCAAAGAAGACATACAGATGGACAACAGGCACATGTAAAGATGCTCAACATCACTAAACATCAGAGAAATGCAAATCAAAAACACAAAGTGATAATCACCTCACCTACCATAATAGCTATCATCAAAAAGAACACAAATAACAAATGTTGGCCAGCATGTAGAGAAAAGGGAACCCTTGTACACTGTTGGTGGGACTGTAAATTAGTGCAGCCACTGTGGAAAACATTATGGAGGTTCCTCAAAAAACTAAAAATAGAACTACCATATGACCCAGCAATTCCACTCCTGGGTATAAATCCTAAGAAAATGAAAGCACTAATTCGAAAAGACTCATGCACTCCAATGTTCATAGCAGTATTACTTACAATAGCCAAGATATGGAAGCAACCTAAATGTTTATCAATAGATGAATGGATGTGGCATATGTATACAATGGAATACTCAGTCATAAAAAAAGGAAATTTTGCCATTTGAAACATGAATAGACCTGGAGGGTATTATGCTTAGTGAAATAAGTCAGACAGAGAATGACAAATACTGTATGACATCACTTATATGTGGAATCTAAATAATAAAACTAGTGAATATAACAAAAAAGATAGGGCTTCCCTGGTGGCGCAGTGGTTGAGAGTCCGCCTGACGATACAGGGGACACGGGTTCGTGCCCCGGACCGGGAAGATCCCCGTGAGCCATGGGCGCTGGGTCTGCGCGTCCGGAGCCTGTGCTCCGCGACGGGAGAGGCCACAACAGTAAGAGGCTCTCGTACCGCAAGAACAATAAAAATAAAAAATAAATAAAATATATAATAAAGATCAATGGACAAATTTTATTAAGCATATATTACGTACAAAGCAATGGGTACTGAGAAGAAAATAAAAGTGTGAAACACAGTTCCTGACATTCCATATTTCATAAGTTTGCCTTAAATAATAGACAAGCACACCCTTTAAAAGTAACTGAAAACCAACCTATGCTGTATAGCATGTGACTAAAAAGAGATTCAAATGCCATAGGAAATATATGAGAAAGAGAGGACATAGAAGGGGCATAGAAGTGGTTTATGGAATTAAAGATGAAAGAGCAGGAAAACAGAAAACCAAGGTAAGAGGGTTACTTAAGCAATGCTGAGGTATTGGGAAAATAGAAGGTTCCCTGGGGCCAACTGTAAACCATTTTGCTGGAGATGAAGATTACAAGCATAATAAATAAAATAGAAAATAGAAATGTCAGTTATGATTCAGGCTGTATTGCACATACACACAAAAACCTCAGTGAGAAGAAATAAGGGAAGGAAAACCTCCCATTTATGATATAAATAAATAAATAACCTAAGCAAACACTTATTCATAAATGTTCAAAATCTACTGAACAAAACTATAGAACTCTTGAAGGACATAAAAGTAGACTCGTACAAATGGAAAGACATATCATGCTTTGATTAGGAAGACAATGCAAAAAAGATTCTAATTCTTACTAAGTTATAAATGCAACGTGATCCCAGTAAAAAAAATACCATTTTTTCTAAAGCTGGACAAGTTGATTACAAAGTTTATTAATAAAAATAATAATATGCAATAATGGCTAGAATATCTCTGAAAAGGAAGAGCAATGGGACGCGATAAGAGGTGGCTAGCATGGGCTTTCCTGGTGGCGCAGTGGTTGCGAGTCCGCCTGCCGATGCAGGGGACGCGGGTTCGCGCCCCGGTCTGGGAGGATCCCACATGCCGCGGAGTGGCTGGGCCCGTGAGGCATGGGCGCTGGGCCTGCGCGTCCAGAGCCTGTGCTCCGTTCGGGGAGAGGCCACAGCGGTGAGAGGCCCACGTACCGAAAAAAAAAAAAAAAAAAAAAGAGGTGGCTAGTCCTAACATATAGTAAAACATAAAGTCTATTAAGAGTAAAACAATGTGCTATTGCTACATGGATTGAAAGACATATTAATAAAACAGAATTAAATATCTAGAAATAAGACCAGTGGATATTTAGTATTTTAGTATATTTAATAAGCAAATCAGTGGAGGAAAGAAAATGTTTAATATGCCATGTTGTGGTAACTGGCTATTCATATTACTAAAAAATAGATTAAACTGGATTGTTCCTCACACTACAGACCAGGACAATTACCAGTGGATGAGGCATTTAAACGTAAAAATTGAAAGCATACGAATATTAGGAAAAAAGCATTGGTAAATTCTCTATAGTCTGGAAGAAGACAAATTTAAATAAGCAAAAAGAAGAGAGATTAATAAACTTGATAAACTTTTTTTTATTATGGCAAAAATAACTCATAAGCAAAGTGGAAAAGACAAACATAAATATTTGCAACATACATGGCAGGTAAGGATTCGTATTCCTAAAATAGAAAGACAATAAATAGGTAATCATCTGATATACAGAAGAAAAACTCCAATAACCCTATTGAAAAATGAGCAAGAGACATGAATATAGGTTTAACAGAAAAAGAAATGTAAATGACCCTTTAACTTGGAACTATGCTCAAGATCATTCAAAATAAGAGAGCTGCAGAGCAAAACTACAAAGATACCATTTTCACCTATCAGACTGTCAAAA
This sequence comes from Physeter macrocephalus, assembly GCF_002837175.3. Lineage (NCBI taxonomy): Eukaryota > Metazoa > Chordata > Mammalia > Artiodactyla > Physeteridae > Physeter > Physeter macrocephalus. Next base: position 37,883,911 of record NC_041225.1, read on the forward strand.
GTTCAAAAGTTTAACAATATATTCTTCTTGGTAAGGATTTGGAGATATAGTTTCATACACTGCTGATGTGAATGCCAAGTGATACAATCACTAGGTAACAGAATTAAGCAATCTTGCTGATTCTAAATCTGGAGCAATAAATGTTTTGAAAACTCAAGGAAGTTATCAAAGTCTGCTGGAATTGTATCCAGAGAACTCAAAAGCCAACTTCAAGGAACGCTCAACTAACTAAAGATAGGATAATTTGAGCAGCAAAATCAATTAATGTCTTCATGAGATTTAAAATCATCATATATGTTTTAAATAATTCTAAAAATTAAAAACCAGCTTATTAGTTACCACTGGAGGATATTAGAAGATTCAACACATAATTCTGAAAAATGTTAGCTAAATTCAGAGAACGCAGCATTTGTCCTGCCTTTCATGTATGAACTCTACCTCAGGGTAACTAAATAGTTGATGATGGAAAGTTTCTCTTTAAAGTATTACAGTTGATTATTAAAGAACAACACCACTTTGCAACCTGTAATGAAACGATGGAAGCAATGATCATCAATGGCTCTGAAGCCATTAGGTGAAAAGCTGATGGGGAACTTTATGACTGGGTCAAGTTGAGCCCTGAGCCCACTGATTAATCTTAACATCAGAAAAAGAAAGAAATCAACTATTATATTCCACCTGAGGTAATGAAACATGAAGTTCTCACAACTATGAGGTATTTGTGCCAAAAATTTGAAGCTAAATCTGATTACACCTCCAACTTTAATTATTAAGTTGAAACATAAAATGGTCAATACTTGACCATTTTGAACTACAAAAATACAATTACATTCGGTTCAATCGAATAGAGAGGGCAGAGAAGCATGTTAAGTTAAATTTAATACTGAAGCAATTGGAAAAATCTAGATAGTTCAAATCACTCCGTTTCCTCGACAACAAAACAACAACAAATTTATAAGGAAATTTTAAAAGGAGGGGGGAGAGTACTTACAGACTAATAAAGAACTGAGATTTATTGATGAAGCAGAAAGTGTGCCTCTTATTAGGATTCTGATTCAAATAATCCAACTATGAAAAGAAAATGAGACTAAGAAAATTTTAAAACTGAGTATTTGATGATAAAGAATTACTGCTAATTTTTTGGTACTTTAATGGCATTGTGGTTATTTTTTAAGTACTTATTTTTTAGAGATATATGCTAGAGTGTATTACAGATGAAATTTAATTAGTCTGGGATTTGCTTTAACATAATCTAAAGAGTGGCTATGAGAAAGAAGAGATATGAGCAAAGATGAACAGGTTGACAATACGTCGTAATTATGGAAGATGGGTGCTGGGTACATGGAGGTTCATTAAGCTATTCTCTATCCTTTTGTATATATGTATGACTTTTCCCATCATTTAAAAAAATGGGGAAGTATATTTAGACTAATAATTGGAGGGTCATTGAAAGTCTCTCATCAGGGAAGAAGAGATTCATCAAATTACAAAAAAAAAAAATGACACACTCACTCTTGTCTTGCATTTTTCTGTGGTACACATAAGAGCCCAATATAACTGCAATTCCTTTCAACCTGACTGTTTGAAGCCCAAAGCAAAGGTATCTCCAGAACAAGTGGGTGGCAGACACACTTACCTTACAGCTATTTTTTTTTTCAAGAGAGAAATGAAAGAAAAAAGTCAACATGCAGGTCAGATCTTTGTGATTCTCTAATGCTCCAACAGATCAGCTAAAAAAAGTTTCCCCAAATAAACTGATGTTGTATAACTCAAAGACAGGAAAGGTTGTGCAAAGCTGTACATGTTTTTAACAAAACTTTAGAAGTGAACCGATTTAAACTACCTGAGCAGAAAGTTAAAATGATATATTACTTTTTCCTCTCTAGAATAAACAGTTCTATATTTTCACATGCTCTTAGTTATCCAAGACACATTAACATATTCTCTGTACAAACTTGTTAATGCTGTAAATTTTCTTAAGAAAGATTTCTTCCAAAGATATAAGCATAAACTTAAGTTTATACCTTGGTGTATTTTCTCTTTCTTTTAGATTTCATACATGGCATCCAAGTAGTTTCCAGATTTCATTCCTGCCATCCTTGGAAATAGCAGCTGCACTTTCTGATTTTCCCCTACCACATGCCCCTTCACTGTGGTGGACAAACCCAAAAGTGGCCTTAAAGGATTTCTGCCCCCTGATGTTCACGCTATTGTGTGATCCCCTTCACCTGACCTGTGACTTGCTTCTACTCAATATAATGTAGCAGAGGTGACTGACTAGGTTACACTGTATTACAGAGTGGTGACTAGGTTACACTGTATTACAGAGTGCTGACTAGGTTACACTGTATTACAGAGTGGTGACTAGGTTACACTGTATTACAGAGTGCTGACTAGGTTACACTGCATTACAGAGTGCTGACTAGGTTACACTGTATTACAGAGTGCTGACTAGGTTACACTGTATTACAGAGTGGTGACTAGGTTACACTGTATTACAGAGTGCTGACTAGGTTACACTGCATTACAGAGTGCTGACTAGGTTACACTGTATTACAGAGTGGTGAGATTCGTCACTCCCATGATTAGTTTATGAAATATATATGACTCTGTCTTGTTAGCATGCACCACCAGAAAGCTTTCTTGCTGGCCTAGAAGAAGCAAGTTGCTATGATGTGATTGGAGAAGGCCACATGGCAGGGCTTCTAGGTTTTGAGGGCCTTGATCCTATGATCATAAGGAGATACATTTTGCTAACAACTAGATGAACTTGGAAGAGGATCCTGAGCTCCAGAAAGGAATGTAGCCCAACTGACACCTTGATTACAGCTTTTGTGAGATACTAAGCAGAGGACTCAGGTTAGCCATGCCCACACTGCTGATCCACGGAAACTGTGAGGCGATAAAGGCCTGTTGTGTTAAGCTGCCAAGTTCGTGGTTGTCTGCTAGGCAGCGATAGAAGATAATATACTTGTGAGCACACCTCCTGGACCCCATCCCATGTTCAAATGGGTTTTTCTTTTTGGAATGACCTCTCTCCTTTATTTACTTCTTATATGTTTTTGCAAATACATATAGCATTCTTTAAGATCTTGTTTAAACCATCTTCTTTGGTAAGTTTCTCCAACTCTTGCGTCTAATCATGCTCCCACCATCAGCCTTTATGTATCTGCAGTTGCCTTAAACATACATCTAGTGTTGTAAATATCACCTTACTCATGGCCTACATACTGCACCAGATACTGTTTTTCATTCATTCATTCATTTATTCAACAAACATTTATTTCCTGCAAACAATATTCTAAATAGTATGCTAAGTGCTGGGGAGACAGATTTGAAAAAGTCTTTTCTCAAAAGACAGAGACCAATTTTTATTCATTTTTATGTCTCCTGATGGCTGCCTGTGGAACATAAAAAATGGGGGCTCTAAGTGAATTTGCCAAAACATCAGTTTTCCAAGGATAGTTTGCTAAATGACCGATTCAATTCATCAAAAGCTTCCAGGCACCTTAAACTGGTTACTCACAGCCATTTCACTTTGGGAGGCAGAGACAGGTTCAGAGTTTAAGCGTGCAAAAACTGAGAATTGTATTTAAAGAAAAGCACCCTTGAATTCTGAGACACCTTTGCATTCTCCAGTATGAATCCTGTGAAATAGAGATATTCAGCCAAGTGGAACTCTGTGGGGAAAAGACTCTAGCAAAAATGAGTAATTTGATCATCTGGTGAATTAACGGCAGTAAATTGGATTGCAGATTATTATTCTTATCTCTTTGGTACAAACAATAAAAGCAACGGTGAGTTTCAGGAAGACAAGATCCACATGGGCAAGAGTACTTGGAGAGACCACTCTGGAAGATTTAGTTCATAAGTTGAGCTTTGAAAGAGGAGAAGAATCTAAGTGAATGGAGGAGAACTTTGGGAAAAGCTAATTATTTACAAAGACGATGAAGCTACATTTTCATCAGAGGAATTAGGTTCAAATTTAATTCATTAACCATTGGAAATATTATAAATTAATTATTTTATTAATTTATTCATAGGACATTAAAAAAAAAAAGAGGACTTTCCTGGTGGCACAGTGGTTAAGAATCTGCCTGCCAATGCAGGGGACACGGGTTTAAGCCCTGGTCCGGGAAGATCCCACATGCCGTGGACCCACTAAGCCTGTGCGCCACAACTACTGAGCCTGCGCTCTAGAGCCCGTGAGCCACAACTACTGAAGCCCGCATGCCTAGAGCCCGTGCTCCGCAACAAGAGAAGCCACCGCGATGAGAAGCCCACGCACCGCAACGAAGAATAGCCCCCGCTCACCGCAACTAGAGAAAGCCCACGCGCAGCAACGAAGACCCAACGCAGCCAAAAATAAATCAATAAATTTATTTTTTTTAAAAAACCAGACATTCACAAAGAGACCTAAGAATCAGAATGTTGAATGAAAGACAAAATGCTGACCTTGAGGAGAACTGCATTGCTCTTACAATCAATTTTGGAGGACTTAGAAGACACTGGGGAATCATTTATTCTTTATAAGCCCATGTTTATATTAAAAATAAAAACAAATGCAATGATATTCTCCTTAACAACAACAATAAGAAAAGTACGAATACACCCTCCTTGCTTATTGTTTGGTTGTACCCATGTCCTACGTGTGTCTTTCATGTGAGTATTACTAGTTGTTTTTATTGCTTCTTGATCTCATGTCTATCATCAGATCCTTGTTGCTTCACAAAATGAGTTCAAACTATTTCTTTTTTGCTTTTAGTTTGTGTTATATATTTTGGGGAGTTGTGAAATTTGGAACTATGTCTTCTTTCAATGATTGGTAGAACACTTTGACATAACCATTTTGGCCTGGTGTTTTCATATTGTTATAGGAATATTCAGGTTTTCAATTTCTTCCTAGGTAATTTAAATTTTTCTAGGATTTTTTAAATTCCACCTAAGCTTAAATATATTGGCATAAAATTGCTCATAATATCCTCATATTATTTGTTTAATTTCTGTAGCATATACAGTTATGTCCACTTTTTACTCCTAATGATATTTATTTGTATCAATACCTTCTCTCTCTTTTTATTGATCAATCTTGCCAATTTTGTTTGTCAATTTTATTTTTGTCCAAAAAATGACTTTTGTCTTTATTGATTCTCTCTACTGTATCTTCACTTTCAATTTCTATTGATTTTACCTCAGTATTACCAGTTCCTTTAATCTACTTTCTTTGCATTTATTCTGTTTTCCCAACTTTTGAATTTGAATGCTTAGCTCATAATGTTTAATTCTTTAATGTATGAGTCACTTCAAAGTCTATTTTTTTCTTTTCTGGATGCATTTTTCCTAATGTGCTTTTAGTTACTCGTTTCTAATATAGTATGATTTGTTTGAAATTTATTGAATCATGCTTTATGGCCTAGTACGTGGTCAGTTTTCCTAAATACCTCAGATGTACTTGAAGAAGTTTCCAATTATTAGGTGCAAGCTTCCATATATGTTCATTAGAACAAGATTATTATTTGTAATGTTCAAATTTTGTGTCTCCTTACTGATATATTTTTGTCTGAGTTCATATACTGAGAGACATATTATAACCTCCCTGTATCACAATAGATAAATCAATTTCTCCCTTGAATTCTGTCAAGGTTTTTTTATGCCTTCTTAAAGGAAACAAGTTCAGAATTATACCTTCCTGAGGAGTTACAAACCATTTACTGCTAGTGAGGTTTTTTGCCTCAAAGTCTTCTGGTGTTAATATAGCTAACCCAGTAAATTTTGGGTTTGTTTTCATCTTTTACATCTTTTCCATTCTTTTATTGTTTATTTTTCTGTATCTTTATGCTTTAGGTATGATACTTGTAAAAACATAGAGCCTCATTTTGTGTTAGTTTTCCAATCTGACAAGTTTTGCCTTTCATATAGAGAAATTAGATCATTTTCATTGATTTGAATTACTGATGTATTTGGATACATATGTATTTAAAAATAAAATACCATTGTATTTTGTGTTATTTCTACCAGCTTTATTTCCCTTTTTTTGTGTTAGTAGTCTTTCTAAAACATTTTAACATGTACATTTAATGAAGACAAATGTTAGTAAATAAATTTACCCTGCTCCAAACAGGACAAGGATGTGAGCAAGTTTGATACCTGCTGTGGAGGCTATAGAAGGGCACCTCTCAGACCACTGACTGAGGAGCACAGCAGCCTGAGGGCCCAGCTTCCATACTCAAAAATCCATTACCGCACGTGCACAGGCCGTGGTGACCAAGTGTGGTAAGGATACCAAGGCAGGCAGGTCTATTTCTGGATGATGTAGGACTCTTCTGAAGAAAGATTTTGCTATTTGGCTCAAGGAGTCAGCGCTAACGTTTTCAAACTTCTTAAAAACTGCATACAACCTAAGATTATTTTCATCTAGCTCTTCCTTTCCAAGGGTCAGAACATCATTATGGTCTCATTATGGTCTCACTAGGCTCTCCCAGCCTGACCCCACTTCCCATTTTTCCTCATAGACACTTCCCCTAATAAATCACTTGCATATCTAATCTTTTGGAATTTGCTTCTCAAATATCCCAGACTAACAAAAGTGGTACCAGAGGTGGTCTAAGAAAACAAGTGGTACGATGAGAATTTGGGGCTGGTTCCGCTACCATCAATTGGGTAAACATGACAGCATCCTGGTTGGCAGGTGGGACACAGACTCTCACTGGCACAAGGTGGTAAAAATCCCCAGCTCAGTATTTAGTGGACTCAGCATTGAATTATTCTAAGAGCTCCTATGCTGGTCTTGCAATCAAACGCTAGCAGCTTTACTTTTGCTTTGTCAATACTATTCCACTCTTTCTCTGTAACTCAGTATTTTCTTTCTCTTTGCCTGGGTTCTTGCCTTGATAGTCTGCCATCATCCTATTTTTTTTCTAACACTGAGTCCCCTCTTTAGCTCTAGAAAATCTGCTCACAATCCCTGATGATATGGTTTCCATTTACTGCGAAGCCTACCTACCATATGTCTGGTGTTATGTTATCGCACTAATCCCCTCATCTCTGCCAGTAGTTATTTTACCTCCTCTACAGCTGAGACTCAGAAATATTCAGTGAATGGAGCGAGGCTGTAGTTTTCCCTATGTTCCCGTTTGGCTATGCTCATTTGCAAAGGAGATGAGGAAACTTCAGGGGAAAATCTTGAACCCTGAGTAGTAGGGACACATACAGGGTGTGTCCAACAGACAGAGGCCAGTGTTGCCAGAACAAATTTGCAGAGGAGATTATAAAGCCACGGAAAGAAAACTCACCAGAAGGAAAGAATGAATGTGTCGCAGTAAACTCGACTCATAAACCGTGCATAAGGATCAGCAGGAAGAGGTATGCAAGAAAGAGCCTGACAGCTGTTACCCAGCCTAGTCCTTTTGGAGACACACTGGAAGTGTGCTCCCTGGAGAGCAGTGGAATTATAGATGTTCAGTGAAAGAGCTGTCACAGTATTTGCTGAGGAAGCTGGGAACAAGGCAATCCTGCTCTGGGAATTCTACCCACTCCACTGCCCCCAGCCAAGCAGTAAATAAATAATACAGAAGGAAGGGCTAGTCTCTCGTTTTGTAAAAAGCACGGGAAAGCGGGGAAGGGAGTTGGGAATGAGCACAGAAGGGACAGGAGCAGCAGGGGAGTTTTCAGGGCCCAGCACCAGCACGCTGCCAGGGAACTGCACCCGGTGGCAGTGGCAGAACCACCTCTCTCTGGGCAGCAAGGATGTATCAGAAGCGGGATTCCCACTAGAGTGGTACCAGGCAGTAAAGGTTGGGAAAACGTTCATTCATTTATTCCACAAATATTTATTGAAGAGCTACTGCTTGCCAGGCACTGTGCAAGATCCTTCTGTTGACTGGCAATGAGACAACAGAGGTGTTTGAGACTAAAACAAATAGAATGGAAAAAAAAGGAGCTGTCCCACTAAAATCAGTAGTACTTTGACCCCCCCAAAGCCCTTTTGGAAAATCTCACTTTACCAAGCTTCCTTCTTTGTAAATGTTCTAACCATAGTCTTGATACATTTATCTAACAAGTTGTCCTTTTCTTATTGGATTATCAGAGACTTTTATTTGAAGGGATACTAATATTTTATTGATTATATGGATTGAAAATATCCTCTCCTTGTCTGCTTTTTGCCTTTTACATTTATTTATCACAGAAGCAGGCATTCACTGTTTTGTGATCTAGTAACTTTATACATGTCTTTGTTACAGAGCTAACCTCCCTGCCCACAGCGTTTCTCCTTTAAGGCTACGGAAACAAAGCTAGACTTGGAATTGGGCTATCTGGGTTATGACAAAAGTCTTCTAACATTAATAGTATGTGACTTGGGGTAAGTTTCTTAAGACTAACGTTAAATCCTAAAACATCAGACACTCTGCTGGGTTTCTTATATATGGAATCTGATTTAACCTTTACAACAATTTGCCTATTTTTCAGATGAGGAAATAGTCTCAGAGAGATAACGTGACTTACCCAGTGATACATAGCTACTCAATGACATCCTTGGGAATCAAATTCAAGTATGACTTCTGAACCTATGTGGCTTTCTTCTCTTAATGTGTGTTTCAGGATTCTCATGTGAGAAATCACACACACTCAAAATAAAAGGAGTAAATGGAACTATGATCCCTAAATCCCTCACTGCTCTGAGATTCCATGATTCAAAGCATCTATTGGAAACCAATACCTATGAGACACTCTGGAAAGGGACTACTGATTCTAAATCTGCTGGTCCTGTACAGGAAGACAATTAACAGCAAATGACAATGGAGTGACTGATACGTTGATTTTAAAAACCATGCAACATTGACTTTGAATAGGATTACCCCGTAAAGATAGAATAAACTTTTTTTCTGACAAGCTTTGCAATTGCACTATGAAAAGTACTTGATGTATAGCAGCTATATATTATTAAAAATCACTGTTCACTAAGAACTTTACCCATACTGTCTCCTTTAATTTTCAAGAGAAACTCATGAGGTATTTTACTCTCCATTTTAAAGATGAGCAAACTGAGACATAGCGGGGTTACATGACCCCACAACTGGTAACACCCAAGCCTCTCTCCATACCACCACCCAACACCATGCAGCCCTGGACTTCCCCTTGTTAGAAATCTACAGCCAGTATCAAATCTTTGCCAAGTGAGGTTCTCTTCTTATAGCAACTTAGCCTTTTATGACATTGTCATCGTTGAAGAATCTCATTAGATCTTCAATATTAAGGGAATCTTCTGAGTTAGCAAAGTGATAGAAAGCATATCAGAGAGAATTATAGGTCTTTCACAGAATGAAAAGCCTATAAATAGATTTACTAAACACTTAAGGAAAACTTTAAGAGTATTTTTATTGCTGACTTTTCAGAAAGGAACCTATGTTGAAAATTTAAGACTGACATTTACCTGTTGAGCAGCTAATATTCTTTTTCCTTTAAAGGGTCTGCTGAAAAATTTGTGTTTCCTACTTCCCTATTAAAGTTCCCGAACCTCACTTAATATGAATTCCTGTGAAAATTAGAGTTACACATTCCATAACATGGTGGCATTTAAAACTCCCTGATAAAGGATTTATCTCTCCTGGGGCTTGTGAGCTAATGAAATGTAGAGTGGCTATAGAAAGCTTCATGGAAAGCATCCATTCCAAGGAATAGAAGGTGAAGAGGAAAACAATGCATCAAGTTTGTGTGCGGTGTCAATTCCAGAAGAAAGTCTAATCACAACTTCTAAAGTTAGGCTTGCAGTATGCTTCCAGAGCCAGGAAGACTGTGGGTGTAATATGATGGCTAGCTTGTATTGTTTATACCCCTCATAATTTATTATTGCATAGGAAGACTTACCTACACCAAGGTGACCAGATGATAGTCTAGGTAAGTACAATTGCTCTTGAACATCCCTCCAAATAAAGTCTAGATCGAAAAGTGTAGCAACCACTGTCCTGTGTTTTGCTGCTTATTGCTCAAGTGTATTTGGAACTTTCATTAAGCTATTTTGGAAACTGTCAGAGAATCATCCTGATTTTACCTTATGAACCACAGTCACAGAAGTTCTGAGAAGCTTTTGATCCCCTATGACATTTGGTTTTGTGTTACTTTTTCTAATTCTACCTTTTAAAAAAAAGGTCTGTTGTGGTTTTCTCAAATGCCAAAAGGAGGAAAAACACTTATGATGATGTTGCATAACATTTACCTTCTAAATACCAAGCTTAGCATATACACAGGGCGATAGGGCATAAAGTATCCTCCTATTATATGTGTGTGTGTTTTATATTCTTTTATAAAATGTCATGGGGTGATTTTAAATGCACATTCAAGTACTATTTCCCAAGAAAATGTAAAATTCTAAATATAGAAAAGTTGAGCCCTGAACAGAATTAATCTCCCTGAAATCAAATACCTTTTTTTTTTTATTTTACAACACAGTAATTTATTAAACATCTTCAGCTTATGTACCCTAAGGACAAAATGAACTGTAAAAAACATCTGAAATTGATTTTTTTTAACATCTTTATTGGAGTATAATTGCTTTACAATGGTGTGTTAGTTTCTGCTTTATAACAAAGTGAATCAGTTATACATATACACATGTTCCCATATCTCTTCCCTCTTGCGGCTCCCTCCCTCCCACCCTCCCTATCCCACCCCTCTACGTGGTCACAAAGCACCGAGCTGATCTCCCTGTGCTATGCGGCTGCTTCCCACTAGCTATCTATTCTACCTTTTAAAATACAAAAAGACTAACCCTCCAAGTCATCACTGACTCCTCTTTCTTCTCCATCATATCCAGTATCCACTCCATCACTGGATCAGGTTGATTTCACCTCAGAAATATCCAGTGGACACACACTCTCTCTCTCTCATCTTTCATTAGGACTATTTCAACAGCTTCCTTACTAGTCTTCTAACCATCTGTTTCAACCACTTTAGTCCATTCTCTCTGTAGTACTACCAGAGTAGTCTTAAAACTGATGAATTTGTATCCCTGATTGATAACATTTCCTAGTTCCATATTGCCTATATGATTTTAAAAAATACAAAACTCTTAGTGCAGTGTCTCACAAAGTGTGATTCTCAGAACAACTGTATCAGAATCTTCTAAAGTCCTTACTGAAAAAAAAAAAAAAAAATGCAGATCCCTGGCCCCAGCCCAAGACTACTAAATCAGAAGCCTTGGGTCTGAGTTCAGTAATCTACATTTTAACTCAGAAAGAGTAAGTCTCCTGGAGAGAAGAGAAAGCATAAAATATTTTAGAAGTTTTGGAAAATTTCAGTATCTGGTATTATTATGAATGAGAACTCCTAAAAATCATGACTGAAAAATTCCTAAAAGTACTAGATAAAGGAATGAGGTAATATGTAAAATATTAAAGGAAATCCATCAAGTCTGGAAAAGAAAAGGAATAACATGGATCCAAAGATGTGAAACAGAGTAGGAAATTTGATCGCAAAGTTTCCATAAAGTCAGACCTAAGTCTCGGGAAAAAGGGGAATTGAAAAATATATATAGCAAACTCAGAAATAGATAGCAAAATTCCTTTTCTGTCTTAGCCTTGGTTCTGAGAAGAAAGAAATAAAATCATCTTCCCTGAGTATCCATAACCACTACCTGGTTCCTTATGTGAGTTGACGTCTTAAATTCACACTATTTGCTTGGAGAAAAATATAAAGGCAAACTATTTTACTTTACAGTAGACCCAAATCTGCAGCATCCCCAAAGGCAAATCTCTTTCAGATAAACATGGAGTCAGTTCGAGCAACAAAGAAGTCACATAAATAAATTTCCAAATATGAACTACCAATGAAAAGCTATAAAACACACAAGGAGACAAAGAATTATGGTGAGAGTCATCATTTACAAAAAAACAGAACGCAGTTCAGAAAGACTTTAAACGTATATGCTAAGAGATATAGAATGTAAAATAAATGTTTACAATTATCAAAAAGATTACGGTCTATAAATATTATTTCTCACTCAAAGGAACAGTGGTTACTTGGAGAATTGGCTGAGCCAGATCTGGAAAATAAAGTATAAATGTTGATCTTGGAACACCCTGTCCTATCAGAAAGCAATGAAGCTATCGAAGGGTAATATAGCCATGTCAAAAAGACTCAGGGAACAACTGAAGAGGCCCCAACTGAAGAGGCATACAACTGGCCAACAACTCCCAAATTTATATCACCAGCTCAAAGTGCTCTCTTAAACTTCAGACTCGTATATAAAACTATCTATTCGGTATATCCACTTGAAAAATCGCATGTACATCTCAAACTTGGCATGTCTAAAACGAACTCTTGAATCTTTTCTCCAAACCTGTCTCATCCACAGTCATCCCTACAAAAATTATTGCATAAAACCTTCAAATTACTCAAGCCGAAAACCTTGGAGTTACCTTGACTTTTCCCTTCTCATTGCTTATGCAAATTCTTTTTTTTTTAAAATAAGTTATTCACGAAAAGAAAACCAGAATCAGCCGACGACTCACCACTTACACTGCTACAGTGAACCAAGCCACTGTCATCTCCTACCAGGATTATAGCAACCCTTGTCCATTGTAATCTATTAAGCCCAATAGCAAACAAAATAAAAGCCAATGTTTTTACAATGGCCTATAAGATCTTACCCCCCCTCGTACCTTTCTGGTTTATTCTACTTCTCTTTCCCTCATTTACTCTTCTCCAGCCATGTTGGCTCCTCCTCCCTCTCCATGAACACACCTTAGGGCCTTTGAACTGACTATTTCCTTAGCCAGGAATCTTATTCCCCCAGTTATCCCCTGGTTAATGTGCTACCTCTTTCAAGTCTTTGTTTAAAAGTCAGTGAGGACTACTGGCACCCCCTCCAACTTCCAATCTTTATGTTCTATTTTTTTTCTCATAATACTTATTATCTTCAAACATACTGTAATTTACTTTGTGTGTTATTGTTGTTGTTTTATATAAATTTATTTATTTTTATTTAATTATTTTTGGCTGTGTTGGGTCTTCCTTGCTGCTCACGGGCTTTCTCTAATTGCGGCGAGCGGGAGCTACTCTTCGTTGAGGTGCGCAGGCTTCTCATTGCGGTGGCTTCTCTTGTTGCAGAGCATGGGCTCTAGGCGAACGGGCTTCAGTAGTTGCAGCACGCAGGCTAAGTAGCTGTGGCTTGCAGGCTCTAGAGCACAGGCTCAGTAGTTGTGGCGCACGGGCTTAGTTGCTCCACGGCATGTGGGATCTTCCCGGACCAGGGTTCGAACCCATGTCCCCTGCATTGGCAGGCGGACTCTCAACCACTGCACCACCAGGGAAGCCCTGTGTGCTGTTTATTGTCTGTCTTCCTCTACTGAAGAAATTCAATAAAGGCAGGGATTTTGTTTTGTTCTGTTTTGTTCTGTTTTGTTTTCCAAAGTACTCCAGTATTTAGTAAATGTTTATTGAATTAATCAGTGAATCAATCAACATATAACTAAGAGCTTCTATTCATCAAAAAACATCATAAAAGGTAAACAATTGGCCACAAAATATGAGAAAATATTTACAACACAAGTAATTAAGGAAGGATTAATATCATAATAATATTTTAAAATAAATACTATGAATAAATAAGAAAAAGACAAATATCCTAATAGGAAAATTTGTACAAAAAAAAAAAGAATAGGCATTTTCTAAACAGGAAATGTGAATGTCAATAAATAATGAAAAGGTGTTTAGCCTCATTAGTGATCAAGGAAATGCAAATTAAAGCCATAATAAGATATTACATATGTACCAATTGGTAAAAGTAAAGTTTTCTGGCATTAACACAACAAGACACCTATATTTCCTTTCTCATTTAGGAAATTCCAAAGTTTTAGGAGCTGTGTGCCAGAAATGGGGATGAAAACCAAATATGTATCTCTTATTATAAATCCCAGTATCACAGGTGTTTGTACTATTTGTTATGCTTTAGGATTTACATTGCATATATTTATTTTAAATTAAATATATATATATATATATAATTACTTAGTATTGATTAAAAGTGAATAATAGATCAGAAGTTTGCCCAGAAAAGAAACCATCTCCTGGAAGCTAATAATGCTTTGTTAATTCAGGTTCTGTGCTGAAAATTGCTTTACTCTCTGTTGATAACAAAGCTGTCTGATGCAGAATATTTAAGACTCGATGAAAATTAAATATATATATATATATATAATTACTTAGTATTGATTAAAAGTGAATAATAGATCAGAAGTTTGCCCAGAAAAGAAACCATCTCCTGGAAGCTAATAATGCTTTGTTAATTCAGGTTCTGTGCTGAAAATTGCTTTACTCTCTGTTGATAACAAAGCTGTCTGATGCAGAATATTTAAGACTCGATGATCTACATGAAAAGAAACCTTAGTTAAGGCAAATATTTAGAGTGAGATTAAATTCAAGCATGTTTATCATAGGTTATAGATATTTTCTGTTGCATTTTACTGATAGTCAAAATAAAAGCTGATTCCCTAGATATCAAAGTGTGTTTAGACAAAGGCTGTATTTACCCATCTGGTACGTAACTTTTAACCCCAAGGCTTGTGCTATCATCAAAAATTTGTAAATATAGGGGCTTCCCCGGTGGCGCAGTGGTTGCGCGTCCGCCTGCCGATGCAGGGAAACCGGGTTCGCGCCCCGGTCCGGGAGGATCCCACGTGCCGCGGAGCGGCTGGGCCCGTGAGCCATGGCCGCTGAGCCTGCGCATCCGGAGCCTGTGCTCCGCAAAGGGAGAGGCCACAACAGAGGGAGGCCCGCATACCACAAAAAAAAAAAAAGAAACAACAACAACAAAAAAAAAAATTTGTAAATATATTTTAGAGAATTGCATGAGTCATAAGGCATGTTTATTATAAGAAAGCACTGTTAGTTTATGAAATATCCTGGTTACTTACTTTGTCAATTATCTCACCATTTTTTTCTCTCCTTTTCTGGACAGAAAAAAATCATAATTCAGTGGACTAATCATCAAATAGAATCGACTCTGGCTAATTCTAATTCAACCAAAATACAAAATTCTGTTTTCTCCACATTTGAGGTGACCTTTAAATACATTTAGTTTGATAATGATTGCTTTAGTGTAAGAAACAAGATTCTTCTTGTTCTGAACCCTATCACCCCCACTATATGCCTTCATGCACCCTTAATTCTAGTTTATGATTTCTGTTATAGACCCCCTGTCTCTAGGCCCAAAGCCATCCATCACTCCCAACTCAGCAAATGAAGCTCTTTACCATTCACCCTCTGTCTTTACTTACCAATCCCTGACTCAATCCACACATTTAACTTTCACTGTTTCTCAAATCTAACAAGTCTGCTATAGCCTGAA
This sequence comes from Physeter macrocephalus, assembly GCF_002837175.3. NCBI lineage: Eukaryota > Metazoa > Chordata > Mammalia > Artiodactyla > Physeteridae > Physeter > Physeter macrocephalus. Next base: position 37,899,254 of record NC_041225.1, read on the forward strand.
TGTTTGCATCCCCAAAATTTATGTCTTGAATCTAGTCCCCAGTGGAATGATGTTTGGAGATGGGGACTTTGGGAGGTTATTAAATCATGACAACAAAGCCCTCATGAATGGAATTAGTGCCCTTATAAAAAAGTTCTAGAGAGCTTTCTTGCACCTTCCATCATGTGAGGACACAGAGAGAAGATGACCATCTCTGAACCAGAAAGTGAGACTTCATCAGACACTGAATCTGCTGGTACCCTGTTCCTGGGCTTCCCAGCCTCCAGAATTGTGAGAAATAAATGTATGTTGTTTATAAACCACTCAGTCTGTGGTATTTTGTTATAGAAGTCTGAAGGGACTAAAATACAGTTCATTCATATAAGCAGAATTTTGCACACTTGATCCTTCTGACTGAAAAGCCCTACTCATCTCTGAAGACCCTTCTCAAATCACACACCTTCCATGAAGCCTTCCTACTCCTTTACCTAACAAAGCAAGTTGTTCTTTTCTTTAAGTCTTCATTGCATTTTGTGCAAGCTTTGATTAACAGTGTAATTATTTGCTTAAGTATCTAACTCTCCAAGTGCCCTGAGAGAATACTGTCTTTAAATCCAGGCAAGCAGAGTCCCTGCCTTGGCCCTGCACCGCTGGAGGACTCTCCTCTTTTACAATACCTTCTTGGAAACTTCCTAAATCTTTCTCCAGTGCATGGGATTAGGCAGAGGGGGCAGTGCTCTCAGAGCCTGACATCCTGAGCCCAGAGCTGAACTCACATGGGCTGGGTCCTATCTCCCATTTGGAGGGCCTTCTGATTTCTAAATGCCAGCATGACATTGATCAGATGCCCCAAGATTTGAACTTTCCAATCTTGGTTCTTTCATTAATTTGCTCTAATGATGACTTTAGATAAATTAAAATGGACTTCAATCTCTTAATTGTGAAATTAGAGGATTGAACCCTAGATAATATCTGAGATATCTTTCAGATAAAAGAATTCATGAACTTCCATTCATCTAGTTTTATTACTTTAATTGATTGAATATGTAATTATCATAAGGAACGAACACTCACCACATCCTTAGTTGCATCAATAAATACTAAGAGCTGGAAAATGAAATATTTGCCATAATATTTAAATTAATAATAAAACAAAAATACATGGTATATTGTATTTGGGGGCATATATTCTCAGTGATCCATCTCCTAGGATACTTCCCTTTGATTTTCTAAAGTATATTTTTTAGTGATTTTGAAAGGGAGTAGAATATGCCACTCCAAAATATGCTACTTTGTCATGTGGATTACTTTGAGCTGAAGGCAATCAAGACACAGCCAACTCAGGAAAAAATTTTATCTCTCCCTTAACCACCTAAAAGAATTTAGATAGATGGCCTGTACTAGAAAAAGAACTATTACCAGAGATAAGTTTTTACCTGAAAGACTTATCTGCATGGCAGGGCAAACTTCTAATTACCAAACACCAACTCTTCTGATTGTCCTGTGATTCCCCTTCTCCCCTTTGAAGCCCCAGGCCACAATCTCCTTCCTTAGCTCAGGATGGCATAGAAGATTCAATTACCCAACTTATCCCTGAGTCTAGTCTCTTTGGAACTTCCATACAAATTAAGTTAAATTTGTTTTTTCTCCTTAATATGTCTTGTGTCAATTTAATTATTAGATCAGGCAAGGAACATAGAAGAAAAGAAGGAAAAATATTTCTACCCCTATAATTTATTATTAACCATTTGGAGAATTTAATTTCACTTTAATAAATTAGGGCATGCAGTTTTAATAATCATATATTTTTTCTTTTATGAGAATTCTAAAATCTAGTATTTAAATAGATATAAGTAGATATTAAGTATAATAAAAAAGAAAAATAACACTTAATCCTGAAATTTATTATGACAGAAAAAGCACTACAATGCCAACAAATAGTTGACACGTGTTAAACACGTTGACAGAAACAGCAGCTAAAAGATAACATAAAACAATCCATATTTTCAGCACTAAGCATGCTATGTTTTATTTGATTAATTTCAATAATTTTGCAGTTAGTACTTGTAACATAATTTCGGTATCTGTATGCAGTAATTTAAAAGAAAAGCGGATATCAGAAAGAAAATGAAAAAAGTAAAAATAAGCTAAAAGAATACAAGGGCAAAGGCACTAAAAAGTAAACATGAGAAAAAGGCGTACAAAGATTCACCACACAATCCCTATGTGTACCGTTTTCAATGTACAAACAAGTTCAGTCTTCATAACATTCAAGTTAAGTTGGCAAAATCAAAGCATGATAAATGTTTTTTTTATAAGGTACTTGACAGAATAATTTTTTAAAAGATTAAACAGTATCATTTAAATGCAGTATTTAATAATGACTATTGTATATATGTATATAATTCAAGTTATATTAAAGTTAATTTTAAATATTTTGTGTAATAAGAAAGAAAACCAGTAGCTCTGAGAAAATAAAATTGGTCTCTGGCTATGAGTTAGTAAATGACAGTAAATGAGTTAGTAAAATTCCTCTGCCTTCCATGCATGTTGCCAAGCTGGCAGAATAATTTACCTTTACCAGGGGGTGTCTCTTAACTCTCAAAGTTCTGTTGACATTCACACTGGCCCTTATTGTGCATTGGTGGTATCTTACAACTATGAGCTACTGTAAAAACAATGAGGACTGCTTACTTCTAGAGCAGTTGAACCATTCCATACAGGGTGAAGTTGAGAGATCCTAATGCTTAAGCTTCATTAGCTTCAGAGAGAAATTCACTTCTGATTGGTTGGTACAAAATATGTCTCCTCTGCTTAATTATGCACCTAGAGCTGTGGTCATTTTTTATTTTCAGGAACTTTTATCTTTAACAATTAACAATTCTACTTTGTCAACTCATTTGGATGTTGTTCTTCAAAATCAGGCCCTTATTTTGAATATACATATTTATATATATAGAGAGAGAAAGACATAGAGAATTCAAGATATATTTTGTATTTATATGTATTATCTATATTAGCTTTATATATGTATGATCATATATATCTGTGCATATATATGTATATGTATGTGTGTGTATACGTAGATAGATAGATAGATAAAATCTTTAGAGCATTGATTTTTAGAGTCAATGCACTCAGGGTGTCTTTTATATATAGATTATCATTGGCACTTCTCAGATAGACACTCAGTAATACCCAAAAATTAACTCCCTCATCTTTCTTGTAATACATGGCACAGATATAAAAACAAAAAGGTATGTTAAGAATATTTAGCATGATTAGTATGCCCCAAATTTTTTCAGCATTGCTCAACAGTATTATAAAATCTGCCCTATTTTTCAGGTCTTCAACGTAAGAAAGCGCTAAAAACAAAAAGGCAGTCAGTTTTATTTTTCCCCCTGGGGGCCCCTGATCTTATTTGCATTTTTAAAATGTTTACATGAAAAAATTTTTAGTAATTATATGTATGTTTTCAGCATGTGAAAGAGCTGACATAATGACTATCAGCAAAACACTTCTAAATGACCTTGTCCCGTGGTTGGAATACTTATGATTAAAAGTTATTGGGGTACATAGCTTAGAAGACAGATTGTAAAGGATGTATGTAAAGCCCTACAAATTCATCAGTGACTTCGTTCCCTGTATCAGTGAGTAATAGAATATTAAAATGAACCCTGAAAACATAAACTGACCAAAGTTTGTGCAGAAACAGAACTGAAGTGATCCAATGCACTGCCCCAAGTTCTTAAGAACATGAGATCTATAGTAAACAGAAGACTAGGAACTTCACACATAAAATCTTAATGAATAGTTTATGATGCTACTGGTTACTTCCCCAGTGACCACTCCTTGGAAAAACATTTCAGTGCTAAATAATGTTGTGCTTTATTGTTGCAAAACATTAACAAATTGTATGAACATATTCCATTCACAAGTACAAGAAGCTCTACCAGTAGCCCTGGGCAAACAATGCTATGACATCAAGACATAACTGAGTTCACTTGAATGTTCAACAGAAGAAGACATCACGATGAAAGGTCTTCATTTTACCCTGCTGACTTTTAGCACATAGCTAAGTTTTAAGACCTACTGTCTTAGGTTCAATCCTCCTATGATAATAGGTTTCTTGCTATTAATTTGCATTTTTCTCCCTAGACACGGGGACCAATAGTCCATTTTATTCCCTTGCGTCCAGACCCAAGATGACAACCAATAGAAATCTCCTTATAGAGGTATGAGACTTTTTAAATACCTGGCAACCCTAAACTAATCCTAAAAATAAAAATTCAATCCTGTGTCAAAGTTGTCCCACACTTCCAGAGCTGGTCCACATGAGAGACCAACGCTATCCAGGGAGGGAGCATTCAACCTACATGCTTTGTCAATACGAAGGCCATGCTTCTAACTTTATATTGGTTGCTAATTAGATTCTAATTGGTGAGTAGTTTCCCACTTAGCCCCAGAGAAAGAGGGGAGTACCTGACCTATATTTAGTGACTACTGTCTCTGAATTTTTTGATCATAGGAATGATAAAATAGTTTTAGAAAAGCAATATTAGTAACTATATCCAACATTGCACTAAAAATGTGACCCCTGCAGAGAAGATCACAACTTTGTTTCTCTATAATACTTGAATTTTTAAAGACTTCGGAATGCTTTAGCTAGCAAGGATCCACAAGGGAAAGTTCCACCCTCTATGGGAAATGCCTGAGCCAAAACGATTTCAGAGTATAGCATATCCATTCTACGGAGTTACCTGCTCAATAGGAGAGATGAAGAACCCAACCAACCTTTTAAAACAAAGGAGTAACGTCAGGACTGCTTCTCTAAACGTGGTCTCCACTGAGAGAGTGACTTGGAGTTTCACTTTAGGCATCAAAGGGGTATATGTTCACCCCTTGAAAGAAACCCTCCAACTGTATTCCTGTCCATTTAAAATGTATCCATGATTTACTAAGCCCCGTACAAAAGGAATTTGGCAAGTCACACAACTTTGGGGATAAGAACCTATTTATATCAGCTGATAGCCTTGCAGGGATTTAAGAAATACAAAATAAAATAAACAGCATAGTGTTGATTTACATGTAGAAGTAATGCTTATGAAATGTTAAGCAGTGTGTAGCCTTAAGAGGATGTATCACAACTTTCCCACTGGGATGCTATGTATTGTACTGCATTAAGATGTTTAAGGGAGACTCTACACAGATCCACATTTAAGACGGAATGTTGATCACAGTCAACAAAGAAAAATTGTAAATGTAAAACATTAGATGTCCCAGGATTCCCTTTGTAAAAATTCTCTGTGCCTTTTCTTTTTCCACATTTTAAGTTGTAATTTTCTTAGGCCACCTCTCTCTTTCCCCTTTGACGCTAAGTAATGATATGACAGTGCTAAGATTTGAAATTGCATGCGCTCCTAAATGCTGGTGAAAGAAATCTCAAAAATATAAGAAAGAGAAAATGTTTCTCTCTCCCTACTGGTGCAGAAAAAATATTATTCTGCCTCATACAGCTAGTTCTGATAAAATGGTCAGTGAAGAACATCTACAAGTATAAGATCGATACATCTTATACTTTGATAGATGTATCGATCTTATACATCTATCAAATATGTGTGAAAAAGTGTAATCTATGCCATGTTAGGTTATTGAAACCGTCCTTAGAAGTGGTATTTGTACAAAGGAGTCTTTTGGGATACCTGGACTTTAAAGCTTATTGTTCTGCCCTGAGAAATATAACCCGTTAGCCTTCCAAGTTTGCGATTCTGATTGTGAGTATTTCAGTGATTATTTGCCGTGGTCACACTATTCAAATTGGCATCCTTATAAATAGTTGTGAGGTTTCTATTTTAACAGTGCTCCAGAAGAGCACTTTTGGAATTCCCTTTCTTCTCCATTTATACATAAATGTCCCAATAACACCGTGAAAATACTGAATTCTTCATTCAAAGGGTTCAAGACTCTTTGTCTCATCAATTAAATCTAGTATATCCTGGGGCATTCTGAATCACAGTAACAAACATAAAAATCCTGAGACCATATAATTTTTAAAATGCAGAGGGAGGATAATCATTTTTAGCTAAAAATATATTTAGGGAGGACATACTTAGCATCGCATCTTTCTTGTAGCCTGAAATTTGACCAAAAAACAGTATACCTTGAACTTCTCTTTTCCTTTTAACTTGAATTTCCAGCAAGTATTTGCAAAACCATGTTCAAATATAGCATGACAGTCCCTCATGGGAATCTCCTGATTTACAGATGAGCAAATTAGAGAGCAATGGGGTTAAGTAGGAATGTCAGAATCACACATAAAGGAGGAAAAGAGTAAGACATTAAGCTGCTAAGTACTAATTTCTGGGTGTGTGACCCAGCAGCTGCTTCTGAAGGAATACAATTAATTCCATATGAGATTTTATCTAGTTACTAATGCCTCAATTCTAGTGCTAGGGGAAAAAATTCTGAACTGTTTCTGAAATGTTACAGAAATAGACATAGTTAAATGGAAGAGAAATCCTTTGCTATATTACTCATAATGAGTCTTTTTCTAGATCACTCATAATAGGTATGATTTTACTTTGCTTTTCTCCAATTTTACTCAGAATTATTCTTAGTTCTCTTCCCCTTACAGAATATCTCAATTTAACTAAGATTAACATTTCTATAAGCATATTGCCATAAAGTGGATTTTGTTATCCATGTAGCATTGTTGATGCTTTCATAAAATGACATTTAGAAGGAGAAAATACAGGTATATAATGAGGTGGAATAGAAAAAGCACTTCAGTCCTCAACTAGAAGAAAACTTTTTAAAAACATAAAGTGATTAATTGTTATTTTATTTATTCTTCCTATTAACTACAATGAGGAAGGAAAAGATATGATTAGTTAAACCAAATCCATATTTCAAGTAATCAAGGAGAGGAATGAGAGAATCAATTGTCCAACCAACTGATAAGAAAAGCAATTGTGTTTTCAGATGTTAATTTGACCTTATTGTGCCAAATCATTCTTTCAATAGTATGACACAAATTAGGAAAGGCCCTTGTGGAGTGTGTCTAGGAGCTGAAACAACAGACACGGAGAGAAATAATCATGATAAAATGTTCTGTGACTGGAAATAGTGCTATCAGTGAAGAAAATACTACAGGAACATAGAGGAGGAAAACATTATTTTTGTTTGGGGGTAATGAGGTAAGGGTGAGAAAAGACTTCAAGGTGATAATGTTTTCTACCACCTTGTCCAAATTATCCCTTGCTGTGATGAATAGGTTAATAGAAAAATTACTTATAAAACTATGCATTGTGGCACAAGTAGTAAGCTCTCCTCTCATCAAGATTTAACAAAGTTGGATGGTTAAACTGTACATTCTTTTACAGTTACAGCCTGCTGACTCAAGCAGAAACTCCTCTATCAAAACCTCTATTGTCTGGTTTTAACCTATATTTCTAATTTTATGTTTCAGCAAGTCACTTTCTACTTACTACACTCCAGAAAACCAGAATATTCTTGAATTTTCTCACCCTGTATACAATTTTACCATTTCCTCTGTCTAAAATGTCCTTTTCTAATTTTACTTTTGTCTGTCATAATTATCAATCTCTCATTTCAGACTTAACTCAAATGCTATGTCATCCATCTTTCTATTCATCTGTAGTGGGTTAAAGACTCAAATTCTTTGTCATTCCCCTACCAAGAGGTGGGATCTATTTATCTACTCCCTTAAATCTGGGCTGAGACTGTGACTATTTTGACTTGTAGAATACAACTGATATAATATTGTGTCAGTTTTGGACCTAGCCTTTCAGAGAAATGGCAGTTTCTTCATCCTCCATCACAGTATGCTCCCTCAGAGAAAAGCCAGCTGCCATGTAAGAACTCCAACAGCCCTGCTATACTGTGAGGAAGCCTGAGTTACCCATACGGAGCGGCTACATTTAGAGTGAGATGCCCAGCCAGGCCCAATCGGTTCCCAACATCCCGGCTGATGCTCTAGACGTATGAGTGAAGGAGATGTCTTGGACTACTAGCCTAGTTGAATCTCTAGATGGCTGCATTGCCAGTAACTACCTGACTACGGCCCTGGGAGAGTCCAAGCAAGAATGGCTCAGCTGAACTGAGTCAGCCCATAAGAAAGCGAGAGATAATAACAAACCGCTGTTAAAAGTCACTAAATTTTGGAACGGTTTGTAATACAGCAATTGATCATCGGAATACTATGCAAAAAGTATATATTGAAAAACTATGGAAATAGTAAAAAGATCAGTGGTTGCCAGGACTTTGGGAGGAGGGAAGGATAAATAGGTAGAGCACAGGGGATTTTTAGGGCAGTGAAACTCTTCTGTATGTTTCAATAATGGTGGATACATATCATTATACATCTGTTGAACACAGAATATACAATACTAAGAGTAAATCTTAATGTAAGCTATGGACTTGGGGTGATAATCACATCAATATTGGTTCATTAACTGCTTCCCAAACAATCCTCCATCCCATAACCTTCACAGGGTGAAAGCATTCAACTAGAAGAGGCTATCTAACATTTGGTGAGTTTTGCAAAGTGTGACGATAGACAGTCATGGAAGAATTTTTTTGTGGAGAGGGTGGGGAATGTGGTTTTAAAAGGTTTCTAAAGAACTCAGAGCGAATTTTTCTTTTTTGTTTATTCTTTTTCACTTGGTATTTAATGTTGCCCCTGACTTTTGATACATTTAATTTAAAGTACATGTTTCCTAAATTATAACATTTTATTTTCTATGCTTCATCATTTTTATGTTTCTTACAATAAATTGTATATAATTTTACAAGAGAATTGTTATTTTTTCACATTATTGGTAATATGAAAATATTTAAAACTTCATTGGTAATAAAGTTTTAAATAGGCTTTTCAATCAGGAATATCATTTCTGTATCAGCAAAATAAAACAAAAATTTATTATATACAATACAATCTTGTGATTTGTATTAATTACAGAAAATATTACAACTAAGACCAATCTAGATGAATAAAATCAGAAGATAAAAATATTTTAGTTTAAATTTTTTAGATTAACATAAACATAGCACTAGTAAATATTTCTTGTATTTGATTTGCTTAAGTAGGACACAGTTTTATTAAGTTAAGCTTGTCTTAATATGTTTTTATTTTAAAGTCTCAAGGTATGTAACTATAATCAGTTTACTTAGTCATGAAGATGATAATATTTACTTCTTAGGGAATTTAAAAGAAGGAATGTGGACAAAGTACCTAACTGCCTGACAGACAGTTAGTATTAATGAGAGCTCTTTAATTAAGGTGAGCTTTTAAAAATTAATTTACATTCTGCTCTCTCTTCCAAATCTGCCATCATTACAAATGCAAAAACTTTTTAGGCACTTCACAAAAAAGGTTTACAGAGGACAAACAAGCACATGAAAAAGGGCTTAAAAATCATCAGTCATCAGAAAATGCAAATTAAAACTACAGTGAGCTGCCATTACACCCTAAGAATGGCTAAAGCGAAAACAAATGTTGGAGAGGATGTGAAGCAACTGGAATTCACAAACGTTGCTTGTAGGAACGTAAAATAGTACAACTTCTTTGGGAAACTGTTTTGCAGTTTCTTAGAAAGTTAAACATAAATCTACTCTATGATTCTGCGAGCCGCCTTCCAGGTATTTATTCAAGAAAAATGAAATATATACCAACCAAAGGCCAAGTACAAAAATGTTCATAGTAGCTTTATTAATCAGAGCCATCATCTAATTCATGAGTAAACAAACTTTGGTATATTTATACAGGGAAACACCACCCAGCAATAGAAAAGAACAAATGACTGATATACACAACAGATGAATCCCAAAGCATTATGATAAGTGAAAACCTAGACACAAGAAAGTATGTGCTGTATTATTCCATTTATATAAAATTCTAGAATAAGCAAAACTAACCTATGCTGATAGAAATCAGGTCAAGTGGTTTCTTCCCTGGTGTGTATATTTGAATGGAGAGAGGAAAAAGGGAGTGGGAAGGCTCTCTACCTTCATTTCTGGAATTGCCAGAAGTTTGTAAATTTTTTCTTTATTATGTGGAGAAAGGTGGATGGGTCTTTTCATAGTAATAGTTTTATTTGTTTTTGTGTATGAGGGCTCTTATCTTTATTAGGTTTGGGCTTATATTAATCAATATTGTTAATTTCATTCTTTATCATTTTAATATAGTATTCTAAAGTAAGTTTTCCTTTTAGTACCATCTTTGGCTGCATTTCCTGTATTGTTCTCTACTATAACTTATTCCTAAAAAGTTTGTCAATTCAATTGGGTTTCTTCTTTTAACTGGGAGTAGTAAGAAGAATTGTTGTTGTTGTTTTCTTTTATCAATTTAACTTTCTAATTCTTCTTTGGTTGCCCTTTTTAGTTTTACTACATTGTGATCAAACAATTTGACCTAAACAATTTCTAATTTTTGAAATATATTGAGGCTTTTCTGAGACTTAACATACGTTCAACTTCTGTACCTGTTCCATAGGTGTTTAAAAGAATGTATATCATCTATATATATTTGTTTAAACAAGTTTAATAATTCTTATTCAGATGCTTTATAACTATATGTATATTAGACCTGTCTGGGTCTCCTTTTCATAGTACATTTAACAATGTTTTATATTTCAATTATATGTTGCCTGATGAATAAAAGTTTGTGTCTGTTATATCTTACTGGTAGATCATGAAGTCTGTTGATATAAAATATGCTTATTTGCCTCATGTAATGCAGTGTAAGAAAGAAAACCACCTCAAATCATTCAGCTTAATGGGATTAAAACTAAGACTGTCTTCATAACATTATTATTTGGCTACCCGTATTAATATGTTTACTACTCCAGGGTATCCAAAAGAAGTTGCCCAAATGTATTTTTCAAGTTACTTATTTCAAGCACAACTGGATCTTTGGAAGATACATAGCAAGGAAAATCTTACACAATTTCCTACATACAATCAACGTTGAGAAGCGAAACTAGTAGACTGAACTTTATTCCTAAAGTTACGGAGTTGAAAACTAAAATTCAAAGATGATTCTGATGTCATATTGTATAAAATAAACAAACACAATTATGTAGGACTGGATCTATTATTAGACTTCACTGTTTTATTCTTCGGCCCTAACATATTAGGCGTCCTCTGTCCTGCCCATTATTCCAAGAGACGTTCTCAGGATTTTTACCTGGAGGAAACCCTAGTCACTGGCTGCTTTGTATAAAGATGGCTCTCCTCTGTAATTAATCATTCAATCAATTACCCTGGTATTGCCCCAAGCACCTTTTTGATTTATACTTGATCCTGAGTTGAGTGTTTCTTCAGGATTCCCCTGGTAAAAACAGTTTTCACCTTTGCAGCTGGTTACTTCTATCCATGTCTATGTCTTTTCAGGTTATAATTTCCTTTGTCAATCTGACCCTACCTGCTTTCCATAAATCAAAAATTATGCAAAATATCTGAAATATGAAATATGGATTTCCAAACGGATATGGACTAGTTTCTTGCTTTTCAACACTGCTATAGAACACACACACCCACGTGCACATACACACAATTTCAACAGGACCAGAGGATTTTAGGAGGGACCTGGATCTTCGGAGGGACCTGAATAAGACCAACATCTTGGCTAAGTCAAGGAGACACCATTCATATTATGTTGGTTTTGCTTTTCATGAGACTGTACAAAACAGGACCTTAGAGGAAGAAAGCATGTATGCTCAGTCTGCCATCTTGAACTTGAAGTATGAATCGTCTACTGGTCTTTTAAATGGGTCTTTCTTCCTTCTTCATGCTAGTTATAATTGCTTTAGAAGTCTCAGAAAATCTCATAATTGGATATTTCAAAATGTGCATAACTCTGGCATCTGGGTTCTATGTAAGATCAGCCAAAAATCTTCTGTAACTTACTATTTCTAGATATGGTTCAATTAAAAGAGGGATATTAAAAAAAAAAAAGAGGGATATTAACAGTTTCCCAGATGGGGGAAAAAAGAGATTGTAGGTTTAAAGACAAATAATTATAATTCTCCAAATGTTCCCGTGTATTTGCATTTGCTTGTTGACTGCTTTTATCACTCAGTAAAACCAATGGTCTTCTGCATCCAAATAAAATAGAAAACAATCTTTACTGAGAAAAAAATTAAAAATATGAATTGCTATGTGGTAAAGTCTTATTGAAACATTTTGGCAATTTCTAATTGCCAAATTAGAATTGACTGAGGCCTACTGGGACATGAAAACAACATTTGCTGATAGCAGAATATATTCTAGATAACAACAGGACTCAGTGTTTTGGCTTTCAGTATTTGTTAATTCAAAATGCATAATGCCCATTTATAAATGGGTGCATATACATCTACAAAATCAAAACAAAACTTCTTTCCCAGAGATTTTTCTACTATTCCAACAATCCAGTATAGCAAAATAGTATTTCCAATATATCTTATGATTAAAACAAATATCCATATCACCTGGAACCTCAGAGGAAAGTATTTATTATAATAAAATAAGCTGATAATAATTTGATAAATGTGAACCCATGTGTGTTCATGGAGCCAATGACAAAATTTTGTCTTCATGACACCCACTGCTTATAGGACAAGCTTCAAATTCTTTCCATTAGCATTTAAGGCTCTCCTAATTCCAGCTTCTATCTCTTCATCCTCTCTTGTCTCTCATTACTTTCCAACATAAATAAATGTTTAAATCTAGGAAACTATTTTCCTCACTTGCTCATTCATCGGTTTATTCATTCAACAAATGTTCATTAAACCCTCGCTATGTATTGTGCACAGTTTTAGGCACTGGGGATACATCAGTGAAATGACAGACAAAAATTCCTGCTCTTGTGGAGTTTATATTCTTGTGAGGTCAGGGGGAGACAGACATTAAAGCATAAATTTAATAAATATGTAAACTATATGCCAGAAGCCAAAGATTATGGAAGTTGCCCAGAATAAGTGCTAGCAGGAGTACATGGGAAGAGGGAGGGGTGCAACTGATCCAGCTCAAGCCCTTGGCTTCCAGTAAAGCCCTTCATAACTTCTCCAACCTATAGCGATTGTTGCATCCTATGAACCACTGTAACACTACTTGACAATCTGCATCATTCAATTGACTTTTCTTGAATACTGTCTTATATTGACATAAGAAGTAAACTAGAAACAGGAGGATTGGGAGAGCAGTCCAGGAGTCTAGTTCTAGCTCTTTTACTTGGTACATCATATAACCTGTCTGGGTGGTTATACGATGTACCTTTAAAATGAGAGGTTTAAACTAGATGTTATCTGAATATCTTTCAAAATTAAAACATCATTATTTTTATGTTTAATGTTCTTCTCCCCTCATCCACAATTTCACCATAAAAATCCTTTGTAAGTGTCCTTCCTTCTAGAACCATCCATATATGTAATGTGTAATAAGCTGTAATATATGTTAGTTGATTTACTGGCAAAAACATCTTCACTCTCATCATCAAAACACCATTCATGAGCTTCCCTGGTGACGCAGTGGTTAAGAATCCGCCTGCCAATTCAGGGGACGGGTTCGAGCCCTGGTCAGGGAAGATCCCACATGACGCAGAGCAACTAAGCCCGTGCGCCACAACTACTGAGCCCATGCGCCTAGAGCCCATGCGCCGCAACAAGAGAAGCCACTGCAATGAGAAGCCCACACACCTCAACGAAGAGTAGCCCCCGCTCGCCGCAAATAGAAAAAGCCCACACGCAGCAACAAAGACCCAACGCAGCAAAAACAAAAAAACAAAAAATAAAATTAAAAACACCATTCAGCGATGGAAACTTTTCAGGCACATCCCAACTTTTCTACTGGTCGCAAATATTTCATGCAATGAACTCTCTCTCTCTCTAGTCTCTGAGTAAGGTCTGGATTTTAAAGGAATTTAAGCTCAAGTACTTATGGTTCTCAAACTCTATTACTAATATTCTATGGATACAAATGGTTTATTTAAAAAGCATGTGATTCTCTCTAGGAAAATCTGCCCCTGCAAGGCTTCCACATCATTTGGAGTTTGTATTACCACATAATCACTCCCAGTCGCTAGTCAGTCTATAACTCTGGAAAAGAAATTAATCCACCAGACTGCCCAGATGAGTGTTTTGCTGACTTTGATGTGCATAGGAATACCTGGGCAACTTGTAAAAATGCAGATTCTGACTCAGTAGGACTGGGGGGTGAAACTTGCATTTCTAACAATCTCCTAGGTGGTGCCAATCCTGCTTGTCCACATACCACACTTCCAATATTAAGGGGCTAAAAGAAATGATGGCATTATTAAACACTTTCAAGATGGAAATATGACTTCATTTTTACCACCATTGAATTGCTGAAGCTACTTTTCTCCCCATTTAAAAAATATGGTCTTTTCTTATAGTCTATCATATTTGTGGATAGTTCTACTGAAAGATGAATATTTATATTATTCTTAATCTATCAAGGAGTGGACTGAGGTAAAAACATTATTTATATTATGTGGTACAATTAATCCTAACAGGAAAATGGTCACTCTGATTCAGTAAATAGAGTTTGGGCCTAACATTTTTTAAAAAAAGAAAATTTTATTGATATAAACCACATCAGAACTGTCAGGGATAGGAAGGAAAAAAATATTGTTTCTGACTATCTTCCAAGACTTATCCAAGTATTTTTTAAATTTTTCATAATTAACAAATTTATTTTTTTCCATTTAAGTTGCTACTAAAATGCTTACTGCATACAATGTTTTGGCTTCCATGCTATGTGCAGATGTGAGTGAGTCAGGAGAGGAGAGTTCATTCAATCAGGCAAGGTCGGAATGGGGAATGGACCTATGTCTCACCTTAGTATGAATGCTTGCAGATAAAAAATAAATATATAACTGAATAGGGCCTGAGAGAAAGTGCCAAGGCTGAGCCAAAAAGTTTGTCAGATGAATCATCAAAGCCAAGAGATCTTAAAACTTGGAATAGAAAATACAGAACTAAATAGGCTTCAAAAAAACAAGTAAGTTAAGAATAGGAGGCCATGGTTCAGAAAGGGTAAAACCAGCCATGGTCTGTATCAATTTGGGAGAAGATTAATACCCACACAAGGCTTTAACTGCTCCTATAGATAACTGTGTGAGTGGACCAGATTTATTTATCAAGAATGGGATTGATACTAGATAAAGAAATTATTTATCTTGCATAAACCCTTATTTTAATTAAAATAAATTCAGCCTTACCTGCCTGTGCAATTTATTACATAATCTAAGTTAGGAAAATTCATATTAACAGATTAGATAACCATCGTCCATTAAAATGACATTAGAATTGTCTCTGTAGATTAAATAATAAAAAGCAATCTGTATTCACCTGTACAAATTTCTTAAATGACTAGCAAATAAAAATGAAATTTTCATCCACTGCTGTTGCCCAGTCTAGTTACTGAAAAAAATTCTGTTCCTCAAAAGATGCCATAAGAACTCTTAAAGTTTTAATTATTGACACAAAGTTTACTGTTCATCTTTTTATTGTTCAATGCCAGTTTGAAGTACAAATATCAGAACATTTAACTCAGATGTGGAATCACCAGAGTTACACAATTTATATTTCATGGCTCATTCCCAGAGGGTGTCAAACTGGCCAAAAAGGAAAAACACAAGCCAGCCTCTGAAAGGTTGGAAGGAGAAAGATTGTATATCCTAAGCACAGAGCCTGTTGAAAGAGAGCTCCTGGTTAAAGGCATAGTCATGGGGTGAGAGTAGAGGGCCCTAGAGGGTCCCCCTGCAACATGAAGCAGGTATGTTCTCTCTTGAGCCTGACCACTGCCAGGTTCGACGGCTTAAAGCCCCTGAACTGACACATTATGCACCATGCTGGGACGGGGTATGAGGAAGTCAGGCTGTTCCCCTTCTCAAGAGACTGCTACCCCAACCCAGACAGACAAGAAACCCCTAAGGATATTTCACCCTTTACACCAGAACATGCTTGGTGTCTGGATTAGGGGTGAATGAGAGGCTTATCCCCACAAACATGAAGCTTCAAGCTGGCAGCCTAACAAATGCATTATGGTGCTCCCAGCCAGGGCACTAGGAACACTCACTGTGCCCTGTCTCAAGAGGCTTCAGGCAAGCGCACCAGGCCCTGACCCCCCATGTGTCCACACCAAGGCTCCGGCTATGAGCAGAGGACACCACGGGTCTCAGAAAAGGGCACTGAGAGAGAGGCTCTGTGGCCAGGACAACAGGGTCCCTGGAGTGGGCAGTTAAGATCTCATTTAAGAGAGGCAGCAGAGGGCTTCCCTTGTGGTGCAGTGGTTGAGAGTCCGCCTGCCGATGCAGGGGACATGGGTTCATGCCCCGGTCCGGGAAGATCCCACGTGCCGCGGAGCGGCTGGGCCCGTGAGCCATGGCCGCTGGGCCTGCGCGTCCGGAGCCTGTGCTCCGCAACGGGAGAGGCCACAGCGGTGAGAGGCCCGCGTCGCAAAAAAAAAAAAAAAAAAAAAAAGAGAGGCAGCAGAAAGTGAGACTCAGCATGAACCAAGGCTCCAAACCTCAGGGTACATTCAGTTGTCCCATCAGACTTCTTACAAAACATAAACTCAAAGATAGAATTACTAAGAAGATAATAAGATAGGGGGCCTGCTGTACTGCACTGCCCACGCCCATGAAGACTGTTCTGCTCCAGATACATAAGAATACAACTGTGTAACACCATCAACATATAGTTGCTAAAAACTGGGAGGGGATCAGTTCTCCTTGGAGAAACGACTGATTCCAAGTGTGGGCCAGGGAAAGTGCAAATAGAACATGGACGACCTAGTGTCAGAAAGCAAAGTAGCCAAAGACTAAAAGGAATGTAGCAAATGGACATAAGAGCCGGTGTAAATGTGCTCCCATGGCCCACATTTAGGATAACTTGAGCATCGAAATTTGTAACTGTAATTGATTGTAATACGTTGAATAAATAAAAATCCATAAGAACAAATGATATTCAAAAAGAAAATAAGAGGGCTTCCCTGGTGGCGCAGTGGTTGAGAGTCCGCCTGCCGATACAGGGGACATGGGTTCGTGCCCCGGTCCGGGAGGATCCCGCATGCCGCGGAGCGGCTGGGCCCGTGAGCCATGGCCGCTGAGCCTGCGCGGTCGGAGCCTCTGCTCCGCAACGGGAAAGGCCACAACAATGAGAGGCCCGCGTACCACAAAAAAAAAATTAAAAATAAATAAAAAAAGAGAACAGGAAAGAAGGCAGGCAGCGAGGGAGCGGGGATAGAAAGAAACTCACTTGCTTCCATTGGAGGTAACTATTATCCTAACTCCTTACTCTGAAAATTGGCGATTGGAGGGGAAAAAATTAAGCATTTACCCTGCTTTTTAAAAATGAACTACAGTTCACTGCCAGTTGATGAACGAAACCTCTTTTTTACAGAAGAATGATGCATAATAAATGTAGAAGGAATGAGAGTCTTAAAATGTAATTAAAAGAAATAGTTCAGTCAATGATCATCAATGGATACTAAAACCATTTAGATGGAAGGTTGATGGGGAATAGGATATTCACATTGTACTGAAGTTTCTCCCTTCAGATTATCTGCTAACTGCAAAATGGAAAATTTACTTTTATAATAGAAAGATCTTGTGATTACCACCTCAACCACATAATCAGACCTAGCATGGCAAATAGTGACATTTTATAGCTCTTGATGTGCTACAGTATACTCGTGAAGAACTCTTTGCCAAAAATGATCAGTGGAATCTAATTAAGCCTTTAGACACAATCTACTCTTATAGGAAATACAGGGGGTAGAGAAACAAATGACATCATAGGAAGCAGAGAGACAAACCCAAAAATGTAGACATTCTACTAGGCAATTGATCTGGTCTCTTCAATAATTCAATGTCACAAAAAATAAAATTGAGAGGGGGGTGGTATTACACTAAAGGGGCATAACCCCAAATTTAACATGAAATTTGATAGATTCCAGGTTCAAAAAAGTCAGTTATAATAGCCATTTGTGAACAGCTGGAAAGGTTTTAAATATCTAGCTTTGGATAATACATGAGAATTGTTGTGAATTTTCTAGGTGCAATAATAGTATTTTGCCTGTGTGAGAGAATGTCCTTACCTTTACAAGACATAGGCTTAACTGTTTAGGTGGGTGACTTTCTCTGAAATGATTCTGCAAAGAGGCTAAAAGGTTAACTTTTGAATCTCAAAGGAGGGCATGTGGAGGTTGACTGTATTATTCTTTCAGCTTTTCTGTGTCAAAAAATTTTTACAGCGGAAGTCAAAGTCTTATTAATATACCTTACAAACTTTCTCTTTAACAGCTATAACCTTTTTCAAACAAATCTTACAAGGAGGCACAGGAAGTAAAGCAGACAACAGCTGAGCTGTTCTGACTGGAGCAGGTTGATGAACTAGAAGTCCATCCCTATCCGCAACCCCCTTGTCCCTTGAAGGGATCCCTGAAGCATTCAGAGGAACTCAGTTAAAACCCTCTGGCTTAGTAAACCATTTCTCATAGTGAATAGAAGGGCTAGGATGGCAGTAGAGCATGAAGTACCTGAGCAAATGAAAAGTGTACTCGAAGAAAGGGCATAAAAAAGGAAGATGACAAAATAAGAACTTAATATGTATTTCACATTCTTATTAAGACCAGTCCTCTCCTAGGACATTATGGGGCACCTAGGTAAATTGTCATTGAAGGCATATACAAGACCCAACTTCAGAGAGAAAGAGGCCTCTCGTCACTGGGTGGCATTGTCATTAAATCAGTGGAGGATTCACCATAGAACATAGAGCCAAAGTGTCCATCCATTCAAAACATCTCATAAATGGATCCAGAGGGAAGTTCTAGCTTCACCTGGTCTTTTTAAATTAAAAAAGGACATATCTTATATATCTTTTGATATGTACTCTTAAAATCCAATTGAATGCACTTTAATTACTAAAAAGTTTTAGACTTGGTGCAGTCTCTTTTGTAAAACAGCCAAACAAGTCTTTATTTACTTCCTATTTGAAATCCATTTCACTTTAAGAAAGTAGCCTACTAAGTGTGTGCATGTTTTAATTATGCTCTGTTAAAGCATAATTAGATAGTATGAGTTTTAATTAGGTACTGAGCTTTTATTTTCATTCTTTTGTATGCTATTGGGTATGTGCGGGTGTTTATGATGTTAAAGACCTGACTCTTAATTAGTTTCCACCCATTCTGATTTTCCTCCGAAATAATAAACCCACATCATCTATTGTGTACAGATAAATACACACAATTTCTAAGAGAGAAAGATTTTCTAAGGAATTGAATTTGTGAGCATAATAAAATATCATTTTTTCTAGGTGTTTTACCTATGGATAGTTGCTTGGGTTAAAGTTTCATAGATCTTCACCATTATTTTGAAAGCTTAGGAATTACTTTTTTAAAAATAATAACTAGTGGAGTTTCTTGAAAGTATATTGTCCCACTTGCTTCTCATGGCATTCCTACAATGTAGGTATTATTTTCCCCTCTTGAGAAAGTGCCTGGACTGGAATTAAACCATACATAAGACCTATCTGATTCGAAAATTCATGTTCCTTCTGAAATATCAACTAGCATCATTAGAAATTAAAATTTAGAAAGTAAAATGAGAATATACCACATCAACAAGTTTCCACACATTTGGGGGCATATAATGTGAAATAGTTTTTATTGCTGGTAAGAAATCATAATGAGACTAATTAAGCCATGAAAACAGTTGTTTTTCAACCTGTCTTTTTTTTTTTTTTTTTTTTTTTTTTTTGTGGTATGCGGGCCTCCCTCCGTTGCGGCCTCTCCCGTTGCGGAGCACAGGCTCCGGACGCGCAGGCTCAGCGGCCGTGGCTCACGAGCCCAGCCGCTCCGCGGCATGTGGGATCCTCCCAGACCGGGGCGCGAACTCGGTTCCCCTGCATCGGCAAGCGGACGCGCAACCACTGCGCCACCAGGAAAGCCCACAACCTGTCTTACATATTGAAGGGACTAGGCACTGTGAAACTACAGGAACAATCATTCTCTCAAGCTATAAGAGAAACACTAAGAGGTGATCTTTTAACTTGCTTTTTCAGAAGTAAAAATAGTCATGAGCTGAAAAGAAACATATTTCATATGCTTAATCAAAAGAGGAATACCTAGAATATGTCAACAAGCAAAGGTTGCATAACCTTCTCCAACCTTGCCAGTGACCCCCACAAATGCATCAAGACTTCCCACTTTGAATGGTTGTACGACTATGCCAGAATAAATCATTTTTTAGGCTGGTCTTTGCTCAGCATGTTATACTACACTTCCATGAATAACACTATAGATTTTTTAATCACAGATATAATTTTTAAAGCCAAAAATTGGACCCAAGAGCAATATCAAAGTAGTTGCCTTCTATCAAAAGGACAAAGTAATCTAATCTGTATTTCGACATCTGTAAAATTTGGATATTGTTACCTCATGGATCTAGTATTAGAATTAAATAAGAATAAACACACGAAAGCTATTTTGGTGCTTAATACACAGTAGGTTCTTGCAGTGGCTTGAATGGTGGCCCCCCAAGAGACATGTCCATGCCCTAATTCCTGTAATCTGTGAATGTTACTTTATTTGGAAAAAAGGTCTTTACAGATTTTTGCCAAGAATCTTGAGTAGAAGAGATCATCCTGGATTATCTAGGTGGCCCCAAATGCAATGGCAAGTGTCCTTATAAGAGAAATAGGACACTGATAAACAGTTGTGGAGATGGAGGCAGAGATTGGAGTGATGTGGCCGCAAGTCAAGGACACCAAGGAATTCCTTAGGCCACCAGAAGCTAGAAGAAGCCAAGAAGGATTTTACCCTAGAGCCTCCAGAGGGAGTGTAGCCCTCCTTACACCTTCATTTCAGAAGTCTGGCCTACAGAACTGTAAGTGAATGTTTTCTGTTTCAAGCCACCCTGTTGTTGTAATTTGTCATGGTAATGACAGGAAACTATTATAGTTCTCACATGGTAGTTAATAATAATTAAAGTCATTGCTATGTCTTCCTGTTGGTTTAATGCAAGGGCTCTCAAACTTCAATGCACATTTAAATCACCTGGGATGCTCCTAAAACATGCAAGCCCAGACCCCACCCCCTAAGATTCTGGTTTAATAGGTAGCAGGCAGGGAAGAGGTATGGTTCTCAGTGGTTTTTAAAATCTCCCAGGTTGGGCTTCCCTGGTGGCGCAGTGGTTGCGCGTCCGCCTGCCGATGCAGGGGAACCGGGTTCGCGCCCCAGTCTGGGAGGGTCCCGCGTGCCGCGGAGCGGCTGGGCCCGTGAGCCATGGCCACTGGGCCTGCGCGTCTGGAGCCTGTGCTCCGCAACGGGAGAGGCCGCAACAGAGGGAGGCCCGCGTACCAGAAAAAAAAAAAAAAAAATCTCCCAGGTAAATATAATGTAAAGCAAATGTTAAGATTCATTGTTAACATTGCTGTTCAAGAGCCTGTCTTCCCAGACTTCCCTGGTGTGCAGTGGTTAAGAATCTGCCTGCTAATGCAGGGGACCCAGGTTTGAGCCCTGGTCCAGGAAGCTCCCACATGCCACAGAGCAACTAAGCCCGTGCGCCACAACTAATGAGCCTGTGCTCTAGAGCCCTCAAGCCACAAATACTGAAGCCCATGTGCCTAGTAAAGATGATCCAAAATCTTGTAAACAGAATGGAGAAAATATAAGAAACATTTAACAAGGACCTAGAAGAACTAAAGAGCAAACAAACAATGATGAACAACACAATAAATGAACTTTAAAATTCTCTAGAAGGAATCAATAGCAGAATAACTGAGGCAATAACGGATAAGTGACCTGGAAGATAATATAGTGGAAATAACTGCCACAGAGCAGAATAAAGAAAAAAGAATGAAAAGAATTAAGGACAGTCTCAGAGACCTCTGGGAGAACATTAAACACACCAACATTCTAATTATAGGGGTCCCAGAAGAAGAAGAGAAAAGTAAGGGTCTGAGAAAATATTTGAAGAGATCATACTTGAAAACTTCCCTAACATGGGAAAGGAAATAGTCAATCAAGTCTAGGAAGCACAGAGAGCCCCATACAGGATAAATCCAAGGAGAAACACACCAAGACACATATGAATCAAACTATCAAAAATTAAATACAAAGAAAAAATATTAAAAGCAACAAATAACATACAAGGGAATCCCCATAAGATTAACAGCTGATCTTTCAGCACAAACTCTGCAAGCCAGAAGGGAGTGGCAGGACATATTTAAAGTGATGAAAGGGGAAAACCTACAACCAAGATTACTCTGACCAGCAAGGATCTCATTCAGATTTGACGGAGAAATTAAAAACTTTACAGACAAGCGAAAGTTAAAAGAATTCAGCATCACCACACCAGCTTTACAACAAATGCTAAAGGAACTTCTCTAGGCAGGAAACACAAGAGAAGGAAGAGACCTACGAAAACAAACCCAAAACAATTAAGAAAATGGTAATAGGAACATACATATCAATAACTACCTTAAATGTAAATGGGTTAAATGCTCCAACCAAAAGACATAGACTGGCTGAATGGATACAAAAACAAGACCCATATATATGCTGTCTACAAGAGATCCACTTCAGACCTAGGAGCACATACAAATTGAAAGTAAGCGGATGGAAAAAGATATTCCATGCAAACGGAAATCAAAAGAAAGCTGGAGTAGCAGTTCTCATAACAGACAGAATAGACTTTAAAACAAAGACTATTACAAGAGACAAACAAGGACACTACATAAAGATCAAGGGATCAATCCAAGAAGAATATATAACAATTGTAAATATTTATGCACCCGACATAGGACCACCTCAATACATAAGGCAATAACAGCAGTAAAAGGGGAAATGGACAATAACACAATAATAGTAGGGGATTTTAACACCACACTTTCACCAATGGACAGATCATCCAAAATGAAAATAAATAAGGAAACACAAGCTTTAAATGACACATTAGACCAGATGGACTTAATTGATATTTATAGGAAATTCCATCCCAAAACAACAGAATACACTTTCTTCTAAGTGCTCATGGAATATTCTCCAGGATACATCATATCTTGGGTCACAAATCAAGCCTCGGTAAATTTAAGAAAATTGAAATTGTATCAAGTATCTTTTCCAACCACAACGCTAGGAGACTAGATATCAATTATAGGAAAAAAAATCTGTAAAGATACAAACACATGGAGGCTAAACAATACACTACTAAATAACCAAGAGATCACTGAAGAAATCAAAGAGGAAATCAAAAAATAACTAGAAACAAATGACAACAAAAACACAACGACCTAAAACCTATGGGATGCAGCAAAAGCAGTTATAAGAAGGAAGTTTAGAGCAATACAATCCTACCTCAAGAAACAAGAAACATCTCAAATAAACATCCTAACCTTACACCTAAATCAATTAGACTTACAGAAAGAAGAACAAAAAGCCCCAAAGTTAGAAGGTAAGAAATTATAAAGATCAGATCAGAAATAAATGAAAAAGAAATGAAGGAAACAACAGCAAAGATCAATAAAACTAAAAGCAGGTTCTTTGAGAAGATAAACAAAATTGATAAAAAATTAGTCAGACTCATCAAGAACAAAAAAGGGGAGAGGACTCAAATCAATAGAATTGGAAATGAAAAAGGAGAAGTAACAACTGACACTGCAGAAATACAAAGGATCATGAGAGATTACTACAAGCAACTATATGCCAATAAATTGGACAACCTGGAAGAAATGGACAAATTCTTAGAAAAGCACAACCTTCTGAGACTGAGCCATGAAAAAATAGACTAAAACCTACGGGATGCAGCAAAAGCAGTTATAAGAAGGAAGTTTAGAGCAATACAATCCTACCTCAAGAAACAAGAAACATCTCAAATAAACATCCTAACCTTACACCTAAATCAATTAGACTTACAGAAAGAAGAACAAAAAGCCCCAAAGTTAGAAGGTAAGAAATTATAAAGATCAGATCAGAAATAAATGAAAAAGAAATGAAGGAAACAACAGCAAAGATCAATAAAACTAAAAGCAGGTTCTTTGAGAAGATAAACAAAATTGATAAAAAATTAGTCAGACTCATCAAGAACAAAAAAGGGGAGAGGACTCAAATCAATAGAATTGGAAATGAAAAAGGAGAAGTAACAACTGACACTGCAGAAATACAAAGGATCATGAGAGATTACTACAAGCAACTATATGCCAATAAATTGGACAACCTGGAAGAAATGGACAAATTCTTAGAAAAGCACAACCTTCTGAGACTGAGCCATGAAAAAATAGAAAATATAAACAGACCAATCACAAGCACTGAAATTGAGACTGTGATTAAAAATCTTCCAGCAAACAAAAGCTCAGGACCAGATAGCTGCACAGGCGAATTCTATTAAACGTTTAGAGAAGAGCTAACACCTTTCCTTCTCAAACTCTTCCAAAATATAGCAGAGGGAGGAACACTCCCAAACTCATTCTATGAGGGCACCATGACCCTGATACCAAAACCAGACAAAGATGTCACAAAAAAAGAAAACTACAGACCAATATCACTGACGAACATAGATGCAAAAATCCTCAGCAAAATACTAGCAAACAGAATCCAACAGCACATTAAAAGGATCACACACCATGATCAAGTGGGGCTTATCCCAGGAATGCAAGGATTCTTCAATATACACAAATCAATCAATGTGATAAACCATATTAACAAATTGAAGGAGAAAAACCATATGACCATCTCAATAGATGCAGAAAAACCTTTCGACAAAATTCAACATCAATTTATGATAAAACCCTCCAGAAAGTAGACATAGAGGGAACTTACCTCAACATAATAAAGGCCATATATGACAAACCCACAGCCAACATTGCTCTCAATGGTGAAAAACTGAAACTATTTCCTCTAAGATCAGGAACAGGACAAGGTTGTGCACTCTCACCACTATTATTCAACATAGTTTTGGAAGTTTTAGCCACAGCAATCAGAGAAGAAAAAGAAATAAAAGGAATCCAAATTGGAATAGAAGACGTAAAGCTGTCACTGTTTGCAGATGACATGATACTATACATAGAGAATCCTAAAGATGCTACCAGAAAACTACTAGAACTAATTAATGAATTTGGTAAAGTAGCAGGATACAAAACTCTTGCACAGAAATCTATTGTATTCCTATACACTAATGATGAAAAATCTGAAAGTGAAATTAAAGAAACACTCCCATTTACCACTGCAACAAAAAGAGTAAAATACCTAGGAATAAACCTACCTAAGGAGACAAAAGATCTGTATGCAGAAAACTATAAGACACTGATGAAAGAAATTAAAGATGATACAAACAGATGGAGAGATATACCATGTTCTTGGATTGGAAGAATCAACATTGTGAAAATGACTCTACTACCCAAAGCAATCTACAGATTCAATGCAATCCCTATCAAACTACCAATGGCATTTT
>NC_041225.1:37925840-37964262 GCF_002837175.3 Physeter macrocephalus
TTAATCATTAGAGAAATGCAAATCAAAACTACAATGAGATATCAACTCACACGGGTCAGAATGGCCATCATCAAAAAATCTACAAACAATAAATGCTGGAGAGGGTGTGGAGAAAAGGGAACGTAGACATAGAGGGAACTCTATGCAGTGTTGGTGGGAACGTAAATTGATACAGCCACTATAGAGAACAGTATGGAGGTTCCTTAAGAAACTAAAAATAGAACTATCATATGGCCCAGCAATCCCACTGCTGGGCATATGTCCTGGGAAAACCATAATTCAAAAAGAGTCATGTACCACAATGTTCACTGCAGCTCTGTTTACGATAGCCAGGACATGGAAGCAACCTAAGTGTCCATAGAGAGAGGAATGGATAAAGAAGATGTGGCACATATATACAGTGGAATACTACTCAGCCATAAAAAGAAATGAAATTGAGTTATTTGTAGTGAAGTGGATGGACCTAGAGTCTGTCATACAGAGTGAAGTAAGTCAGAAAGAGAAAAACAAATATCGTGTGCTAACACATATATATGGAATCTAAAAAAAAAAAAAATTGGTTCTGAAGAACCTAGGGGCAGGACAGTAATAAAGATGCAGACGTAGAGAATGGACTTGAGGACACAGGGAGGGGGAAGGGTAAGCTGGGACGAAGTGAGAGAGTGGCATGGAAATGTATACACTACCAAATGTAAAATAGATAGCTAGTGGGAAACAGCTGCATAGCACAGGGAGATCAGCTCAGTGCTTTGTGACCATCTAGAGAGGTGGGATAGGGAGGGTGGGAGGGAGGCGTAAGAGGGAGGGGATATGGGATATATGTATACATATAGCTGGTTCACTTTGTTATACAGCCACAACTAACACAACATTGTAAAGCAATTATACTCCAATAAAGATGTTAAAAAAAAAACTATTTGTTATAACGGGGAAATCTACATACTACCCTGGAATTCTTTCACACCATTTTATTCCTCTTTAGAGCTTTCAAACCATCCAGCAGACACATGCAGAAAAATCTGTTTGAAAATTATAAGTGAGAGATGTTTTATAAACTCCAGATGGAATTTGGTGTCTAGTCAGATCAAATATGAAAAGACATCCAGCACCAGGGTAGATATCTAGCAAGTAAATTCTGTCTGACTTTGTGAAAAGAAATTTTCTGGATTTTACTAACTGAACTTTAGTGTGGAATCTAGCAATTATTCTGTTATGGGGAGACAGGGAAAGTGGAGGAATGGTGAAAGGTTACTATCATTTATTGAGAAGTACAACATAACAGGCACACAGTGATAGATATTTTATATCCAATGTCTGTTATAACCAACCGCCTTATGACCTGAGTATAACTGAAGTTCAGAAAGGTTAAGTTTCTTGCCCAAATCTTGGATGACCAAGATCCAAAATCCAAAATCCAAAATCCAACTCAAAACTATTTTCTTTTTCCATACAGTTGATATGCACTTTCTTGTCTAACCAGTCACTCACTAATTCCCATTTCACTCTTAATTCTTCACTTCCAATTTATTCCATCCAACTTTTAACCAAAATCTTTCTCTCTTCTATTTAAACAGATGTTTCTAATTTCAATATTCACTGATTTTCTTCTCCATGTCCAAGTTATCTCACTTCCTGACTTGTGATGTAACATACAAACATTTCAAAGTTTATGAAAAAGTTTACGAAAGGAGTTAACATGTACCATTTTGAAGGCTTCCCAGTTTTAATTGTCCTTTGCATAAAGAGCTGCTGATGGATTTTAAATTTCGTCCTTTCTCTTTCCTGCAGGTGCTTGCTTATGCATCAGTGGTGGGCTGAAATATATGACAACATTCCTTGCTCAAGGGGAAAATTCAGATCAATCTAGGTACTAAGTCAATTGTATACCACCTAATAGGGAATAAAGTATTTACATGATGGCTGTTGTGAGTCAGGAACATATAGTACTTATGACAAGTTGTCACTTATGTTCCTCATGCTCCTAATCTATCTTTCCAGCTTTTGCCTCCACCCCTCCATCCAAGGCAATTGCAAGTAACCATATTTGGACTACCACCATTTTCTAAACACACTACAGGTTTTCCCAATCTGAGGTTTTATTTACTCCTTTCTCCCTACCCAAAAGCCTGTCTCACATCTCACCTTATAGGAATCCTATTCATTTTACAAAGCTCATCACAGCTCAAAGGCCACCCCTTCAGGAGACCTTTTCAGCCACCACAGTTGGAAGTGCTCTCTTCTTCCTTCCAACTGCTATAGCATTGTATTTGTTTTTCCAATCACTTTTATTTATCTTTTTATGGTATAATGATTCGCACAGATACAAAAAATCATATAAGCCACTTGTATATGGTTCCATTTCCACATGGATTTATTATAATAATTGCCAGTTATTCTCTTGCTTAATTTTCTGATTATTTTCCTTTATTATACCCAAACGTCCCATTAGATATGCCATATACTTACTGAATAATTTTCAAATGTTCAAGGATTTCAAAACATATCAATTCCTTTTTTCCTGATAATCTCTCTCCAGAGCACTCCCTACTCTGCTCTGGACTGGTTGTTCTCCAGGCCTGTGACAGAGTTGTTCTCTTGGGTCTTCCTTTTCCCTTCATCCTGATCACTTCTGGAAAATTCCATGATAGATCCATGATTTCCTCTATCCCAAAATACTGCTTTTTAAAATTTAGCATCTACACTCCGGTAGCTTTCTAATAAAAATGCATGGAAGGTAAATTTTCTGAGTATTTGATATCAAAATTGTTTTTATTTGATTAAAAGTTTGGTTTGTTATAGGATTCTAAGTAATAAATTATTTTCCATCAGATTCTTGAAGGCATTGCCCTCTGTCTTTCTATTCCCAGTTTGTAATAGTATACTTCCAGTAGTATACCTCCAGTAGCAATAGTATACTTCCATATTATTTGGTATATGGTGTTTTTTCATTCTTTAAGTATCTACTGAACACTTGTTGTGCACCATGTGCAGAATCTCATCTACTTAGCAAGGCAGTATAGTGTTACAGTTAAGCACATAGACTGGAGCCAGGCTACCTGGGTTCAAAACCCAGCTTTGCCCCTTTCTAGCCTGTGAGCTTGGGCAAATTGCTTTACATATCTTTGTTTCAGTTTCCTCATCTATAATATTCAGAAAATTAAATGAGTTATTCCCTGATGTTCTGGCACATAGTACCCACTTAATAAGTGTTTGCTATTATCATCAAGGCTCTACTTTTCTTGTGCTATTAAGTAAAAGTCAGACTTTGCTCAGGTATGCCTTAATAAGCCTCTGCTGTTTGTAGGGTAGGTTTGTTTCCCTTAAAGTCCAGTTTGTTATTCTATTAATTATGACACTAGACTTGCCTAGACAAACTAATGCAAAATATTTTTGGTGAGTTCAAGATAATTACCTCTTTAACAGTCTTAGAGTTCTAGGATATGAAGAATTGCTAAATGGGATTTCACACTGTAAAAAGGTTTAATTGTTTCACCTAAGTGAGCATATACCTTCATAGGAAATGCATTCAAGAAGTGATTTGCTAAAATCTTTGCAGTGTTTTGATTTTACTTGAGTCTTACATCAATAAACACTTGAGGAAAAAAAAAGCAAATTAATTTCCTGAGATTCTATTTCTCTTCATAATATTTTTCCCTAGGAGAGTTTACATTTTGCAAGGATTTTCATAGTCAAATACTACTCTCAAAAAGAAGGAATTGAAAGTTCCAAAAAGGAAAAAAAATCAAAAGAGAATAGATAAAATGGAAAAGAATAAGAATACTTAAAAAGAAGGGTTAACATATAATTCAGTTAGTGAATGAAGAGAAATTAATTTTTTAAAAAAATTTAAAAGAAAAAATGGCTGGGAAGCAGAACAAAAATGAAAACATATCTATGAAACTTATTAATCAGTTTATAGAGAATAACATCTAAAGACAATTTGCACAAATTCCTGGGTGGCTCTGAAGGTAGCTCTTTATGTTTGCATTTCCTTAGCTATTAATCAGTCAGCTTTTGTTAAATAGCGTGAAGCTCTTGCTCAAGGTAGAGTCATCCCCGTAATGTACTCTAGGCCAACTCTTAGACCCCAGACCACCTTTATCCTTCTGAGAAAACAAAAGAAGATATGGTTCCCCCCGGGCAAATGCTTGATGGGTGTGAAATATTAAAGTCTGAGGCAAAACAAATCAAACCACATTATGAGAAGCACTGAAGGAAGAGTATTGTAAAAATTCCAGTAATGGTTCTTTGCAAGAATATAGAAATCACATTCAGAAAATGTGCTGACTCTGACCATAGTATGTCCCTTGTCTGCATGTCTCTCAAAGAATACTGGAATCAGAGGCCATTTCCATGGTTTTTAGCATATTTCACACAGCTTTACTGAGATATATTTCACAAATTATAGAATTCACCCATTTTGAGTTTACAATTCAATGATTCTTAATAACTTTGCTGAATGGTGCAACCATGATCATAAGTCAGTTTTAGAACATTTCATTCCCCAATAAGATCCCTCATGCCCATTTAAACGCATCCTAACCACAGGCCCAAGTAACCACCAATCTACCTTCTGTTTCTGTAAATTTGCCTTTTCTGGACATGTTATATAAATGGAATCATACAATATGTCTGGATATTGTATGGATACTTTGAATAATGTTTTTGAGGTTCATTCATGAAGTAGCATATGTCAGTAGTTCATTCCTTTTTATCGCTGAATAGTATTCCATCATATGGATCTACCACATTTTGTCTACCCACTCACTTGATGGACATTAAGACTGTTTCCAGTTTTGGGCTATAAGAATAATGCTGCTGTAAACGTTCACTCACAAGTCTTTGTATGGACATATGTTTTTGTTTCTCTTGGGTAAAACCTAGAGTAGGATTGCTAGATCACATGGTAGTTTGTTTTTTTTTTTTTTTGTGTGTGGTATGCGGGCCTCCCTCTGCTGTGGCCTCTCCCGTTGCGGAGGACAGGCTCCGGACGCGCAGGCTCAGCGGCCATGGCTCACGGGCCTAGCCGCTCCAGACCGGGGCGCGAACCCGGTTCCCCTGCATCGGCAGGCGGACGCGCAACCGCTGCGCCACCAGGCAAGCCCCACATGGTAGTTTTGTGTTTAACTTTTCTAAAAGCTGCCAAACTATTTTCCAAGTGACTGCAACAGTAATGTATGAGGATTCACATTTTCCACATCTTCACTAACATTTGTTACTGCTTATCTTATTTATTATAGCCATTCTGCTGGGTGATATCTTTGTGGTTTGGATTTACATTTATTTCTCTAATAATTAATGATGTTGAGCAGCTCCTAGCATTTTAAAGTTGCAAGCTCTTTATTTTACAAATTAGTACACTGACAACTAGAGAAGTGATTTATCTAAGGTGATTCAGAAATTTAGTGGCAAAAATAGAATTCACGTCTCTTGGCTCTTTAGTGCTTATTTTTCTCTATGAAATAATAAATATAACCATTTTTAAAAGAAAGTTTAGGCCCCCTCCAGTAGATTACAACTGCCTTTAAGCAGGAATCAAGCTCTGGATCTGTCACTATACTCAGGTCAGTTTTCATGTAACCTTTATTTTTTCTTTCCTCTTGCTGTGTATAGAATCTAGCCTACGTTTGATGTCCATACATAGCTAAGTGAATGAATGAATGAATGCCAAAAAATGTTAAAAGTACAATAGCTATCTGAGGAAAAGCCAACAGTGATGGAAAGAATACACAAAATATGTATTGTAAAAGTATACAATCAACAAGTAAAATAAGTAATTTCTTCTTACTCCCAAATTGAATGAGTGCTCACTGCCCCACCTATACTTTCATCATCTCATAGTTATATTACAACAATAGCATCAAAATTGTCTTCCCAGCACCAGTTTCCCCCAACTCTTGATCACTGGTAATATAAATATCTGAAGTCGTTCCCCTGCTTAAAAACTGCCATTGTCTAGCCAGTTTTCTTAAGACAGAGTCCAGGTTACTTAGGATGACACACAAGCGCTTGTCACACATTAAGTGGGCCTTTAGGACAAGGTAAATAGCCTGGGGATCATGGATGGGCCAGCACCAGCAAAAAAAATCTCCATTCTGAGGCAAGTTTTCAACCTAGCATCTCTTAACTTTCCAAGTCTGCGAAAAACAAAACAAAACCAACAAAAACATACAAGTAATTGCTCCTGCTTGGGCTATTTGGGTGGAAAACATGAATGCTTTCTAACATACGGCAGTCCAGTACCTATGCCTCAGAATTGGTAATCCTGTTGTCTATCTCCAAAACCATCTCTAGTTCTCTTCTCCCTTTAGAACAGAACCACCACTTTGACAGAAAATAAGCCCCGATCCAGCAAGACTGGTATAAATCCAGTGCTTCCTGAGGTAGTTAAGCTGAGGCTTAATGCTTTTCTGAGCTCACAAATGGAGAAACTCTGCTGATATTTTTGTTCTTCAGCACAGTAATCCAGACTCTAGGATGACTCACTCACTGTGTTCACATGCATTTTCACAAATATTAACATGGATTAATGCATCAACTCTCACTTGGCATGAGTTTACAGTTCGTGAAGAGCAACTGTGAATTAGATTGTGACAGAAGATCCGTCTATGCAGAAGAACACCACGCTCTTTCCAACTCCTGGAAAATGTAATGCTGCAGACAGGCCAAGGTAAATACCACATAAAGTAACAATATATTTTTGCCTTCTCTTAACTTGTCAGATTTATTATAGATGCTTTAAGAACTATCTCTAAATCCTTCTTTTACAACACATTTGATCAACAATTTTGAGCACTCTTCAGTGTGATTTCATTTTTGCCAGAGTCGATGCCTTTTTCATGCCTTAAAATGACCCACAGCTTTTGTGAAATATCAAATCACATAGATATTTGGTGAATGTTTTTAACAATACTTCTTGTTATTCAAACCTTATAGAAGTACAATTATATGTATATTTCAGTATCATGTAAACTTGTGATATATTTTTATATTATTGTAGACATTCCAGATGGTTGAACACCTAAAAATCTTTAAATAATTTTTAAACCATGGCACAAACAGTTTTTGCTGGCATTCTAGAAACCCACGCATTTTATTAGCATATGCCTCCCTGTCATATTTTAACAGTCCCTAATAATAACCAACACAGTTAGCACATAAATAGCATTGATAAGCTGAGCCAAACTCTAACGTGGAGAGAAATGATGGTGCGGTGGCAAGAACGCTATAAAAGTATAAGGGTGTACTGTTTCTAATGTTGACCTTAGCACTAACTGTATGACCTTTGACAAGTTATCTCACCCTTCTGGGTCTCCATTTCCCTATCTCTTGGATGAGCAGTGTCACCAGTAGGGTTTCCTGAAAACAGAGTCTAGAAAAAAGGCCTACATGCAAGCAGTTTATTTGGGAAATGATCTCAGAGAGCAAGAGGAGCGAAACAGAGAAGGAGGAAAAGCCAAGAGAAGGATCTGTACGGTGTCAAGTTGGCCACTGTTTTGGGTGACTGGCGCTCAGAACCATCTGGGAGCTTCATGAAACGAGCAGGCACAGAGCAGTCCACCAAGGGGACAAAAAGGGGAAGGAAGCATTTATTCATCACCTCAGTACCTCATCAATCAAGGGTGGCCCTAAGGGTGCTAAAGACCCCACATTTCAGGTTTGCACTTGCATGAGTGTAGAACAGGGTCCCACCTGTCCACTCAGAGCTGTCAGAGAAGCCCTGCTCAGGAAGTGAGAGGTGTGAAGAGAAGCCTGAAACAAAGTGCTCTCAGGTTACACTAAAGGGAAGCAGCTCAAATCCTGCACAGAAGTGGTCACCTGAGCAGAAACCAGCGTAAGGAAAGCCAAGTGCATTTGAAACAGTGGTCAACATGCTCTCAGAAACCTTCAGCTCTTATATTATTTAATATTAATATTTATAACTACCGTCTATTTAGTTTCACTGTCTACAGTATTATCTAATTTTTGCCGCACAACAGACCTGTAAGTAGATACTGTTATCTCTATTTCATAGATGAGGAAACTAAGTCTAGAAAGGTTAAGTAATTTTCATAAGACAAGTTTCCTCAACATTCAATACTTTTGACACTCTGGATCAGATTTTTTTTTTTTTTTTTGTAAACATCTTTATTGGAGTATAATTGCTTTACAATGGTGTGTTAGTTTCTGCTTCATAACAAAGCGAATCAGTTATACATATACATATGTTCCCATATCTCTTTCCTCTTGCGTCTCCCTCCCTCCCACCCTCCCTATCCCACCTCTATAGGTGGTCACAAAGCACCGAGCTGATCTCCTTGCGCTGTGCGGCTGCTTCCCACTAGCTATCTATTTTATGTTTGGTAGTGTATATATGTCCATGCCACTCTCTCACTTTGTCCCAGCTTACCCGTCCCCCTCCCCGTAACCTCAAGTCCATTCTTTAGTAGGTCTTTGTCTTTATTCCCGTCATACAGAGTGAAGTAAGTCAGAAAGAGAAAAACAAATACTGCATGCTAACACATATATATGGAATCTAAAAAATAATAACAAAATAAAATTTAAAAATGGTCATGAAGAACCTAGGGGCAAGATGGGAATAAAGACACAGACCTACTGGGTCAGATTTTTTTTAATGGGAATGCGGGGAGGCTGTCCTGAGCACCGTAGGATGTTTCACAGCATCTTCGGTCTTTACCCACTAGATGCCAGTAGCACCCCTAGGGTCATGAGAATCAAACCCTCTGTTGGATGTCCCCTGACAGGCAAAAGTCACCCCAATTTAAGAACCACTAGCAGAAAGTCAAAATTGCAATAAGCAACATAATTGCAATAAGCAAAAACTGCAATTTGAATGCAGAAAGGACTGACTCCACACTTCATTTGAAGCACAGAAGTGTCCCTTTAACGGTCACAGATTAACCCAGCCATCTGTTTTAAGGGAATCAAAGCATTATAGAAATCAGATGGTTAAAAACAAATCTGTTCTTAAGATTATGTTCGAGTAAATGCAAAGGTAGGGACACAGAGTTAGTAGTAAGAATACTGATGTAAGACACAGACATCCCAGCACACTCCTGACAATACAGGAAATGAGTGGGGTGTTCAGGCTAGATCAGAATTACTTCCTAGGAACCCACAGTAATTGGTTCTTATCACCTTGGTAATCAAAAAAAAAGAGCTGATATCAGAACCTTTATTAGTCTTTATATATGCACATATGTACAAAATGAGTTATTACTAAAGTAAGTAAGTGGTATTAATATCTCCTTTCTCTTTCCTAGGCAAGGAAAGAGAAGTCGATATTATGTTTCTAAGATCCTAAGGGATCCTTACCTCCTCACCTCCAGCAGAAAGCAAACAGTTTTGTGTTTCAATAGTCCCTTTTAGGGAGTGTGCTAAGTGGGTCTAGAGTAAAGGGAGAGAGAGGCTTCTGGTGGCACTGAAAAGAGGAAGCCAGACCAAGGAGACTAAGGAGAAAAATGGGAATATCTGATTTTCCCAAATGCAAGACAGCCTTGCCTGCTTAGAAGAGACACTAGGAATGCGGAGATGGCAACAAGACACACGGCAGCCTTGAGAACAAGGGCATGGGTCTCTGGAAGAGCGAGCAGTCTAAGCTTGACTGAGATCAGACTTCCTGCCAGCCAAGGTGGGCAGCAGTGAGGACGGTTTAGTTTGATTCAAGAAAAACTAATTAATGTGATAATTTTCATATCCTAGAATTGGTGGACAAATATTCATACTTAACTACATATATGTAAACTGTAAATAGCGTTAATTCCAGGTTGACATTCTAAACAAATCAACTGGTCACCTTATTAGGTCTGAGTTTAAAAGCTTCTTTAGTTATAGTTAAATATCTGGTCTAGTGGTCTGTACAGTCTATCTAATCATAACAAGCAAGTCTGGGACCTATGGGGCAGAGGCAGGAAGGCGACCCCTTTTCTGAATGCTACTCTAGCCATGCTAATGTGTTTATCATAATTGGTATGTATATTCCTTAATTCAATTTAATTATTTAATTCAGAAAGTATAATCATTCCCTCAACAAATACAAAAGAGTACCTGCTGTGTACCAGGCATGGTGCTAAAAGCTGGGATTCAATATTGAGAAAAGCAGATAATCACGGTTCTCACGGATCTTAAACTTCTAGGTGGACTGGTGGACACCAGTAAAATAATCACACAAATAAATATAAAATTATAGTTTCAGGAAGGAGGCGTACAGGCTAACATGGGAATTAAAATAGGAAGGTTTTCCTTGTTCAGAAGTCAGGGAACATTTGTCCAAGATGTGAGTGAGAACTGAAGAGATGGGTAGGAATTAAATAAGTGAAGAAGGGACGAGACAGGGGCCAAGTTCCAAGCAAAAGAAAGAGCTTGTGCAATCTCTGCTGAGAGGGAAGAAAATGGTTGGAGTGCAAAACGAAGGCCGGAGAAGTAAATAAAAATGAGAGTACACGTTTAAGACCATGTTACAGACTTCAGTCTCTATGAAAAATAGGACACCACTGAAGCAGTTTAAACTGAGGATTAGACGAGAGGGTGGAGGTGGGAAGTGACATGATCAAAGTGACACCACAAAACTGTAGCATAAGCTATAAAGGTCAATGTCATGGTCCTAGGATTCAAGAGGAGAGCTGATAAGGGAGAGAAAGACTCACTTTAAAGGTCAAAAGAAATTAAGCAAGGAGAAATAAACTGCTATAATGAGTCCATTATGTGCCCTAAGAAATCTTATATGGCACTGAAAGATAGGAAATGCTCAGAAGAGAGAAGCTACATTGGAAAAATGACCTAACCAGTTGTACCAAAACTGTTACAGTTCTTCTCACATGGTCCTCCTCTGGCTAGAATTACCTGTGATATTTCAGGATGTGAACATTTTTCTCATTTTTTTGTTGTGTTAGAATTTTCATACAAGTAATTCATGTTCATTAGGAAAGTACAAGTGTGAAAATGTAGACAATAATCGTCTATAATCTCACCAGAATTTATAATGACATTATTGCTGTCTGACTCACTATTCTCTAAGGGAAACTAAGCCCAGCCCAGTGGCCAGGGTAGGTCACTGGTTCTGTGAAGTACAAAGTACTTGAGGGAACAGAAGACACTTAGATTACTGGATAAGTCAAGACACAGCCACTAGAGAAGAGGCCAAAATCCAAATTCTGGAAAAAGCACATATGGACACCAAGTCTAGAGGTGTCAGAGATAAGAATTGAAGTTAGTAGTACAATATGGAAGCTATTGGAGTCAGAATTGTCCTTGAACACCAGCTGGTGTTTGAAGCTTATTACTACAGGCAGGCAGGTTTTTTGGTGCACGGGAAAATCCACCTAGTGCTAACATCTAGTCAGGTTTCAAACTGGTCTTTTTAAAACCAGTATCAGAACTATTGATACTTAAGATATTTGTCAAATGACACCATAAAACTCCTAGAAGAGAGCATAGGCAAACACTCTCTGACATAAATTGTACCAATGTTTTCTTAGGTCAGTCTCCCAAGGCAATAGAAATAAAAACAAAAATAAACAAATGGGACCTAATCAAACTTACAAGATTTGCACTGCAAAGAAAACCATAAAAACAATAAAATGAAAAGACAACCTACGGAATGGGAGAAAATATTTGAAAATGTTGCGACCCACAAGGGCTGGATAATCTCCAAAATATACAAACTCAACAACAACAACAACAACAAAAAAAACCCAATCGAAAAATGGGCAGAAGACCTAAATAGACATTTCTCCAAAGAAGATATACAGATGGCCAACAAACACATGAAAGGATGCTCAACATCACTAATCATTAGAGAAATGCAAATCAAAACTACAGTGAGGCATCACCTCACACCAGTCAGAATGGCCATTATGAAAAAGTCGACAAATAACAAATGCAGGAGAGGGTGTGGAGAAAAGGGAACCCTCCGGGCTTCCCTGGTGGCGCAGTGGTTGAGAGTCTGCCTGCCGATGCGGGGGACACGGGTTTGTGCCCCGGTCCGGGAAGATCCCACATGCTGCGGAGCAGCTGGGCCCATGAGCCATGGCCGCTGAGCCTGCGCGTCCGGAGCCTGCGCATCCGGAGCCTGTGCTCCGCAACGGGAGAGGTCACAACAGTGAGAGGCCTGCGTACTGCAAAAAAAAAAAAAAAAAAAGGGAACCCTCCTACACTGTTGGTGGGAAAGTAAGTTGGTAAAGTCACTACGGAAAACAGTATGGAGGTTCCTCAGAAACCTAAAAATAGAATTACCATATGATCCGGCAATCCCACTCCTGGAAATATATCCAGACAAAACTATAATTCAAAAAGGTATGTGCACCCTTATGTTCATAGCAGCACTGTTCATAATAGCCAAAACATGGAAACAACCTAAATGTCCATCAACAGATGAATGGATAAAGATGTGGTACATATATATATATTATATATATATAGTGGAATACTACTCAGCCATAAAAAAGAACTAAATAACACTGTTTGCAGCAATGTGGATGCAACTAGAGATTATCATACTAAGTGAAGTAAGTCAACTGCAAAAAAAAAAATAAAAAAGGGAACCCTCCTACACTGTTGGTGGGAAAGTAAGTTGGTAAAGTCACTACGGAAAACAGTATGGAGGTTCCTCAGAAACCTAAAAATAGAATTACCATATGATCCGGCAATCCCACTCCTGGAAATATATCCAGACAAAACTATAATTCAAAAAGGTATGTGCACCCTTATGTTCATAGCAGCACTGTTCATAATAGCCAAAACATGGAAACAACCTAAATGTCCATCAACAGATGAATGGATAAAGATGTGGTACATATATATATATTATATATATATAGTGGAATACTACTCAGCCATAAAAAAGAACTAAATAACACTGTTTGCAGCAATGTGGATGCAACTAGAGATTATCATACTAAGTGAAGTAAGTCAGAAAGACAAATACCATATGATGTTATTTATATGTGGAATCTAAAATATGGCACAAATGAACCTATCTACAAAGCATAAACTGACTCATAGACATAGAGAACAGACTTGTGGCTGCCAAGGGGGAAGTGGAGAGGGAGAGGGATGGACTGGGAGTTTGGAGTTGGTGGATGTAAACTGTTACATTTAGAATGGATAAACAACATGGTCCTAACGTATAGCACAGGGAACTATATATTCAATATCCTGTGATAAACCATAATGGAAAAAAATATTAAAAAAGAATGTCTCTATGTGTATAACTGAGTCACTCTGCTGCACAGCAGAGATGGGCACAACATTGTAAATCAGCTATACTTCAATTTAAGAAAAGGAAAAAAGATATTTGTCAAAAACACACATAAATACACACACCACACCCCCCCACACACACACACACAAATTCCTGGTATCTTCCCCAAACCTAATGAGTAAGTATCTCTGAAGTTAAGATTCAGAATTATACATTTTCAACAAGTTTAGATAATTATTTTGTGTACTCAAGTGCCAATATCAGGGGTCTAGGCTATGACTACCATGAAGCCTGCTGCTAAAAAATAGCCCATGACTATTAAGAGCTAGTGACTATTCGAGTAACATTGACCTACTCTGCCTAGTAAAAGAAGTTCTTTTTCTCAGTAATTAGAAAAAAGCAATTAAGGTCCATAAGCCCTGGTCCCTGCCTTCACTATAGCCTTCCCAAAGCCCAAAGTCTAATATTGTAGTTCATCAATTGCATGAAATATTTTGGATCAGTAATCTTTTACAAATGAATTCAATTATAAGCTACCAAAAGCTGAATGGAATATGACCTAGCTTCATTTAAAATATCATTTTTCCTCATTACATTATAATATTCCCTAAACCAACATAAAACCAAAAGAAGACTCACTTTACTTTCTTTTCTTAAATTTTCACCAAAGGATTAGGAGGTAGATCAAAACTTTCTATATCAGTGTTTTATAGCTTCTCAGGCTTATAAAGTGCTTAGCTAATATTGGAAGAGCAGAAACCATCAAGTGTAACTTTTTGTTGTGGATTAACACATAGAAAAGGACAGACTCTGTGCGAGAATAATAAAACAAGACCAAGAAATCACAGAAGATAAAAAGCTGAATTAGCTTTTATTGAATAATAATAAAAGCTGAATCAACAAAATATCAGTTGTTTTTTAAAGCAAGCACAACTGATATTCATAAGTTAAGTATAGGATTTAAGAATTATAAAATAATCTTCCCATGATATTCAGGATCAGTCAGATTCTCAAACACTGGATCTAATTCTGAAGTCCCCAAATCCAAGAAATATATGACATATTTTTAAAGCATTCAGAACTAAAACCTGAATATAGGCTTGAAAATATTTACTTTAAATCACCTTAGCTGGTGAAAAATAAATTAGTGAACCTATTTCATGTATAGCCAGGTAGAAATGTTTTGTTAAAGCAAAAATCTGTAAAGGGTGATGTTTATCTGGTTTGTCCTCTCTAAACATTAGAAACAACAAACATAATAAGTAACTAAACACAATAATCTTTAAGATAGCAGTAAGTCTTTGGACAAGAATAAAACTGGAGAGGAATGGAGAAATGTCTACAGGGGGCTAAAGGAAAAGGTAAAATTCTTTGCCCAGATTAACTCTCATTCAAGTATGAGGACAAAATAAAGACGTTTTTCAACATGCAAGAACTCAGAAAGTTTTCTACCTGCATTGGTTAGGATTATTTCAAGTGCAAATGAAATAAATCTAATTCAAATAAGTTTAAACAGAAGAGGGACTCTATTTGCAACTAAGACCCAGTGCAGCCTAAATAAATAAATATTTTTTAAAAAAGAAAAAAAAAAGGGACTTCCCTCGTAGTCCAGTGGTAAAGAATCCGCCTTACAATGCAGGGGACGCGGGTTCGATCCCTGGTCAGGGAACTAAGATCCCACATGCCGGGGGCCAACTAAGCCTGTGCTCCACAACTACTGAGCTCAGGCACCTCAACTAGAGAGCCTGCGCACCACAAACTACAGAGCCCACGCGCCCTGGAGCCTGCGCACCACAAATGAAGAGAAAACCCATGCGCCGCAACGAATGATCCCGCATGCCACAACTAAGACCCAATGCAGCCAAAAATAAATAATAAATAACTCTCAAAAAAAGAAGAGGGACTCTATTGGCTCAAACAACTGGGAAGAAAGGGGGTCAGGCAAGTCTGACTGTGCCCAGAGTCTCAACTATTATCATCAACTCTTCCTCTCTCTCTCTTTTTCTCCTTGATCTGTTTGTTTGTCTTTCAGTCTGTGGCATCATTCTCTCTCCTACTGCATATATCATATCTCTCCTCCAAATTGTGGGAAAAGAAGAAAACATGGTTGGAACTAGTCTGATTTTATATCATCCCACTAGTAAAAACAAATCAAAACTGCATCAGTATATATAAATCCCCTGGAAAGACTGATCAGACTTGAGCCACCTCTTTAAAAACATCCCTGTGCTCCAGGTGATCTTGTACTATGATGGGCTACACATTGATCAGATACCCATGTCTGTGGTCACAGACATAGAGTATGGTGACTTACAGCACCACAAGGGTCACATCAAATGGCTAGTGCTAGAGGAGCCAATTTCTAAAGAAAAGCATCTTATTGCCATAAGAAGGTAGGAGACATAGCAGGCAGCTAAAACAGCAGTAATGCACTATGCCACCTATTTATCCTTTCTGAAAAAATATTCTGGAAATCATAATTCTTCAAAACCAACAAACAAAAAGAAAAGAAGTATAAAAATTCACAGAAAGAAAAATGCACGAGCAAGCAGAGAAACAAGCAAAATGTATATTTCTATCCAAATAATTGTTGATAATATGCTTATGAAGTAAAATACAGTTAAGATATACATGTATATTATTATGTAATTATGTATTTTATATACATTACATATATAATTGTTAAGAAAGGAGTTATAAAAACATAATAGGCATTTAAAAAACTGAAAAATTGCAGATGATTCAAGTTCATTGTGTAGGTGAAGGAAGCGCTCAAGAGCAAAGAAAAGGTATCCTAAAAATCTCATCTTATTTAAATGGATAAGAGGGAGAAAGTTTTATATGTATTGTTCAGTTATCTATGTTAATAGGAAAACATATGTTTAAATACATATATGTTGAAATTTTAAAGGTAGCATGAAAATAGTGGCTCTCAAATTTTTAAAGCACTAGAAGGGGAAAAACATGGGAAAAATTATCAAACCAGGACAAGTCACCGAGTTAAATATGGGCAAATAAGAAAGCATAATAAAAGGAAGAGACAAAAGAAGATGGCAGAAAAGAGAAAACATATAAGTAATTACAGTAAGTAGAAATGCATCACATTCCCATATTCTAAGAAGACTGTCACATGAGGTTTTAAATAAAAGCAAAATGCAAAATTCAGTTTTATTTTATTTTTAATCAAAAAATATATTATTTTTAATATTTAAAATATTTTTTAAATATTTTAAAGGAATGACACAAAGAGATTGAAAAGAATGGAAATATCAAGATATTCCTGTCAACTGATACCAAATTTAAATCAAGAATGGCATTCTTAATATCTAAGCAGAGGTAGGGCAAAAATCAATGTGACAAAAAGGGAAATTTTATATTGAGAAAATATAAAATACCTCAAAAGAATTTAAACTGTTATTCACCAAACAACACAATAACAAATTATATAATGGAAAAAAATGTTAGATCCAAGGAGATTCAACAAAAATTAAATCATGAAAACTTTTAACATACACCTCTCAGAAGCTGAAAGAAGTACACACACAAAAAACAGAACTGTAGTTCTATAATGACAATGCTAGACTTTTTCGATATTGAACTTTGTACCTAACATCTAAAATATATACATTATTTTTAAATGTCTATGGCATATTTATAAAAATTAATCAAGTACTAGGCCACGAAGAAAATCTCAATACACTACAAAATGTAGAAATAGTATAGGCCACATGGTCTATCCATAAAGCAATAAACATAGAAAGTAACAAAACAGGAATGTCATTAACCTCTTGCCAAGCTTGGAGACTCAGTAACAACCTGCAACACTGCTGTGGGGATTCTCCCTTCTGGCCTTTCATAAGGAGTCCAGGGCCCTGACCCCTTATTCTTGATCATAATGGGGTGATCTGAAAGAAGGGGATGTGAATATGGGATAAATATGAGACAGAACAAGAAACTCTTGAGCATGGAGGGTCTCTCTCCTGCTGGGGAAGGGGAAGGTATGGATGCTCTTCACCTAAAACTAATGGAAAGAATAGGTAGGATGCTCTGACACAAATTTCACTCAAAGAAAACTGGGAAGGACTGCAGGTCTTTCTGAGAATGTCCATTATTCTAAGCGTGTCATTTTTAGTGAGAAAATGAGAGTTAATTTATTTATAAATTCACTGGGTGGCTTAAAGTACAAGACAGAATAGGAGCAGACATGAGGTGGAAGGCACAGTCTGGGACACATTCCATGAAGCTGTTGAGAGTGCTAAGCACAGGTAAACTGGCCTCAGTTTCTCCCCCGTCCACTCCTCCTCCTCTGCATGCTCAGTTATCTCACAGTCTCCAATAACTCCAATCAATTTCCAGCCAGCATCAGTCTTTTTATTTCTGCTCCATGAGTCTCTTCTCAAACGTGACAGCCTCTTGCTGAACCTTCTCTACCTTACTGGACTGAGGGAAACTTGGCTCTCCCCTAAAAGCATTGCTTCCGCTGCAGCCTTCTCAAAAGGAGGCTGGTGTGTCTCCCATGCCACTTCTACCACTGATTCTGAAGTAGGGTAAATGTCCTTTATGTTTTCATTGCAGTTTTCAAGAATTTGCCCTACCTCCTTCCTAAAAATCCATAGCTTTGAAACCAGGTTATCAAATTCACCCTCTAAACCATCATTATTGCTGTCATCTGA
The DNA here is from genome assembly GCF_002837175.3 of Physeter macrocephalus. NCBI lineage: Eukaryota > Metazoa > Chordata > Mammalia > Artiodactyla > Physeteridae > Physeter > Physeter macrocephalus. The sequence goes on from NC_041225.1 coordinate 37,943,715, forward strand.
AGTCCCTAGGTCATACCCCTCACTTCTGAACAATCTTAGCCTGGCTCACGTCACTCTCTAATACTACTCCTTTCATATTTGTGGTAATTTCAGTGTACATTTAAATAAATTCTCCTGGCACTCCAACCTGTTAGTTACTTGAATTTTTGCCTATAATAATAATCTTCTCGTACTACCTCAGTCACTCTTTCCCATTGCCATATCCTAGACACAGCAATCTCTCCATAATCTCCATTTCATACATCTTATTCTCTGCCACAATCTCCTATCTTGCAAGCTCATTTCCTATCGTCTTCCAAACCCAATAATCCTTTGATTCCACTGGGACTTCCAAGCCATTAATCCTACCACTCTTTTACTGTCCCTCATTCCTTTTGATGTCCTTACTCTTCTCCTCACCCAGTTTAGATTACATAGTTAATCCTGATCATTAATCCTTGTTACATTCCTTGCCCTTCTCTCACTGATTTGAACTTGCTTGGTGAAATTTATGCCACTGGTTATATCCAATCCTCTACCAACTCTAAGTCTGAACACATGAAGCTGAGCATGACTGGAGAAAAATGCAATTCCACACATGACTGCTCTCACTTTAAAATTCAACCATGAACTTCAAATGGGACCCTAATATTGCCAGACAAAAAACCCATAGATCTTGGTCTACCGATTCTCCTACTCTCCTAGACAACTGTTTCAGATGTTCTTCTCTCTTTGGAAATCCTACGAACACCTCCTTGATAAACATCAATCTCAGCATATAATCAGTTTCCTATATTGTGAAGGATTTGAAATAATCAAAAGAGAACATCCAGAGACTTTCACCATCACATCTACACACACCTGCCTTCTCACCTGTTAGCAGAAGTAATAAACTTTCAAGCTCCTGTCTAAAGCCAATCTTCCACAAGTTCACTAGATACCATCGCTTTTTGCCTACTCGTAGACAAGTTTCCAGCAATTCTTCCCTTTCTCTCCTACATCAGTTTTATGCTCTTTATTCTCCATCAGCATACAAAGAAACTATCATTTCTCCCATGTTTAAAAAAATCCTCTTTTCACTCTTCCCCTATAACTACTACCCCCATTTCTCTGCTCCCCTTTTCCAGCAAAACTCCTTGAAAAGCCGTTGGTATTCACTGTGGCCTATTTCTCTCCCACTCTTTCTTAAACTCATGCCAATCAAGCTTTGCCCCATTGCTGCACTGAAACCATTCCACTCAACATCATCAGTGATCTCCACATTGCTAAGCTCAATTGTCAATTTTTTTTTTTTTTTGCAGTACATCTTTCCTCTTGGACTGTAGTTGCTTTCCAACGGTGTGTTAGTTTCTGCTGTACAACAAAGTGAATCAGCTCTATGTAGACATATACCCCCTCTCTCTTAGACCTCCCTCCCACCCCCCTCCCCCACTGTGTCCACAAGTCTGTTTTCTTCATTAAGAAAGGAGTGATACACTTTCTTCACTTGGCTTTCCATATATCACACTCCCTTGTTTTTTCTATTAGCTCACTCATTTCTCTTCTCTCCTTTGATATTTTCTCTTCTTTTTATTGATCTTTTAATATTGGAGTGTCCCAATGTTAAATCTTTAGTCCTCTCCTCTATCTACACTCATTCTCTTGGTTATCACATCCATTTCCACAGTTTTAAATACCTTCAATAAACTGTTGACTACCAGACTTAAATCTCTAAAACAGGTGTTGCTTCAAAACTCCGGACTAGCCTATCCTACCCTTTACATTTCCACTTAGATATCTAATTAGCATCTCAGATTCAGTATGTCTAAAACCAACTCCTGATACCAACTACGTTAGTCAGCTCAGGCTGCCATAATAAAAAACCACAGACTGGGCTTAAACAACAGGAATTTATTTCTCACAGTTCTGGAGAATGGAAGTCCAAGATAAGGGTGCCAGCAGGGTCAGTGTCTGATGAGAGGTCTCTCCGTGGGTTGCAGATGGCCACCTTTTCTGCGTGTCCTCACATGGCCTTTCCTCAGTGTGTGCAGGGAGAGACAGAACGAGAGAAGGCAGTGGGGGAGAGAAAGGAAGCAAGCACTGGTTTCTTTTATTACGAGGACACTGATTCCATTATGAGGGCCTCACGTTTACAACTTTATCTAAGCCTAATTACCTCCCAAGGCCCCGTCTCCAAATACCATCACACTGGGGGTTACAGTCTTCTACATGAATTTAGGGGGATACAATTACGTTTATAGCACTAACCCCTCAAGCCTTCTCCATCCTCAGCTTACTACCCCTAATTTGATGGCAACAGCATCCTTTAAAGTTACTGAAGCCAAACATCTTGGAGTTATCCTTGACTTTTTTTCTTCACATCACACATCCAATGTCAGAAAATTCTTTTGTTTCTACCTTCAAAATGTATCCAAAATAAAGTCAGTTCTCACCAACTTTCTTACCACCTTGGGCCAAGCTTCTGTTCCATTTCAGCTCCTAACAGATCTTTATCTTGTTCTTTCCTCTCTACCATCTATTTCCCAACAATCAGAGTGATCCTTTTAATCACAAGTCAGATCTTACTCTCTCATTTCCTTCAAGTCTTTCAGTCTTAATTTTTCAATGACCCCTACCCAGACCACCCTATTTAATATTAAAACCTCCTCCTCCACATACATTGCCCCCCTCCCTTACCCCATTCTGCTTTTATTTAACATCTTCTAACATATTATATAATTTACTTAATTGTAATGTCTATTGTTTATATTATGTCGGCCTTGATTAGCATTTAGGATCTATAAGAGCAGTAAATTCTGTCTATTTTGTTCACTGACATATTCTGAGTGCCTAGAACAGTGCCTTATACATAGCAAGTACCCAATAAATATTTTGGATGAATTAGTAAGCTAATTCTATTCTTATATTAATGAATAATAATAAGTATTTGAGCAACTGTTCATGAGTGCTTAGTTAAATATTGTTATTATTTATTAAATGCCTACCATGTACCAGGCACTCTGTTGGACAGCTTACAAACTTTATAATTCTGATAAAAACCTTGAAAGTTAGGCCTTACTATCAACAATTGGGAGATGAAGAAACAGAGAATCTAAGAAATTATAATGGGTTGGAGCCAGATCTATCTGTCTTCAAAACCCCATGCTTCTTTCTGCTACAATATGCTGCTTCTGCTTTCAGTTTATTTGTTTCACACCCTTTTTGGAAATGCAGGGTATGATGTAACCAAAAGTCATAACGTTGCATTTATTTTCATCTCTTGCCTGACTCCTTTTCTACCGAAAAACCAAAACCCAATCTGCTGATTATGTCTCCATATGTCAGAGAAAGAGGTCCACGTTTCCCACGGTACTCAAGTCAGAGGGAAATATTTAAAGAACTAAGTATTAGATCAGAAAGAAGAACTTTCAACATAGACTCTTAAACATCAGTGAAACTGAAAATTAGCACATAGTTATCAGAAGAAATATTTTTATTTCTCCACTTTGCTTCAGAATAGAAAGTTAAGGCAGGCATATTTTGTCAGAATTTCCAAAACTGAAAGGACTTTCATGGCTGAAGTTCGAGGAATGTTAAAAATTTTAAAACTTAAAGAATATTGAATCTATCTATTCAACAATCCTTTTAAAATGTTTTTTTAACTCCTATCACTAAATAAATTTTACCTCTTATAAATCTGCAATTAGGAATGGGATGAGGTAATAATCAATTCATCATAAACTCATTTTTAGGGACTAATGTTAAATAAAATCCTTCCTCACATATAAGAACATTGTCAAATATGACATTATTTCTATTTTGTCCAATGACGACTTGAAAAAAATTTTAATAAGGTCATGTTTTAATTTTTTTAATTACATGTTCAATGTAATAAATTTAGAAGCTTTTCCACCTGTTTGTCAAGCTAGGCTTCAGCATAAATAAAACTATGGTTAAAATATATACATATATGTTTAAAGTGATAAGAAGGGGCTTCCCTGGTGGCGCAGTGGTTGAGGGTCCGCCTGTCGATGCAGGGTACGCGGGTTCGTGCCCCGGTCCGGGAGGATCCCACATGCCGCGGGGCGGCTGGGCCCGTGGGCCATGGCGTACCAAAAAATAAATAAATAAATAAATAAATAAAGTGATAAGAAATGTGGACATGAACATAAATGGATTATTTTGTGCAACATTTAAACTATTACATAATCTTATATGTCTGAGTTAAATATTAATGTATTGATAGATTTGTTAATGTCTCATTTATTTGCAATCTTCATTTTAAAACCCAGCACTGGCAAGGTGCTAACATTTAGCTAATGAGTAATGGAGACAAGATATTCAGAGTTCATTAAGAGCCCATAAACCTTACCATCACTTAATGTCATGCCATGCCTTTAATGTTTAATATAAAAATATTTTTTAATTGAGGAAATTAAATTTAACATTTTCATTAAATTTTTTAAATTTTAGCCAATGCCATGAATACTTTTGTTAGCAAGAGCTGCACTTAGGAGCCAAAATGCACCAGAGACTAAATGGTCAACATTAAGATGGAGCTGTAAAAGTCTATGCTAGGCCTGGAAAGTTTCTACTAAGTGGAAATCAAAACCACTAACGAATATAAGAGAATATTTTAATGTGTTACTTCTGTGATGTATAATGGATGCCCTATTATGTGCTGCATGGACAACCAAATACTATTAGTAATTCCAATTCTGTGACTATATGAATGTTAATAAACCATCAAGTATGTATTTAGACCCAGTAAATGTCCAGCAGTTTGCCAACTACTGTGTGGAATATTCATGTATATATCATGGTTCCAGATTAAGAGAGTATACAAATTTAGCTAATAAAATCTAAGAGGCAGGTATTTATGAATACTCAAAATATAGATTCATAAATAGAATTGTAAACATGTAGAAATGTTTTAACATTTAAAGATTAAGATACTATGCACTACGATTAGATACATAACTATTTTTTTGGATTTCTTCCTTTCTACTTAGTCTGTGAGATTTAAAAAAAAAAGAGGGCTTCCCTGGTGGTGCAGTGGTTGAGAATCTGCCTGCCAACGCAGGGGACACGGGTTCGAGCCCTGGTCTGGGAAGATACTACATGCCGCGGAGCAGCTGGGCCCGTGAGCCACAATTACTGAGCCTGCGCATCTGGAGCCTGTGCTCCGCAACAAGAGAGGCCGCGATAGTGAGAGGCCCGCGCACTGCAATGAAGAGTGGCCCCCGCTTGCCACAACTAGAGAAAGCCCTCGCACAGAAACTAAGACGCAACACAGCCATAAATAAATAAAAATTTTAAAGTTATTAAAAAAAAAAGAGGTGTCACAGCGAGCACACTAAAAGTTGCCTGTGATCCCTTTTTTAAAAAAAAAGAAAGAAAAAAAAGAGAATTGACTTTATTTTTATTTAACTTTTAAATGTATGACTCCTGTGTCTTCCTAACCAGGTTGTCGGCCTCATGAGAGCAACCAAGTTTGATATTCATTGTATATCCAGGAGTTATCCTGATGTCTTGAATACTGTAGCACTCAAAAGAAAGGAGAATAAAAGGAAGAAAAGAAGAAAAGCAACATTAAAGCAGAGAGCAGTTATAAAGTTAATGGAAAGAGCATTAGCCTTCATTTCAGTTCAACAGCATTTACTATGTGACAGGTACTGTTTTAGGATCTAAAGTCTTATAATCTGCTTACTTGAAAAAGTCTCTTAAACTAAACATTAGTTTCATTATCTGGAATGGGGATGAAAATGGATTGGTAAGAAGATTTAATGATGCAAAATACAGAATGCACTATAAACTTTTCAAAAACTATACAAATACACATAAGGATGATAATGATAAACTAGCTACAATTCTGCACTTCTAGTTTAGAGAAAGAATTTTCCAAAGGCATAGGAATCACTAGAAAATGAGAGTATTCATTATTCTTTATTGGAGGGATAATGTGTGAAATATTAAAAATTAATTTGTTCTAAATCCTGGAATTTCAGTACATGCTTCCTATCCCAGAAAACCTCTTTTAATCTTCTGATTTATTGAACACAAATCAATTTCTCAAATTAAAAGGAATTTCAAAAAATAAAATAAGGAACAATTTTTCACTATAAGAAGAGGATTAAGGCCTTCGATATATTTTCTTTTTAATCTATAATCCCCATGATTTTATATAAAAATCATAAAATGAAAAATATATCATTAACAAACGTATAAATCTCCAGTTAAACTAAATTGCTCATCTTCAGGCTATTCTGAATAGAATCTTCTCTGTCCTACCCCTAATGTATAATTATTAAAAATCTTAAGATGTAGCTTAAATTCTGCATGTTTCATATAAATTCTCACTCCCCAGCCAGGTTCAATCTTTCAGATTGCTACACCTCTACAGCACAAAGATTGTTCTCTCTGTTCTGTATTATCTGTCAATATGTTTTTCCCTTCAATTAGATTAAAACTCCATACCTTGTCTATCTCTATAAATACCACAGTACTTGCCAAGTGTTTTGTATATATCAAATACTCAAGGAAGGTTTATTCAACTAAATAATGTGTTTTATCTATTTTAATCTAATAATGTTTCATGATTTCTTTCAAAGTTACCAATATGCACTATTTTTATGCCTAAAGATTACTAAGTATTTTGCAAATTTAATTTCAAATATAATCTCAATTACTTTCATAATTCTATCTCAATTTAAAACTTATCACCTTGATGTACTGTCTTTGTAAGAAAAAGTTGTTAAGCAAAGGAACTTTACATCCAAGTTCTAACAAATTCCCAAGCAGTTTTCAAAGACACATAGGAATGTGTTAGGCATAGCTAAGAATTCTACCATAAAATCAGTTTGAGTCAAAACCTGGAAAGAGTTGCAAAAATGAGAGTTTTTTCCCTTCTGTTGTTATGAAATTATGATGTCACTCATGTGATAAGAAAAGAAAACTAAGCAAAATATTTTTAAATAAAGAGAAGTTCAAAAGTGCTATATATAACACCATGAATGTACTTAATGTCACTGAAATGTATACCAAAAAATGATTAAAATGGTAAATTTGTATTATGCATATTTTACTGCAATAAAAAAACTGCTATATCTTTTTAAAATTTGTTTTATAGTAAAAGGACTTCCATGGGACCTAGCATAGAACATTACACATGTTAAAGTAAATTGGCCAAACATGTATAATGGTTGAATTGTGCCTTAATAAAGAAAGTGTCCTGGAAAGTAAATATTCGAAACAAATAGCAGACTTCAAAGCATAAGGGTAAATATTCCTCAGCCTATGCTTCATATGTGGAATCCTTTAAGGCAGGATACCCTATTAGTAACTTTTTTATTTATAACCTTTAAGTGATGATAAAACTCCTTTCTAAAATATTAATAACTATTAGTAATTACATGCTTGCTATGTACCAGGAGCTGTGCTAGACATTTCATGTATATTATCTCTAATGTTAGTCCCATGAAAATTGATCATATAACACTTACTTCACTCCACTAGTCCCCATAATCACAAACTTAAGAGCTACTGAAACTTCTTTTTTCAGGTGTGGAAAACAGATCACTTCCATAGTATTGTCTTTATAAAAGACCTCAGAAAATCCAAGCAATCATTCTTATGATATAGAATAGGAATTAATTTAAGAGGGAGTTCCTTACAAGTCAGACAGGCCCAAACCATTCCATGGGTAGGTTCCCTTAAAAGGATGGCTCCTGTATAGAAAGAATGATGAGTAATACAATCTGAGTTTTACAAATGAGAGGATTTATAGAAATGAGGTCATTTATTCAGTTCTGAACTCATCATATGCCCTCAGTAAATGTTTGCTGAGAGCATGAATAAATGAATGAGTTAGGAAACAGATCACATACTTCATACTTGAGATACATGAGAGATAATGATGATCACTACCCTAAATCTTTATTCTTTTTCTTTTCCATCATCCTTTAATAGCAACTAAAAGTTGCTAAAGTACCTAAAAATATTACACATTCTTTGTTATCTACATTCAATATCTTTCCCTCTTGGTATTTCTCCTTTTATTTCCAATTACTAACCCACAGGGTGTTTCATTTGCAGAAAAACAGAATATCAGAAGTTATTTTAGTGATTACAATATACCAAATGAAGAAACATTTGAAAGCCAAATGAGGCTACATGACATATTCAAGGTCATGCAGAGAGAGTCAGAATGAAATCTCAAATCTCCTATTATATTAGTTGTTTAATGGATTTTGCCTCTTAGATTTTTTGGGGGGTGGGTGGGTGTATTTTTTTAAATTGAGGTATAATTGATTTACAATATTATATTAGTTTTAGGTGTACAACATAGGGATTCAATATTTTTATAGGTTATACTCCATTTAAAGTTATTACAAAATAATGGCTATACCTACCTCTTAGATTTTATTAGCTAAATTTGTATACTCTCTTAATCTGGAACCATGATATATACATGAATATTCCACACAGTAGTTGGCAAACTGCTGGACATTTACTGGGTCTAAATACATACTTGATGGTTTATTAACATTCATATAGTCACAGAATTGGAATTACTAATAGTATTTGGTTGTCCATGCAGCACATCATAGGGCATCCATTATACATCACAAAAGTAACACATTAAAATATTCTCTTATATTCGTTAGTGGTTTTGATTTCTACTTAGTAGAAACTTTCCAGGCCTAGCATAGATTTTTACAGCTCCATCTTAATGTTGACCATTTAGTCTCTGGTGCATTTTGGCTCCTAAGTGCAGCTCTTGCTAACAAAATAAAAGATAAAACTTCCTTTGGAGCAATTTTATCATGGCTTAAAATGCTTTGAAATGTCTCTGTTCAAAAAGAAAAGCTTTTGTTAATGTTGACAGTGTAATTCCTTTGAAGAATCCCCAAAAAGAAAATCTATGAGAGAAACACTTTCAGAAGTTGATAGGTAGACACAGCCACAATTTAAAATGAACTATAATTAGTCCCTTTTTCTCTAAAAGAAACTATTGATAGAAGGTGAAGGCCTAAAATATTTGTAACCTAAGTCTTCTCATATAAGATCCCTGGCTAGAAAAGTTAAGATTATAGGAAACTTAAATAAATACTGCTAAGTGAAAGAAGCCAGGGTGCAAATATGTAAAACATGACTCCAACTATAAGATATTATCGAAAAGGCAAACCTATAAATACAGTAAAAAGATGAGTGGCTGTCAGAAGTTGTGGGCATGAGGGAGTGAAGAGGGGTGAATAAGTGGAGCAGAGAGGATTTTTAGGGCAGTGAAACTATTCTGTATGGTATTATAACAGTGAATACATGGTTTTATGCATTTGACAAAACTCACAGAACTGTACAACACAAAGTATGAACTCTAATGCAAATTGTAAATTTTAGTTTATACTAAAGTATCAATTTTGGTTCAACAATTATAACATATGTACCACAGCAACACAAAATGTTACAGGGAAACTGGGGAGGAGGAGTGGGTAGTAGTATACAAAAACTCTGTACTTTCTACTTAATTTTTCTGTAAATCTAAAACTACTTTAAGAAATAAGTCTATTAATTTTTTTAAGTTAGTATTATAAAAATGTTAATGGTTATAAAACTATACGCTCTCATTTCTTAACAAGAGTTTTAATCTAGCATGAGAGTGTTATATCTCTTCAGATAAACACATGTCCAGCTCCATACAACTTTATAACATTGTATATTTATGAATCATCGGTGCTTTTACACTTTCTGTGTATACAGCACCTTCGAAAATATTCCTAGATGCAAGTCCAACTTTGTGGCATTCTAATCAAAATAGGTTCATTTAAAGAAATTTCTTTCCTGTCAAAAAAAAGTTTTAATTATTAAATAAAAGTTTAAAAAATATTTGTGATTTAAGTCTGTTTTAGAGAAGTAAATCAGTATGTACACAGAATTACACATTGAGCTAATTTCTATACCACTCTGCAACATGCAAATTAAAATTTTCTATCCATAAGTTTGTCACTCCCAAAATAGGAGGAGATTCAGATGTGTAGAGAAATTTTGTTGAAGTATATAAAATGTTTGAGCAAAATGCTACTAAAGTGATTAGAAAATGAAGTAGCAGCTGGAAGACTTTGATCCACCCAGCAGGCTATGAAAGAACCCTTTGTTCTGCCCCATTACAATAAGCTGCCTCTAAATTTTGGTTATTCACACGGAGTCCATATGTCCTATAGCAAGTTGTCCTACTCATAAAGGTACTTGATGGCTGATAATGACAATAACAGTAATGCTGAGGATAATCATTCCAAGTGTAGCATTTAGAATAGTGGTAGATTTGTGTGGTATTGTTTTGTGAAACAAACTTTAAAAGACACAAAATATAATTTTATAAAACATTGATTTTTGCCTATAGGTGAAAGTACATAAAAATTTCATAAACTTTTGTTGAAAATCAGTGTTATCAAGAATAAACAATAAGGTGCTTCCCTGGTGACGCAGTGGTTAAGAATCCGCCTGCCAATGCAGGGGACGCAGGTTGAGTCCTGGTCCGGGAAGATCCCACATTCTGCGGAGCAACTAAGCTGTGCGCCACAACTACTGAGCCCGCGTGCCACAACTACTGAAGCCCACGTGCCTAGAGCCCGTGCTCCACAACAAGAGAAGCCACCACAATGAGAAGCCCGCGCACCGCAACAGAGTAGCCCCCACTCGCCGCTACTAGAGAAAGCCCATGCGCAGCAACGAAGACCCAATGCAGCCAAAAATAAATAAATTAAATTAATTATTTTAAAAAAATAAACAACAAGTGTGTAAATCAATTTAAGGAGGTGTTGTTTGTTTTAAAAGGCATTTATACAAGCCTTGTGAGGAAAAAGTTGGGTTCTGCTTTGAAGCTGGCCTAAATTCTGAGGCAGACAGAGTAAGCAAGAAAGAGCCAAAGACAAAAATGTCTAAAAGCCCCATTGGATTTAGCTATATTCTCTTCTGCAAACTAAAAAGGCTACAAACTTAGTAGATTTATCAATAAAAATACAAAGCCAAGCATAAAAAATCATGAAATAAATGCTATATTAATATTTAGCATATAATCAATAAGCATTTTTGAATACAAGACGCTGACAAAGTGCTTTAGAGACTAAAAAGAAGTTCCTAATATGATGCCTATGCACAAGCTTAGATGGGTGAAGAGATAAATAGTGTGACAGGTGTAATAAATGTTTTATGAGTGAATTTTTGAAGAAAGCACTAATGCTATTTATGGTTCATAGTAATTATAACACATTCAAATAGTTGGAGAAAGCATTATAGAGATTGTAATGTGAGGCTGGATAAGATTTAAATAGGTAAGAGAGGAGAGCACTTTAAGAGCGGAAAGAGCATTAGTAAAATGGGAAAATATTAGTTGGAGAAAGTGAAGCGTTAACAGACTAGTTTAGTTATAGGGAAGTTGTGGGGTGATCACCCAGAAAGTGACATTAGGTAAAGTCACATTATAAAAAGAATGGAAAAGGATGAATAGGTCAGAGAACTCCTTAGGAAAAGAAAGCAACAGGATTTGATAGCATGAAATAAATGTCAGGTAGAAGAGAGAATGATGACTGATCGGATTTTAGATATGAGTTGAAGTCACTGACCTGTAGCAATGTGGAAATTAGAGCGGTATACAATAGCAGTTAGGCACCTTGGCCCTGAAGCAGGCTGCCTGGGTTTAAATTCTAATTTTGCCAGTTAATACTTTTTGAACTTAGACCAGTTATTTAAACTCACAATGTAAAACAGAGATAGAAATCTGTGAGGTTATTTAAGGATTAAATGATTTAATATATGTAAAGATTTAGAATAGCTCCTGACTCATAGCATACATCTAATGGATATTAGGTTTCTTTATTATTGTTATACAATTGAAATTAGAATTTGAGAAAGATATAATTTGGCGCCTAAACCATAAATTTGGTATGGTAAATGATCCCATCAAATTGAGGAAATTTCTAAGGAATACAATACAGAAGTAAAAAGCAAAAGTCCATGGGCTAAACTTTGGAGTTTGCTTATATCTAAAAATCAGAGAGTTAAAAAAAATAGTATGGTCAGGAAAATAAGAGGTAGTGTATTATCACAAAGCAAAGGTATCATAGGTGCTAGGCAGCTAGCAATGCAAAGAAATAAGAGAAAAGGCACACTGAAATATGGCCAAAGTCCTCAGTGACTCTTAAGAGTGTTTTTTCTAGTGAAGGAGGCAGGGAAGGACAAAGAGAAATAAAGACTCTGAGAAGAGAAGGGATATGTATATATATACATGGAAGATTACAAAATAAATGAGTAGGAATTAGAGCTACTGAATGTAGAGCAATGACATAGGCAAAGAAAATGCAACGGCAATTAGCCAGGCAGCAGAATCAATCACAGAGATTTTTTTAAGAAGAAGGAGACATATGGATTATGTAATTAAGTATGTCAATAAAATTATATTTATTGAAATATGAATATTATGGTAAAGTGGTATTAAGACTATTTTTAAAAGTTAAATCAGAATTACTATAGTTGCTTTAAAAATTGTTATTTTAGTCAAAATGTCAGATACACTAAACCCATTTGACTTTTCATGTTTCAGTTTCTTTAACATTTTTTTCTCCTTTTAATCTCAAATTTTTAACATGTTGAAATACATACAGTATTGAATTTATTAAGTATTCTGTAAAAAATGTATAGTTACAGAACAGATAACAACTAAAAATACTTTATGTGCTTATTAATAATAAAAAGTTATTGTTTCAAAGAAATATGTAGGGGCAAGGAACTGTTAACAGTTGTTTCCTCCATCAAGAAAAATCGGATCGCTGAGTGTCAAAAAGTAAGAGAAAGACTTATATTCACTGTTTCTTTTTTTTCTTTATCCTTTGCATTTTGTACCATGTCTAGATATTAACATTTCAAAAACAAGTAAAATTTAAAAGACTAGTTAAAGGAAAACATAAAAGTAAAAAGGCAAAACTAAATAAAAACTTGTTCTAATAGCTGTTTTTTTTTACTAATGCAAAGGGAATACGTAATTAGAAAATTTAAATGTATTAAACTGATTTTATAAAATATTTAAATGGATAAGAGATAGGACATTGAATTTTGAGAAGTATTTTTATAATTTAGTTTTCAAAATTATTTAGAAATTATATATGCTTTTACTTTGTTCTACCTTATTTTTCTCTTCATTAAAAAAAAGAGGAAGACATTTAACATTCTGACAAGCTAAGCAGCTTAATTTCTGAAGAAAGATACACAGTAAGCGATCTAGATTCAAGCTTTGTTTTGACATCTTTGGCTCAAGGAGAAAATGCAACAAAGCATAGCAAAGAAGAGGGAAGATAACTTTAAATGCCAGGACTCACAGAACTATGTGTATGTGCCTCAAGAAGAAAAGTTTAATCAAAGTGATACATGTAAGACATAACTATTCTTGTTCACTTTGATTCTTGCATTCAGCTAACACTTATTGAATACTATTGTGTCAAGCGCCCTTCCTAGGCACTGGAAACAGTGATAAATAAGAAAAACTTTTGCCCTCCCAGAGTTTAAAATTTAGTGAGAAAGGCAGACAATAAACAAGATAAATAAGTAAAATACATAGTCTGTTGATGGCAAAGTATTAAGGAGGAAAAAATAAAAGCACGGAAGGGGCATATGAATGTTAACAGAAAGAAAAAGCCACACTGAGAAAGTGACGTTTGAATAAAGTTCTAAGGAAGGGAGTTCAGGGCAAGCTATACAGATATTTTAGGAACAAGCATTCCAGGAAAAGAAAGCAAGTGAAGAAGCCCTGAGGCAGGGACATTCCTAATGAATCCAACAAACAAGGTCAGTGTGGTTTCAGTAGAATGGAGAAGGGGAAAATAGTAGAGAGGAGTTTAGGGAAATGAGAGTGTCAAATCATCACATACCTTTGTACATGAAAGTAAGAATTCCGGCGTTTTCTCTGAGTCCGTCGGAAAGCCTTTGGAAAGTTTTGAGCAGAGTTGTGATGTGCTATGACATATCTTAAAGAATCATTCTGGCTAATGTATTCAGAATAGATTGAAGGGGAGCAAGTACTAAAAGCAAGGAGACCAACTGGGACTCTACTGCAATCATCCTGGGAAGAAAAGCTAAAGCCAACAGGATTTGGCGGTGGGCCAGCTGTGCGTAGTGAGAAAAAAGTGTCAAAAATGACTCCAAGATCTCTAACCTGAGTAACTGAAAGAATGAAGTTACCACTCACTGAAATGAGAAAGCCTGTGGGAGGAGGGGTTTGCGGGGAAATATCAGGAGCTCAGTTCAGGACATGTTAGGTTTGAGATGTGCCTATTAGACATCACAGTAGAGATGCTGAGTAAACAGTTATGAGTGAAGTTAAGGGAAAAGGTCCTCAAGTCTTCCTCTTTTAAAAAAAAAAAATTATTTATTTATTTATTTATTATTTTTGGCTGCATTGGGTCTTCGTTGCTGCGCGCGGGCTTTCTGTACTTGCAGAGAGCGGGCGCTACTCTTCGAAGAGGTGTGCAGGCTTCTCATTGCGGTGGCTTCTCCGGTTGTGGAGCACAGGCTCTAAGCGCACAGGCTTCAGTAGTTGTGGTTCGCGGGCTCTAGCGCAGGCTCAGTAGTTGTGGCGCACGGGCTCAGTTGCTCTGCGGCATGTGGGATCTTCTCGGACCAGGGTTTGAACCCGTGTCCCCTGCATTGGCAGGCGGATCCTTAACCACTGTGCCACCAGGGAAGCCCAAGCCTTCTTCTTTTTTTTCCTTTTTTTAATTACATGTGCTCAAAATTATAAAATTTATTAAATTACAGAAACATAATTGTAGAGACTTCTAGATTATGAGTTTATTCTTTTGCCTGTACCCCGGATAGGTAAAATAGTTTAATGACTATTTCTTCTCAGTTTGCTGTTATAGCATGTGCCCATACTTAAAAATAAAAACAACAGCAACAAAAACATGAAATGGGAATATTTGAAGGATAGCTTCAGTGATATATTTTACAACTATGTGGAAAAAATATAATTTAGAATCCTTCTGATATCTTTATATCCTAGTCCCTGTAGCACAAAAGATAACTTTTAGTAGTATAAATTCTGTCACACACTACTGTATGTCTATGTAAATATGTACAATGTCTGTGTTATTAGAAAAATTTCCCAAACTGATGGCTGACTCTACAAATATCCTTTCATGTGGCCATTTAGATGGAACTAAAGATCAACTTTACTACATATTTTGTTTTCTATTTTGATTAACTAAATAATGTTAAATGGATGACATTAACTCCGAGGTTTGCATACTTAAGGCACTGACTATCAACATAACTTTTTCAAGTTGATTTAATGGAAGGCTCTGCTTCTCTTCTCATGGTCACAGTTAATGCATCCAAAAGCTTGTTACTTTAAACTGAAGTAACACAGAGATTTATTCTAAGGTTGAATAAAAGCAAGTATTTTTTGAAGTGGCTTTCATCCTTTGAATATTTTTCTTCTGATCTGAAAGCATTCAACTTTTACATTTTAAGAACAAACATAAAAAGAACAATGTGGAGAGAGGGTGGATTTCAATTTTAAATGTCTTCTACCATAGCCCTCAATGCAGACTCTTCAAACCTGGCTATGAAGACAAAAGCAAAAGAGCCAAAATGTTACCTCCCTCCTATCCTCCAACTTTCTAATTCCAGAGACAAGAATTCACAGAACTAGGGAGAAGAGGGAAGGTGGGGTCTGTTTCTGTGTGCACATGTGTGTTTGGGTAGGTGGTATTGGGGGAAGGTGTACTTGAGTAATGACACTAGCCCGAGCAAATTTCCCATTTGAGGAGGTGTAATCTTCCTCAAAATTTTAATGAGAAAAGCTCTACAAATCAAAGTAGTAGCGCGGTAGTGGCATGGAAAACCACTGCAGCAGTATGTGCTAGGAATTTAAACTTATCACGTAGTTCAGAGTGTGAAAGAACCAATAGTGGTTGTAAACTTATATACTATTTATTAGAGAAAGAATGAAAGCATATATAAAACCTCCTAAAATTAGGAATAAGACTGGAAGCACAAAAATTTGCCCTAGAGAAACTTGTATGAGAACAAAATTCAGTATTCACACACAGCAACAAGGAAAAGGCAAAAGGACAAACCTTGGTTTGTGAAGACAAACCTTGATTGTGATGAGACCTGCCTTGTATAAGATAAAAGAAAAATCTAACATGGGACTTATAATAATAATAAAAAGAAGGAAAAGAAAGATGAGGACCCATGTAGAAAAGAAGTTAAAGGAATATCTTCATCAGACTCAAAGGAATAGGCATACTCCTAAAGATAACCTAATTCAGGATACAGGAAAAAAATTAAAGAACAAGTCAAACATCCTAAATAGTTATTAATTATTGAGTATTTACTATGTATCAGTATATTGTTATTCATTACTGAGGAGTTCTGTCAGAACTGTTATAAATATATCACATGTATTAGCTCATTTAATCATCACAATGATCCCATGAGATATTATTATCCCCTTTTTAGATATAAAGACTTTCCCAAGATCATAAAGCTATTAAGAATTCAAAAAGACATAGCTACTATGAGCAGGTATAGAAATTTATTCATTCGTATACTCAAATAATATTTTACGGGTACTTACAAGGGGCAGGTACTATTCTAGGCACTTGGGATATATTAGTGGGGGGAGGGGAAAGAAACCTGCCTTCAAGGAGCTTGTATTCCAGCAAGATATAAATTATATAGTGTGTGAGAAGGTGATGAGTTCTGGGGGGGAAAACAAGAAATTAGAGCAGGATATTGAAGTTAGAAAGTACCTGGTGGGGGATCAAAATTAACGTATAGAGCTGAGTTTGAAATGGTTTTTAATGTGTCTGAGATCCTTGGCTTGTAATACGATAATTTGATCCAGTCATATTTATTTTGTGAATTGATACGTCAGTCTTCCTTCTGTCATTGTATGCTTTCTGATTTTTATCTTTTCTTGATGCTTCCTTCTTTCCTTACTTTTTGCTAAGTAGCCCACTTTATTGTTATTTCTTTGCCAAGTGTTTTGAAAAGTATTACTCTACTAATGGTTACCTTTAAATTATGTATATCATTTATTTCTTCTATGTACAGAAACTAAGCTCCACAAGGCCAGTCTTATACATGTCTTCTTACGTTTTCTATTACTGAACCTAATACAGTAGCAGGAGTATCAAAATATTTTTGTTTTATGAATAAACAAGTTAATAGTAGGTATTAACTACATGATCATAATTCTGCTCTGGGGCCAAAGATAGACTCTGGAGGGAGAAACTAAAACTAGAAAGTGAATACAAAGAAAGTGCTACAGAGGAGAGTGCCTCTATCCCAATCCTGACTAAGTGATCTTGAAAAACTTACCCATCCTCTTTGCACTTCTGTTTTTTTTTCACTTTAAAAATAGGGAGAGTGGATTTGAACAGTGGTTTGTTACCTTTTTGTGAGTCACAGATCCTCTTGAGAAACCAATAAACACTAGCAATGTTCTCCACAAAAGCTTTATATACATATATCATGAAAAATAAGTTGACATATTTTATAAGATTATGAAAAGCCTTTAATGTGAACATCGTTTTTTAATGTGAATATTGTTAATGCAATATGAAACACTAAAGAAATATTTTATAACATTTAAAGGTAGATACACATATTAGATACATACACACAAAACCCTCTCCATATTTTATAATAAAGAAAGCCCAAAACTCCTAAGCTGGAAGGAAGCATTTATCCAAAGAAAGAAACAGAAGATTTATAGATGTGAAATGTTTTGAAGTATTAAAGTCCAATACCTTCTTCTAAGTTCTCGTAACATATTTATTGCAGATAGGGATGAAGTCGTTTAAGCTTAGCTTTTCTTGACAAACCAATTCTGATTGGTCGACTGCATGTCTTAAGAGGTAGTACTCTTGAAATTCCATATGAAAAGTTACCACCTAAAAGTATAAGACGATAAAAGTACATAAGGGAGTAAAAATCACTCATAGTTTCTATGCTTAAAAATTTTTACTAACTTCTAATCATGATACTAGCAACATTTACTGAGTCACTGAGCTAAGTGCTTTGAATGCATTACTTTACTTCCTCCAATCTCCATTTTTAAAAGTGGAAAACTCAGCACAAAAAATTTAAGTAACTTGCCAAACATACAATAAAATAGCAGCTAAATAAAATCAGCGTTCCATTCAGGAAATCTGACTTAACAACAACAAAAAAAACTATATAGGTTTTAAAGTTAACTTGATGTAGTGGTTGTAAAGACCATGTTGTTTTTCTATTAGAAGTTACTAGACTATACTGTTAATAATTACATTTGGCTTCTAATAAAGATTATTATCAATAATAGAGCACAAATGTATTTCATCTGTTACATATCAATGGAGGGCTCTAATTTTGAAGTTTTTATTTAACATCACACTAACATTTTCTAAAAAGTTCTAAAAATTTCATGGAGGTATATATGTTACTAAATCAGTTAACCAAACAAGTAGAATCAATTACTCTTGACAATGAGTACCTCTCATTAACAAAATACCTCTTACTTTGAGTACTTTAAAAAAAATAAACAGTAGGGTACATATGTAAAGCTAAAAATGTATCAAGCTTTAATGAATTAGTGTGACCTTAACATAACAGCACATTATGCTAAAAACAGTGTAATTAACCTAACGTTAAATATGATAAAAGGTAAACAGCATGATTTCTACTAAGCTGAATCAAATAGAATCTGTGTATATCTATGTAAACAATAATGAAATAAAATACAAAATTTAGCTATATGTAAATAGAGAGAAAACACAAAGATAGCTATAAGACAGTTTATGATATTTTATTCAACATTAAAATTATAAAGTTAATTATAAAAATAAGAGGAAAAATGTATTGCTAGATTTTTTCATTTTTTTAAATGAAAAAGGATGGTCTAAAATAAAATTGTTGGATCATGAGTGATATACTAGATTTGGTTATAAATTAGGTAATTTCAGCAACTTATGCTAAGTATACTTCTTTATTATGAAATTATTGTTTCAGAAAAAAGCTACGATTAGTCTATTTGATTACTTTTTCAAAGTATAGCTTTCCTCTTTCACATTCTAATACAATAGATACTTCTGGTAATTTTGCAATGGATGGGAAATGGGAAATCACTGAACCAATTTGTATCAACAGCAGGTCTTTTGCAAAGCACATGACCTTAAACAGTCATTAAATTGTGGCTATAAGAATATGCTTCTAAAAAAAAAAAAAAGAATATGCTTCTTTGTCTCCTTGGATTTCCTACCTTTTTAAAAAAATAAATAATGATCCCTTTTATTATTGCTATATACTAGATTAACTTACTGCTTTGTATTGTGTAACAATTCTAAACATCCAAGCATAATACCAGAAATTGCTCATTTTAGAAATCAATGTTAAAGAAAAAAGTCATGAAGGTTGTTAGTGGTCTATTAGAAATAATGCCAAGTCAGTTGTTTTCTAAATCCTTGTAACTCAAAGTTCCAGCTCAACTCAAAGTCTAGCAGCATCTCCATTTGCTAGGAGCTTGACAGGAATGCAGAACCTTAGAGCCTACCACACAACAAAATCAGAATCATTTAATAAGACACCCAGGTGATTCATATGTCAGATGAAATAAAAACTCACTTGAGAACTGTGAGTTTCAGTTTTATTTGGGGACTTACTGTGGACCATACCCCAAGATACAGCCTCTCAGATAGCTCTGAAGAGGTAAGGGAGGAGGTCAGCGTATATGTGCTTTTGGAGAAGGGGTACCTGCAATCAGACACACACCTTGGTAGAAGGTTACTGCTAGTCAGGAGGAACAGATATCTAAATTATTTTAGTGCTTGTCTAAGTATGGGAAGATGCAAGAAATTGGATTCATACAATTTTCTCCCGAAAATATCTATCTGAAGGCCTGTTCTGCCAGTTTTTCCAGAGCACAGAATGCCTCATTCCTGATCTCTGCCCTGAACTCCTTTCAGGGTGTGCTGCAGGTCACCAAGGGCGGTGGCTAATGACTCAATCCTTGTAGAGTCGGGTGACTAGTGACATTCTGTGGCTGACATATATCCACATTAAAATTAGAGAAGTATTGGTGCTAAATGATATATGGCACCCTGGCTAGCTGGCATTTAACACGCTCAAAGTACTTGCCTTCTCCATACCACAAAGAGAGAAGAGACAAGGGGAGATAGGATACCCTGGAGATATTAGTAGTAGAAACTTTAATTGGAGGCATCATGATGACAAGTGGGTAGGTATCAATAACATTTCTGTACAATCAGAAGTTTTCCAATACCTTTAAAATCACCCTACATAAGCAGGCACCCACTTTCCCTAGGCAGTTAGTCCATTATTATCCCCACTTCACAGTATCTCCCAACTTTTCCCTTACACTATGGATTTTTTTTGTTTTTGTTTTTGTTTTTGTTTTTTTTTTTGCGGTATGCGGGCCTCTCACTGCTGTGGCCTCTCCCGTTGTGGAGCACAGGCTCCGGACGCGCAGGCTCACAGGCCTAGCCGCTCCGTGGCATATGGGATCTTCCCGGACCGGGACACGAACCCGTGTCCC
>NC_041225.1:37964464-37970480 GCF_002837175.3 Physeter macrocephalus
GGCCATGGCTCAAGGGCCCAGCCGCTCCGCGGCATGTGGGATCTTCCCGGACCGGGGCACGAACCCGTGTCCCCTGCATCGGCAGGCGGACTCTCAACCACTGCGCCACCAGGGAAGCCCTTTCATTCTATTTTTATGCACTTTGAAAGTGGATTTGAGACAACGATCCTAACATAGTATTAAATAACTCTGGCTGACCTCACACGTTATTTTTCATATTTCATGACAAGGAGGAACTTTTCCTTGTGAAGCCACAATAGAGTATCATGGGTTCAGATATTTCCAACAAGTGTAACATTTCTTTCCCAATTTAGGCACATACTTTAATCTGCCTCAATATCCTTTTTATTATCACAATTAACATCATGATGACAATATGGGCTTGTGCTCCCTAATCTTCCTTTATTCTATCAGAGAATATGTTCCTAAACCCAATTTCTTCCTTTCTTCCTGTCCTAGAAGAAACAACCGCTATCCTTTTCAGGCCAATTCCACCATCCTGCTTTTAGTCTTAGAGAGTATTGTTCCTTTAATTATTTCCTTTATTCGTGGGAGAAGAAATTTCCCATGGGCTTTTGATCTTCCAAGGACTTGGATTAATTTTTAAGAGTATTTCATTATAAACTAAGACAAGAGGAAATTATGCAATTCTGAAGTGACTGAATAAAAGTACCAGGGACAGCAATTCTACTGATGAGAAGCCAGGAGAAATGCTTTGAGAAATGATGCATGACTGAAGATATTTTGGTAAATATACTTCACCTACATTATTATGTCTAGATCTAGTCTTATTGTGTAATACCAGCAATTTCTGACCAAATGAAAACGTAGTTATTCAGAAAATAATTCCCTAATTTTAATCCAACTCCTACCTCACCCCCATTGGTACTACAAGTTAGAACAGGTGTTAGACTTAGTGTGTCTTATTCTGATATTAAACACCTCTTAGGCAAAGGATAAGGTTAGCTGTTTAATTTTTCTTCAGTTTGATTTTCTATAGTAAGCAAAAGTTTAAATGCCATAGTCCTAAATCACGTTAATATATTTAAATGATGCTAATTTCTTTCAAAATCACTACATAAGATGTACATATAAAGAGCCTCATAATCTTTCAAGAATAGAAAACAATAATAATAAATGTATAATTGGGAGTAACATCAACATAAATCCAACTTAGATAAATGCCTTTTTCATTTTTGCTAATTAATGTTACATACATTAGATGTGTATATTAGGTATATGTATATGTATATATATATAACACCTATTTTATCATATAGTTATTGCAATGCATCACTGCAAATATTTAAACAGTTTTAGAGTGCATTTTCTAATTACATTCTAAATGATATTTTAATTTTTAGCCAATTTTTAACTATAGGAATTTGCATCAGTAAATTATTAATGTTTACAAAAGTATTAAATCTTTGTATTTATTTGTTAACACCCTAAGTATATTTTCTTCATGCTAAAAGTACAAAAATGCAATGATCATCTTAGAAAGTATTATAGAAAATAACTAAAAATCTTACCTCCCTTCAGTAAATAATTAAATTTTTCTTCCTTAAATTCATCAGAGAAGAAAGCTGGTCTTTCAGGTAAAGGTTTTTCACAATCTAAAAATAAAGATCAATGTGTTATAGCAAAAAGTAACTTTTATATAAAATGTTAATACTATAAAAGAATTACTTTTTCAGGAATATTTCCTCCCATTGGCTCCTAATATTTAGATAAGTAAAACAGGACATTTCAAAGCTCCTTTTAAAAATTTCATCACTTGTTCCCATCAACTTCAGTATATTATTTAATGTTTGAACAACCCTTTATAGAAAAATAATAATGCATTAATAAACATTGTCTTATACCTTATCTTCTTTTTTTGCCAAAATTATATATTTGGCCTACACAGAAAAAAAAAAAAGCAGCATTTTCTTTTAACTCAGAAAGTATATTTTAAAACGAATTTCATACCTTCCTTAGAAGTAGAATAGAGTAATTCTTCCTCTGATGTTCTTGGACAGCAATATTCATTAGGAACTTCCTGTTCTCCACTTTTGGGTACTTTTTTCCATTTAAATAAACTTTGGTGTTTTTTATGCGTATTAGGACCTGCTATCGTATCACAGAGCAAAGAAGATGAACATATTTTGTTTTCTGTACCCATTTTCAAACCTTTTTTAATCTCCGTTTTTACCTCCTCAACATCATTATTTTCTACGAAGTAATTTTCTTGCCCATTGCTGGTTTCCGCAGTGCTTAGAATTTCATTTTCCCTACTAATTTCATGAAACATATGAAGTTCTTCAAGTACTAAATCAAATTTACTCTTCATCTCAAAATCGTTTACTATTGTCAGAGCATCTCTTGATAAACACTTGGCAGATAAGTCCTGAAAACATTCATTGTTCCCTACACTCAAGTGAGTTTCAAATTGAAGATTAAAACATTCTGAAGAGTCATTCTTTGGATGAAAATGCTTTGAATTAGCTAACTCACTTTCTTGAAAAATATTGTCAGATTCATTTCTGTCAGCTACATTATTTCGATTAACATATTTAGTTTCTTCCACATCTACTTTCTTACTCATTAATGAAACTGGTTGCACAAAAAATATGCCTTCCGTTGAATAAAAACTCTTTTTCTCTTCCTTTTCTATCTTAATATCTTCATGAACTTGGCAACTGTTTGTTAAACTTTGTGCTGTGACTTTTACTTCCTCCTTCAAAATTAAGTCATATTTTTTTTCTTCAATTTCACTTATCAAGTCCCCAAAATTTAGCACCGGAGTTATAGTCGTCAGATTGGTTTGTTCATTGTGTTTTTTGTCGTGGCTTGCCTGTATAGCCTGTTGCCTAATATTGAAGAAATCTTCATATATGCATTTAAAATTAAATCTGTTGATCTTATTATGCTTTTGTTTTCCTTCAGAATATAAATCTTGGTTCTGCATATTTATTTCATAAGTTTTTCTATTAATATATTTCTGGATCTGTATAAATTGAGGACAAGACTTAACATGTGTTTTAACAGTTTTAGGACTACAGTGCACCCAGTTTCCCACACTCATGAGTCGTTCAGGACAACTCTTATTCTTGTAACTAATTTCTTTTGTCAAAAAAATTTCATCGATGTCATCAAAGTCCATTAAAAGGGGAATTTTTTGATATGTTTCAAAAATTGGAAAGTGTATGTTTTTAATCGTCATACTGGAGGAACTGATAAGTTTTTTCACTGTAACATTTTTTGGATAATTCAAATATATTACCCATTTGAAAATGCATCCCTCTTCTAATTTAGAATCATTTTCAATTATTGTTAAAGAGTCAAAGTTATTGAGCAAAGATGTTATGTTGGTTTTCAATATAATATTTAGAAGGTCTAAAACACTGGTTTGTAAATATATGCTTAAAATATCATTCTTTCTATTGACATTCATATTCCTAGTTATTAGATTTTGAACAGCAATTTGATTTTTACACTTCAAAATTCCATACCAGGTTAAGATATTATTATCTTTTTGATTTCCTGAAATACTTTTAAGGAAATAAAAAATTCCTGTAATGAAATTTTCAAAAATACTGCTTAAATGAAAGTCTTTTTGCATAGTATAACATCTCAACTGTAGCATATTATCATTTTCTCCTTTACCTTTTAACCAAAAAATTTTTATTAAAGCTTTTTGACTACCCAGTGTTCCTATCATGGGAGGCTCTGATTTTTCTTCATGTGTTTTCATGACTTCTGTATTGTGATAATTTTCTTTGCTTAAGAGATCTGTTTCTAATAATTGTTGCAAATTCAATATTTCTCCAGTTGTTTTCATATTTTCACATTTAGTTTTGTAACTATCCATAATCCAACAATTTTTCCTATTTTTTCTCAAAATATGTCTAATGTTACAGTCCCAGCTTTTTGATTTTTCCGATCTGGTAGATATGTAGCTGTCCAGGCATGTTTCTGCCTCTTCCCAATTTGCATTTTCTAGTTTTATAGTGAAATTCTTTGCAGAGTCTATTGCATCAGACTTGATACTACAGTGATTATAGTAGTGTAAACTGATCAAGTCTTTTTTTCTCACACAAACACTTTGGTTGCTGAGTGACTGGTGGTTACTTCCATAACATTCAGAAAAAATATTTTCTGCATCCACAATTTTTTTATCATCCTGTAACTTTTGCTTCTTAACATCAGGTCTATTTGGGGACCAGTGAATGTTTGTGAAATCCCTCACATATGCCTCATTTTTGTCATTTTTCTTCATTATTTCCTTTAAATAGACAGAAGACATTTTGCTATTTAAATCAGTTGGAAACTCAGGGATACTTATCGTGCTGCTATCTCTAAAATAGCTGGGTTTGGCAATTTCCATGCTGGGCTGGGTTTGAGATTTTGATATTTTTAGTGTAGATGCTGAAATGCTATTTTCTTTTTTATTTGATGGCATAACGCTGTCAGCTTTACATCTGTTCTTAATATCATGAAACGTTGATTTGGTTTCCTTGTAAAAGGTAACATCTAAAAATGAATTTTCTGTCTGTTTTGTGCAATTATTGTCTTCCTGGCTATTGTCTCTCCCCTGGAGTAAATATCGTTTTCCATCCTCGTTTTTAATTGCCTGTCCATCATGTATAGAGGCGTTGGGCAGCTGACTAGCCTCTGTTCTAGATCTATCACTGCAATGCACACCGAAGGACTCTCTGTCACACAGCCCTGGTTCACAAGACGCTCTAGAAGCCTTCAAACCAGAATCAAAACGTTGTGAGGGGAGAGACCGCAAACAACTCTTCATCTCAAATCTGCTATTTTGGCATCCCAGATTACACATCTGCTTCTCACCGACAGATTTCTCCACATGCGAGTCTGTGGAGTTATCAAAAATCTCCTTAGCTGAAAGCAGGAGCGCCTTGAAGGGTCTGGCCGACGACTCCCAGACTTTTTCCACCTCAGACAAGCGAGGCACCAAAGGCAGCCTCCACCCTGCCTCAGAAACACCACCGGGCTCCTCAAGACGGGGCCGCTTACTACGGGGTGGTGGGGAATCAGGGTCGTCAGGAGGCGGTAAAGGGGAAGCAGGCTCCCCGAGCTCCACAACCTGCGGCGCGCGCTGCGTGAACGACATGACAGCGAACTGAGGGAATCTGTCAGAGGCTCCCGCCAGACTCGGGTCTCTTAGCAGGCTCAAGGTGGCTCCGCCCCACCGCGCCCCCCCCCGCTCGAGCCCGCCTCGGTCACGCCCATGACACGCCCCTTGAAGCCTGGCCTCGGCCCTAGCCTCAGGGCTAGCCCACCTCGACCACGCCCCGACCACGCCCCCAAGGCCCAGGCCTAGGCCGCGCCCCCAGCCACCGCACTCCCGCGAGTCCCTAGTAGTCTCTCCCTCAAAGCACCGAGCGCCTGGGACCGTTACTTTGTCTATTTTTAGCGCCCTTTGCTATTGCCAGGGTTGTAGCTGATTGAAACTTTTTCTTCCCTCTGGTAGAATTAATGAGAAAAGTCAGAATCTCTTTTTTTAAATTTGTGAACGGAAACAGCTTTTATTTTTTTAATTCTAAAACTCTGTGTTTTCCTCAGAAGCGACTTCTCCACAGTTTCTCCTGAGCGTCTTGTCCAGTAAACCACGTAGTTCTGTAAACACCAAACCAAATCTCTCTGCGTGCAGAAAAACTTTCCAAAATGCTCTTAATGACCCCAGTGGCACTGAAAATCAGGTTTCCACTTCACTCATGAAGTGTGTTTTGGGAAAGGACGGCACTGGTACTTAACGATCTGAATATTTCAGGAAAAAAAGTGTGTAGAAACTATTATCCAGATAAATTATTAATCTTCATTTTAAGACTGTAGAAAAAAGTTTTCATATGCGCTGTGGAGTTTTCTTTCCCAATATTGTGAATGTCACTACTTAAAGATAAAAATTATAAGTTTCAGAGCTTCCCTGGTGGCGCAGCGGTTGGGAGTCCGCCTGCCGATGCAGGGGACGCGGGTTCGTGCCCCGGTCCGGGAGGATCTCACATGCCGC
>NC_041225.1:37970643-38030689 GCF_002837175.3 Physeter macrocephalus
CAGCAGTGAGAGGCCCGCGTATCGCAAAAAAAAAAAAAAAAAAAAAAAATTATATGTTTCAGCTATTCTGTTTAGTTAAGCACGAATAATCATACAGTTCTGAGTCACACATAATAAATTTTGTAAATGTTGTTTTTCTTTATCCTCTGCTTTGAGAACAATTTATTTATTATCTTCAGTCAATTCTGATTTTTTTGAATGTTGTACTTCTAAAGAAGAAAATGATTTTCAAAATGTTTATTAAGAAACTTGCAATTACTGCTCAGTAATCAAAAACATCAGTCCCCTTGATGATTGTTTCAAAGTTGATAAGTTGTATGTTCCCTGGTTAAAAAAAAAAATTATAAGGATTGCAATAATGTGCAGCAGGAATCCTAATTTCATAACCCATAGGCGTATAAATGGCAAAATATGACTGGCATAATACTTTAGGTAATAAACTGTTCATCAGCCTCCTGTCTTGTAAATACTTAGATATGCTGTGATTCCAATTCTAGGCATTACTTTGGCTGTGAATTCTTCCAGAGAAATGTTTACTTAAATTTGTTGAAAGCCTTACAGTATAAGCACTTCATCAATGCTGTAAATAAGAATGTGGCAGTGGCTCAGATTATACCTCAGGGAGTTCTCAAAGTGCTGCTTCTATATATCTTTAGTTCCATTGTTTTTTTATCCCAGATTTTCCTCAGTTCTACATTCCATTCAAATGCACTCTGTTCTATGCTTTAATCAGCCTCTAAACTGACTTGCATAGCCAAGGTGGATGTAACTGGTACATTAACATAACATTAGAAATAAGCTTTCTATCTGTATAGGAAATGCCATAGCTTTGTGATCCTAGATTGATCTGTAACTTGGGGTTTGTTTTTCATCTTGCTAGTTTTCCCCAGAACACACTATTTTTTAAATCTCTATCACACCATTATTTTAAAATTCTGCGTTGTTTAAGGACTAGAATTCAAATAAACCCAGAAGTTTTCAGTTTAATTCAACAATTGTTTGAGAACTATGTCTAAGATGCTCTTAAGCGTACAGAAATGTATGGGTTTTTGTTTTTGTTTTTTTTCTGAAGAAACACAGCAATGAAGACAGGAAAAGAAGTCTTTTCTTGCACTTACTTATTTCAACATTACATTAATGACCACTGTCATTTTAATCAATGCCTATTGAAACTACTACGTGTGATTTTCCTTTATTTTTAAAATGCTACCTTGCAAATAGTTATGAGAAATGCAAAAAATTGTATCTTCAACTTATCTTAATCAAAATATAAATGAGACGTTCAAACCTTCCCTACTCTTCAAGGCCCATTTCAAATGTCACATTTTTCTATAGCACTTTACCTGCCCTTCCTTAGAAAACTCCTACCTCCTTAAAAAACAGTAAACTGAGCTTTAAGGCCAGCATCTGTCATTCCTTTCAGCTTGGTGTCCTGTGACAGTTCAGCTCTGAAGGAAGGAAAGAATGAGATAAACCTCATACTTAAATATGACAAAAGCTCCTGTTAGAGTTAAGTCAGAAATTCACTCAGTACCGCAGGATGCCTGAAGTCCAATATCCTTAGCACAGTATGGCAGATCTTCACAGCTAGATCCTACCTTAACTTTTTTGGCTTCATCTTTTCTTACAATTTGCCCTGTGCTGCCTGCGCGAGACTGTTTGTTATTTTCTTGTCTTTTCATGCATGTTCTCAATGCCCTTCTCTTTCTCCATCTGACAAATTCCTATTCAGCCTAAAAGGGTTCTACCCAAAAGCTACCTCCGCTGTGAAAGCTCTACCTCATCCCTGCCCTATCCAAACCGCAGGCAAAATTATTTGTATCCTCATCTGTGTAGAACTTAATTTTCAACTATACTATAACACTTACAACATTGTATTGAGGTGTTTACATCCCCTCTACCAGACTCTGTGTTAATCACGGCAAAGATCTATTCATTTTTACATCCTCAGTGCCTCAGTTTACTTCAGTTAGTGAGAAAAAATGTGATTATATTACTGTTACTATACCTTTACCAATCCAAATGGATTTTGTGGTGTCTTAAGTGTATTTTAAGCTTCTTGTTTTGTTTTTGATTTTATATGTTAAGATGGAGACTTGCTTGAGATCATAACAACATAGAGCCAAAAACTGACTTTAAATATTACCAGTATTAATGTCATTTAAATTTCATGGTAAGGGCAGATATTCGACAGGACAGTTTTTCTCTTTTATGTCTTTTAATAAAGCATGTAAATGATGAATAAATACACTCAACCTAAAACTTTATTTCAGATTGACAAGATAATCAAGTATATTTTAAACACTTAATAAGGGGCTTCCCTGGTGGCGCAGTGGTTGAGAGTCCGCCTGCCGATGCAGGGGACGTGGGTTCGTGCCCTGGTCTGGGAAGATCCCACATGCCACGGAGCGGCTGGGCCCGTGAGCCATGGCCGCTGAGCCTGCGCGTCCAGAGCCTGTGCTCTGCATGCTCTGCAATGGGAGAGGCCACAACAGTGAGAGGCCCATGTACCAAAAACAACAACAACAACAACAACAACAAAAAACACTTAGTAAGAACAACTAACAAAAATATTTAAACCAGGGCTTCCCTGGTGGCACAGCGGTTAAGAATCTGCCTGCCAATGCAGGGGACACGGGTTAGAGCCCTGTCTGGGAAGATCTCACATGCCGCGGAGCAACTAAACCTGTGCGCCACAACTACTGAGCCTACGCTCTAGAGCCCCTGTTCCACAACAAGAGAAGCCACTGCAATAAGAAGCCCGCGCACCGCAACAAAGAGTAGCACCGGCTTGCAGGAACTAGAGAAAGCCCACGCACAGCAACAAAGACTCAGTACAGCCAAAAATAAATAAAAATAAAAATAAAAAATTTATTTAAAAATATTTAAATAAAATACAGGGGTTAAAGAAGAAAATATCACTTACTAAAAATATTTAAAATAAATATGCCTATAAATAACACCAAAAGCATTTTTTAATCAAGTCACTAAGAAGTTCTAGTTGGAAAAATATTTCAGAAAACCATGGTGCTCTATATATCCACATATGCAATTAACCTTTCAGCAGAGCCACAACTGTAACTTAATAAAATGGTCTTAAATGAGGCAATGTATAAGCAAATACTTTAAGCTTTAAATCACCTCCTTATTGTCAATTTTCATTAATGACATCATTATCTACCGACTCTCCTAGAGACTCTTAGTGTTATCCTTAATTTTTTCTCTCTTTTACAGTCTTTCCCCATCACCCAACCCCTATGTAGACATTCATCAAATATTGTTAATTCTATATCAAATATAACCCAGGAATTAATCTTCTATTCTTTATCCATAATGTTTCAGCTTTATTTCAGGCCCTCATCATCTCCTGCTGAGAACAGTAAAAAGAATGACCTTTTTACTAGTCTCCCCTCCACTTCTACCCACCACTACCATGAGACTTTTCTTCTTAAAATATTAATCACTTTGTTACATGTTTCCTGTCTTAAGAACTTCTTTTGACTCTTTGATACATACAGAATAAAATACAAGCTCTTTAATTTGACAAGCAAAGTTCTTCATAGTTCATCTCCAAACTGTTTTTTCAGCTTCTGTATACTTCACAACTAGCTTTCCTGCAGCACTAAGCTTCTCACCATTCGTCAAATATATAAAGCCCTTTCACAATTCCAGGTCTTGGGTCTATGCTGGTTCATTTGCCTAAAGTGTAATGTCAGGCCTTACTTAAATCTTCTGACGTCCTTCCAGTTTACAGCCATGTTGTATGTTTAGACATCCACAGTTTCATCTGCTCCCCTTTCTTTAGTTCTAAATATTATTTCATTAATATACTATTGTATTTTTTGCATATTTAGCTATTCAAAAATAATCATTTACCTGAGCCCTCAGTGTTGGAAAACCAGGGCGGGCGGGGGGCGGGGCTGGAAATGTTCAACTATTTCCAACACTCATCTGATGGTCTAATAAATTTCAGCATCAATTAAAAGATTCTTTGCTGCTGAAATAAAAGCAAGAGTCTGTATTATTTTCGAATTCATGCAACTGTAAATAACACCTCTTTTAAAAATTAATTGTGAATTCTTTTCAATTAAACTTTCAGAAGAATCTTTTCAAAATTTTGAGATAGCAAAATGTCTATCATTTTTATCATACAAACTTGTAATTACTTAGATTACTTTCTCCTTTTGTATAGTTTTTCTGCTTAGATTAGTCACTTTGTTCTGGTTGGTTGCATAATAAATATTTAGCTGGACACGGCAAATTCATAGAACTACAATTTACTTCAAATTTTGAAGGAATTACATACATTTACATTAAATACAAAATGCATTTAACATAAAAATTATGCTAAACATAATTTTTTTATCCTGAAAGCAAAATAGAATAATATTTAGGTGAGTAGGTTCTGGAGTCAAATTGTCTATGTTTGAAGCTACGGTCCACTTCTTCCTAGCTGTGTAATGTGAGCAAATTACCTAACCTTTCTGAGACACAGATTCCTATAAATGGGAATTATAAAGTAGAACCTACCTCATAGGCTGTTGTGTGATCTAAATGAAATACACCACGTAAGGCATTTAGAAGAGAGTTGGCTGTGTAAATAGATATTCATTAAACATTTCTTAAGTTATGATAGTTATTATTAACATCACACTAGCAAGGTTAGAGTGGCTCCTACAGTTTAATGAATTGAACACTGGCATCTCTTCCCAACCCCAAATGTCAGTCATTTCCTGTGGGTAGCTTGGAGTAGGCCATGATGGAAGTATTTCTATTTAAATTGCTAAAATCAGCAAACACTACAAATTAGGGAGTTTTTTTTTTTTTCTTTCTAGAAAGCCAGTTGTTAAACAGTTACAAGCATAGTATTGAATCAAACTCTATTTCACAGTACTTTAGAAACATTACTGTATAAATCAAGTCTCACTACAGAATTGTAGCCTTAGCAAGCCAGGCAGTTTTTTCTTTCTTGTCTGGCTAAGGTCAAAGAGAGGAAATTTGACAGACTCTCTATTGGTGCCAAGAAACAGTGTGAAAACTTTATTACAACAAAACAAAACAACAAACAAAAAAACTATGTTAATTTGTTTTCATCTCATTTGATCCTTTTTCATGAGTGAAGAGCCCCCAAATTTGCCAAATACAAAAAAGTAACTGTACTTTTCAATATTTTAAGTTTGCTTATGGCTCTATGATTTCAGAATGGCAGTAGGTTCAGTTCAGAGGAAAAGAATGGATCAAAAGAATCCTTCTTCTGTCATTATTTACGGCAGAGTGTAGTCACTGCTTACTGTCAATCAATAATCATTGACAGCTAAATAATAACAGCTTTCAAAGTACCTTAAGTAAATGCTCTCATCTGATGATTTAATTATCCTTTGACTTGCTGAATGAATATCTATTATCTGCAAGAAAGTATGCCTCATACTGAAGTAAATGCTATGACATATAAAATGTAATCTTTGTCTCTAAAAAATGCATTCTGGCCAGAAATATGCATATAAAAAGATAAGTATGCATATAAAACTAACACTACATGGCCCATTATGTAGCCTAGTTAATCAGGTCATTCACAACTTTGTGCTAGTCTATTTTCTAGCCTGATCTCCAGCAACTTTTTTCCCTTCTCCCGTGCCTCTCACACTCTACCTCACCAAATTGCTTACAGTTCCCCAGATACTCATGCTTTCTTTTTGTTGTTCAGTTTTTAAGACATTTATTGATTATCTACTATGTACCAGGCACTGTGTTAGGTATTAGATATTCAAAATTGAGTCTTTTTTCAAGAAATTTACAGTATAGTAGGAGAAACAGACATATAGAGTTTATTACAATATAATAGGATAAGTACTACAGTAGAGGAATATTCAAGCACTGAAGAAAGAGGACCAAACCTAGTCTGGAAGCTTAGGGAAGGTGCTCAGGAAGAAATGGTGCCTAAAAGCCTATTCCTGAAGGATACATTCATTCATTCCATTCCTATGAGCTGTAATTTTTTTACAAAACTCCCTTTCTTCTCCATACTAATCAATTTTTATCCATGTCCCCACCATTTCAGACTTCTATTGTATACTTATAAAATTACGTAATGGTTGGTTGTGTATATACAATCTACTCCACTAAATTATTAGCTCCTTGACACTTAGAACAGTTACCTTGTTGAACTTTGTGTTTCCAGTGTATAGCATGGGACCTACCATACAATAGATAATAATATTTTTCTAATTGTTGTGTTGAATATATACCAAGTGAGTGATATATAAAATAAGCAGTATTAAGAAATAGATACTATAAGGAATTCAGTGAAGGAGGAAATGAGCTCTAGATAGGAAGGCAAGTGGCTTTACAGATGGAAGAACTGAACTGGGCCTAGAAAAACAGAATTTAGACAGCCTAGATTCTGTTTCAACTAGAAAACAAAAAATGACCTAAGGTCCAAAAAGATAGAACTCTGCTTTCTCAGAGATTAAGGAAGTATAGAAACAGCTCTAGCATTGGACTGAGATATAGAAGTAAAGATGAACTAATTAGGAAAGTCATTAACCCAAGGGGTCTGGCTACAGGAAGAGCTACCTAGTCAGGATATAAAACAACTAGGATCTAGAAGAAACTAAGTGATATTTTAAAAAACCAAATCTAAATACAGTCTATAGGGCTTACCTGGTGGCGCAGTGGTTGAGAGTCCGCCTGCCGATGCAGGGGACACGGGTTCGTGCCCCGGTCCAGGAAGATCCCACGTGCCGTGGAGCGGCTAGGCCCGTGAGCCATGGCCGCTGAGCCTGTGCGTCCGGAGCCTGTGCTCCGCAATGGGAGAGGCCACAACAGTGAGAGGGCCGCGTACTGCAAAAATAAATAAATAAATAAATAAATAAATACAGTCTATAATATAGTAACATACCTATTACGAATGTAATATATGCCCCAGAATTTCTCCAATTTAATGAATCAGTTGAGCACGCTCTTCATAACTGAGTTCAGCATGTTCTATACATTAGTGGATTTTTTAAAAAAAAATTTTTTTATTTTTGCTGTGTTGGGTCTTAGTTTCTGGGCTTTGTTTCAAGGGCTATCTCTAGTTGTGGCAAGCAGGGGCCACTCTTCATCGCGGTGCGTGGGTCTCTCACTATCGCAGCCTCTCTTGTTGCAGAGCACAGGCTCCAAACGCACAGGCTCAGTAGTTGTGGCTCACGGGCCTAGTTGCTCCGTGGCATGTGGGATCCTCCCAGACCAGGGCTCGAACCCATGTCCCCTGCATTAGCAGGCAGATTCTCAACCACTGCGCCACCAGGGAAGCCCTACATTAGTGGATCTTATAAGAGGAGAATTAATTATATAAAAATGTGACCAAGGCCATGACTCCCTTGAGCAGTTTTTTGAAGGAGTCTTGAAAAAGAGAGCCAAGAATCACAGAAAGTGGGGAGGAAATGTAACTTTAGGACATGGGGAGAGGCAGTTAGTTGCCCATGGCAGTATGTTATCACACAATTCTATTAAAGAGCAATCTTTTCCCTAATTTTTAAAAGTTTCTCATAGATAACTATACCCTATGAGAAACAAAGTAGGGCAAGAATACATGTTTAGTTTTGTAATGTTATCTGACACGTATGCATTATATACATAATACAGTAAGTCCCCTACATACAAACAAGTTCTGTTTCGACAGTGCTTTCATAAGTCTAATTTGTTCGTAAGTTCAACAAAGTTAGCCTAGGTACCCAACTAACACAGTCAGCTACAGAGTACTGTACTGGAATAGGTTTATAATACTTTTCACATAAATAATACATAAAAAACAAACACAAAAAATAAAGAAAACATTTTTCATCTTTACAGTACAGTACCTTGAAAAGTACAGTAGTACACTACTGTACAACAGCTGGTGCTTCTTAGCAGTACCAGCTATATCACTGCTGCTTTTAGCTTGCTTCCGGACATCCTGGGCTTGATATAAAGATACTGTCTTACTGTGCTCTATGCAGTACTATACAGGAAAGTCCACAAAAGCACAACTTGTAGAGGATGCACGCGCGTGACGATGTACGCCAGACACGTGAGCTAACTTACGTGATTAGACATGCGAACGCACATTCGCATCTTTGAAAGTTCGCAACTTGACGGTTCATATGCAGGGGACTGCCTGTATTTGTTTTACATGGTACTTAATTATGACTAGAAAGGAAAGTTGCAAAATGTCACTTGTTTTACAGCTTTGCCTGAGGCCAGTCATGCTAATCACCCACTTACTGCAGTTATATATCAGCTTCCAAAAGCTAAGCCCATGATTTCTGGAGACCACTCAGAGGGACTCTAGAGGTGACTCTCTTAAAAGTTATGTAGTTCAGATCTTGGACAATAACCTGGAAAAACATAGATACAGGATATGGGCTACCGGTTACAGTAACAATGCCATCTTTTCAGAAAATAGAGAAACAGGGCAGGGGCTGGGCTTGGTACATAATAGTTAGCTAAGCAAAGACAGAAGCACAGTAATCATGATTGGGATGATCCTTTTTTTTTTTTTTTTTTTTTTGTGCGGTACGCAGGCCTCTCACAGCCGTGGCCTCTCCCGTTGCGGAGCACAGGCTCCGGACGCGCAGGCTCAGCGGCCATGGCTCACAGGCCCAGCCGCTCCACGGCATGTGGGATCTTCCCGGACCGGGGCACGAACCCGCGTCCCCTGCATCGTCAGGCGGACTCTCAACCACTGCGCCACCAGGGAAGCCCTCGGATGTTCCTTTTTTTATGTGTGAAAAACTAAAAGGTGAGAAGGAGAAGCAGAAGCAGTGTGACCATATATTTCCAAGCTCTAATTAGGAAAAGTGTGTGTGTTCTCCAATATAAAAATAATACAATTGGGCTTCCCTGGTGGCGCAGTGGTTGAGAGTCCGCCTGCCGATGCAGAGGACGCGGGTTCGTGCCCCGGTCCGGGAGGATCCCACATGCCGTGGAGCGGCTGGGCCTGTGAGCCATGGCCGCTGAGCCTGCGCGTCCGGAGCCTGTGCTCCGCAACGGGAGAGGCCACAACAGTGAGAGGCCCGCGTACCGCAAAAGAAAAAAAAAATAATAATACAATGGATCAAAGGACTGTAAATAGAACTTTAGTTTAATATGATCTCTGACCATCCATGCTTTGTAACAATTTAATGTTCAATAATAATGTACAAAAAGGCACAGAGGTTTTCTTTGGTTTTTGTTTATAAAATCTCTGCTGGGTGAAAACAAACACACAAAAAACCTTATTTCAAATCAAACAATATTTAGTACAGAATATGTGCTCAACACTGTATTGAATGCCATCCTCTTCTTGTAGTCATGAATACTTAAATATATATGTGTCTCCCTGTTGAATCGCCTTCTACTTGCATAGCCATGGAATAGCTGCACCATCTTCTCCACTTTTTACTCTCCAAACTCCTCTCTGGTAATAATAATTTTTTCAAAAAAGACACTATTTTAACTTCTGCATGCCATTGAAGAAAAGACCTGTTCCACTGGATTTGATCTATCAACTAATTGTCTCAAACCATAATTACGTGTCCATGAAGTATTGATACAATGTCAAACTTTGTCAGGAACTTCAAAATAGAAAGAGACACTGTCAGTTTAAACTCCAAAAGGAATAGCTCAAGGGTGTGCAGGATAGTTTGGTACTGGAGGCTGACAAATAGAAGACTGGAAACAGAACTGTGACATCATTCACCATTAACCCTTTCTGCAGCCCTTGTCCTTTAGTACAGACCTACAACAAGAGCATTAGGGTTTGCATATAGTCAAAATTGCATTAACTGTGCTGCTCAGAAGTGTGCCTTTACTTTACTTTGCCAGAGATTCAGTAGAATTACAAAATGATTTTTGGCTTTATTAATTTAAAAAAAAGCATTCAAACTCTGGCAAGAAAATAACATCAAATTTCAGGCTTTTTTGGTTTTTTGTTGTTTTTGTTGTTTTTGTTGTTTTCTATTGCTTTTTAAGAATGAACACTATAAATTTAAATCAACTTCAACTGAAATCATAGTAAGAACTTTAAGGTGGAGAGTAAAGTCCAGAAATCAACTGAGAGGCGATATAGAGAGTAGTTAAGAACATAGGATGATAGACTC
Source organism: Physeter macrocephalus (assembly GCF_002837175.3). NCBI lineage: Eukaryota > Metazoa > Chordata > Mammalia > Artiodactyla > Physeteridae > Physeter > Physeter macrocephalus. The sequence goes on from NC_041225.1 coordinate 37,980,744, forward strand.
TCTACCCCAGAAGTCCTCCTCATGCTTGAGTCCTCTACTTCTTTACCTGGGAAGTTTGTTCATTTTGTGATAATTCATTGTGTTGTACATTTATGAATGATATTTTTTCTGTATGTATGTCTTATTTCCATTTTTTAAAAAAAAGAAAGAAAAAAGTGTTGATTCTGGAAGTAAACTTCCTAGATTTGAATCCTGGTTCCATAACTTACTATCTGTTTGACCTTGGGGTAAACTCCTTAACCCTCTGTGCCTCAATTTCTTCAACTGTAAGATGAGAATATTAGTAATAGTACTTGCCCCTTGTGGTGGTTATAGGATTTTATGATTCTATATGTGTAGGATTTTATATTCTATATGTAAAACACATAGAACAGTGCCTTACACATGACAAATTCTATGTAAGCATTATAGTTATTAACAGTAACCCATTCACTTCTTTAACCATTCTAGAATAAGAATCCTCAGATAATCGTTTAAAAAATCATTTAAGGGGATTTCCCAACTTCTAGATTTTTCATTGATTTGTCAAATTGCTCATTTTTTCCCCTTTGTTTCACAGAGAGCTCCATGGGAAGTAATTCTTTTTCATTTTCTCTCTAGATTTAATACAAAAGGAAAAGAGACTAAAATATATACCACTGGATAGTTCCAAATATCTTCACTGATATATAGCTATCACTGTTTTTCAAATACACTATTAAGTCTGCTTTTTAAAGTGTCTATAACATATGTTTATTTATTAATCCTCATTTAAGAATAATTAGCTTAGCACTTCTGTGACTATATCCTGATTTTCTCTTCATCAATTGTTATCATTTAGAGTTTTTTTAATGGTTTTCCTAAATACAGCCAAATAAGACCCTCATTCCTAAGGACTCAAAGGTATTTACTCTGGGAACCAGTTTTTACTCAATGGAACAGACATTAAGTACTGAGCATCTATTATATATTCAATATTGTGCCAGGTGCCATACAAAGAAGTTATGACACAGCGACATGGCATCAATAACAAAAAAATTTAATAACAATATAAAGGTTTAAAATTTTTTATATGTAATTATAAATAGATTATATAAATAATATATACTGTGGTTTAAAAGAATTGAGTTATTAAGGATTAGAATGGGTATAAGGCATCATAGAGAATATTTATGATTTGGATATAAATAGAATAGTAAAATATATTCCAGATGACAACAAGAGCATGAACAAAGGCATAAATAAAAGTGTAAGATATAATTGAGCAATAGTGAGTAAACAGGTGTTTTTGAGAGAGAGTGGTTTTGTAAGGGGGTAAAAGAAGATAGACAGGAAAGAGACTTGAGGTCAGGGCGTTCAGAACCTTGAATGCCAGGCTTAAAAGTAAGTGTGAACTTCATGCTATAGGAAAGACTATATTTGTGGGTTTGCTTCAGGAGAAAGAGGTATTGAAAATAGCCTTTCAGAAAAATTCACCTAATGGCTGCATTTAGGATGAATTAGAGACAAGTGGGAGAGAATGCTGTCCCTAGCAGAAATTAGTTAAGAGGCTATTGCCATACACCTAGAAATATTAAGGATCTGTATTTGAGCATCAACCATAGGAATGAGAAGGAAAAAAATGGGAATTATATTTTTTTAAAAATATGATTAGAATTTAATTACTGTTGTGCTGTGTGGAGGTAGAGTCAGCAATGAGTCCAAAGTTTCAAGTTTAGATGATTAGGAAAATAGAGACACCATTAAAAGAAGAGAGAAGGGGGCTTCCCTGGTGGCACAGTGGTTGAGAATCTGCCTGCCAATGCAGGGGACACGGGTTTGAGTCCTGGTCCGGGAGGATCCCACATGCCGCGGAGCGGCTGGGCCCGTGAGCCACAATTACTGCGCCTGCGCGTCTGGAGCCTGTGCTCCGCAACGGGAGAGGCCGCGACAGTGAGAGGCCCGCGCACCGCGATGAAGAGTGGCCCCCGCTTGCCACAACTGGAGAAAGCCCTCGCACAGAAACGAAGACCCAACGCAGCCATAAATAAATAAATACATAAAATCACATGTTGCCAACATCTATTTAAAAAAAAGAGAGAGAGAGAGAGAAAGGGGAGAGGCTGTAACTTGTTTGACGATATATCACAAGGGTAAAGGCTAGGAGTTTGGTTTAAGTATATTGCATTGAAGAAATTGCTAAATGTTATTGCACTAGACTTCTAGTTGGAAAAAGAAATGGAGCTCAAGAGCAGCAAAGAGCAGAAACTAGGAGGGTTTTGGTTTCATTTAGGGGCCTTCATTTGCTGGAGTTGAAGGTTAAAAATTCTGGCAATCTTCCTTTTAGGTGACTCATCTAGAGTGTTAGAGCAGGTGTGACAGATTAAATCTGGAGTGGACATGTTTCCCATCCCACCCTGGTCCTTTTTACTGGAAGGGAAGGGCCTGGTTCAGTCCACTAATAAACAGATTTAAAAGCTACTGAGTGGAATCAACATCTGAAGGAAAAGCAGAACTTTCTTTTAAAAAATCTGAATTTGATTGTAATAGTCATGAACAGGTTCATCAGACATTTTGTGTGGGAGCCAATGTTTTGTTCCAATCAACAGGCGTTGGAAAAGCCCTAGGAATTGCCCAGTAAAGTCACCTAGTATTAACCAAAATTTGAGAAACAGAGACCTGATTAAAATAAAAAGGGGCTTATTTGGGGTTTGTTAGGACAGCAGCCTGGGAGACACAGATCGAAGAAGCGCTTGAACTGTCAAAATGGGGGAGGATTATAAAGGCAAGAACCACAAGGTTACAGTTAGTTATATGAATTGTTTATCAAGAATTATAATTGGAGCTGGCAAGAAGTAAGGGTGCTTGTTAAGTAAGGATTGGTTGGGCTCTGAAATGGTCGCATAGTTAGAAGAGAGAACAGCCTTGAAACACAATGTTGCAGCTAGCAGACGTTTTGAAAACCTTGGGTTAGGTATAGTTCACAGAAAGTTCAAGTTCTTAGTGGTGCAGGCACGTGCCTGAGACCAGGTGCTCAATGGCTGCCCAAATCCATTTTTGTATGCCTGAACTACGAGTACTCCGTTAGAATTTTCATGTGTCATCACTAGCAATTGCCCAAGCCTGACTGTACAATAAGTTAGTGGGCTGGTATTCTGGTTCTAATTCTAGAGAACTTTCTGAAAATTTTAAACTGCCTAATAGACCACTAGAGGGCTAGCAAATGGATTTCATACAACTTCCTCCATCCCATGGATATAAACGTATTTTAATCACAGTGTGTATGTTTTCATGCTGGACTGAAGCCTTCCCTTGCAGACAGGCTACTGCCTCTTCTGTGGATAAAGTTCTTCTGGAAAAAATTATCCCTGCTTGGGGAATTCCTCTTGAACTTCATAATAATCGAGGAATCCAGTTTCCTGGTCAGGTGCTTTGACAAGTCTTCACTGTTTGGCCAGTTTTACAGTATTTTATTGCACTCAACACCCTAAAAATCCTCTTAGGTGAATAAATTGACAGCATTATTAAGACACATGGGCAAAATTTGTAGAGGCCCTCCTAATACGCTGGCCAGAAGCATTTCCACTCGTCCTTCTAAATCTCAGATCCACCACTGTTGGAACTCATAAACACTCACCCTTTGAGATAGTCACAGGACGCCCAAGGCACTTGGCTCCTGCTTCTTTTGACCCACAGCTAATATTGTGACCCACTGGAAATTTCATCTACTAGAAAAGACACCTCCAGAATAACTTTCTTCAACCTTGCTGAAAAGGCTCCTATCAGGTACTGCTAATCATCCCTTGTGCTACCAAAGTCCAAGGAATAGATTCTTGGATTTATATGACACACCTAAAGAAAGTACTGAAATCTACCTGGATCTGCACATCACCTGGTGACCTGAAAGTAAAGATTTTCCAGAAATAAACTAGATAACGTCTGATGAGACAGATTTCCCAAGATATCTGAACCATGCCTCTTAGAATTTTGTCACCAAACCTTTGATGATAACATAACGCTTCAGATGCTCTCCAATGCCTATGCTCTTGATAACATACGGACTTTCGATAGAAGTGCCTGAGAGGTTGCCCCTCCTACCCCTCCTTGTTACTCAGATGTGACTTCAATATGTTTCCCATCTGTGCACTTTCCCTCTGACAAGACACAGAACACTCAGGAAAGGCCCTTCCTGGCACTGAGGGACAAAAAGCCACTGAAACTGGAAAACCTGACTCTTGATCAGTGATGCTTTTAGAGAAAAATCTTGATTAAAAGGGAAAAATATGAAAAATTAATAAACAGAAACCTAAATTAAATAGACTCAGGAGACCAGAAGGGGGAATTCTCACACCATATGACAACAGCAGAGCCCAACAGGAAGAAGAAAAACTCCTCCTCTTCTTTCCTGGCAACAACTCAGCCAATGAAAAGCCATGGACTCTGTTTACTGTAGCCCTCCCAACTTTTCCCCTCTATAAAAGAGTTCTCCTCCCCCTGGCTTGGGCAAGCACTTGCACGTGGCTCACCATGGTTGCAGACCTCAATTGCAATTCTCTGTAGATCCTGAATAAACCCATCTTTGCTGGAAAAATAACTGGCTGTCTATTTGTTTTAGATCAACAAGTGTAACCTACATATAGACAATCACTTGCAAAATATTAAAATATATGACATTTCCTTTAGAAAGTGTAAAAGGAAAAACCATTTAAACTTTTACAAAGGCCTTGAAAAGCTATGATCAGGTCCAAGGAACAGTCAGAGAAAAAAATAGTCCAGCACAACTTTCATTGGCAGGAGGAAGAAGAAGGAGGAGGAGGGGGAGGGGAGGGGGAAGGAGAAGGAGAAGGAAGAAGGGGGAAGAGACATCTATCAGTACGTAAGGAAGAATATAAACATTTTCTTGGCTTGCAAATGATTATACTGGTTGCTAAAAGATGGTTTGGTTCCAGCGTCCAATGCCAATTGTAAACACTATTGCCCAGTCAAATAAATCTAGAAACTCCCTTTTGTCAAATATAATGTCCTCTTTCTTTCATAAATCTAATCACATGGCATTCACGGAAATTAATTCAAGCACTAAGTCACGTCTTGTTTAAATTCCTTTATAATATATTTCACTACATACGGTACAAACCTATGTTGAATAATAAGAAATATAATCACCTGTTGGAAGATGTTAACTTTTCTTTTAAAATCAGTATAAAAACAACTGTTTTTCATTATTTGGGGTTCTGTAAACAGAAAATTATGTATCACACTTACTATACCAATTATGAAACAGAATCATTATTAAGTTATAAAAATAATCTTTCCAATTATCAGAATGCTCAACTGAATTTTAATTCTTCTAGATAGTAAAATCACATAAAAAATAACCCACTGAGAATGAACACTAAAGAGATAGAGGAAATCAATCCACCAAATAATTGCCAAGCTTTATTATGAATCAGGAATTTGGCATTTTGAATGAATCAAAGTAGAAATACAAGACACAGCTTCTGCACTAAGTAGCTTTAAAATATAGTTGGATATTAAAATCTAAAAGGAAAACTATGTGTCTTGGTGGTATTTCATTGATTATTCCATGCATCTTAAGTCTAATGAAAACTGAAAAGAAGAACTATCACTCTGGAATAGATAATCAGGGAAGTCTTCACGGTATTTGAACAAGAACTTGAAGAATAAGTAGGAAATGTTACAGCTATGCAAATTCAGCAATGCCCTGTAATCTGACTCTTTGGTGGAAATCTGCCAATCCATTCTAAAATTCCTCATTTGGTGGTACAAATTGGTGAGTCAGGAGATCTTTGAGAAGATCTTGCCCTGCTCAGGCTCATTTAAAAGATTCTACAGTGGGCCCTTAGTATCTATGGGTTCCACATCTACAGCTTCAACCAACTGAGGGTCAAAACTATTGGGGGGGAAATTCCAGAAGGTTCCAAAAAGCGGAACAGGCAACTATGTACATAGCACTTACATTGTATTTACAACTATTTACAAAGTATTTACATTGTATTCAGAATTAAAAGTAGTCTAGAGCTGATTTAAATTATATGGGAGAATATGCATAGGGTATATGCAAATACTAAGCCATTTTATATAAGGGACTTGAGCATCCATGAATTTTAATAGCCAAGGGGGTCTTGGAACCAGTCCTCCATAGATACCGAGGGACAACTGTATTCTACTCTAATTCCAGATCTAGGATCTGGTCAGAAACTACTATCACAGCCTGTTACTTGCCCCAGCTCCAGTTCACCCCACAGAACAGTATCACCATAACTACCAAAGAGGACAATTTTCTGATGGAAAAATATTTTGTCATCAATCTGAAGAGATACATCTTTGTCATCTTTCTATTCATTTATACTGTTTTTTAATAAAATGCATCACCAAGAAACAGTGTGATCCTTCCTATGGGAGAAGCAGGAAAGAAATATTCAGAGAAATAAGTAGAAAGCATACTCACCTGACAGCAGCAGGGACATTGTGTCTTAACTGCCTTAATGTTCCTGAATAAGGCTTTCTTAATTAGTTTAAAGGTGACCCTACAAGTTATTTTAACAGCTGCTGGAGAGATACAGACTACTCAGATGAACACCGGTAGTTTCTAAAGACATAAATCGAGTTGGGTTGCTGTATTCTTTCCTCCTGGCCTAAGTGGAAAATTGTTCACACAGCTTTTAGGATAGAAAGAGTACAAGCCTAAGTAATATCATTAATGGTCCATTCTCATAGATTAATAGATTTATTAGCTCCTAACGAGAAAGAGCTTCAATCTATTTAGAAGTATTTAGAAAACCTTATTTTTAAAAATGCCTGTTGAATTCATAAAAGCCGAAGAGTAAATTTTAGCTGTTTCAAAACCGATCCTCATCCATTGGATTCAAACTGCTTTCAAAATGGCCATGATCTCAAATGTCAATCACTTATTTTTCAAGTAGTACAATGATGTATGAACATTTTAATGTTTCCAGGTAGCAGGATTTTAATAAAATGTGGCCTTTATAGATTTAATCTTTGGGCTGCATCTATTTGTGAATGACTCTGAAGGTTATAATGACAGTAATATGTCATTTGCTAAAGCTCAAATGTAAACTTTATATTATAGACTATGAAGCTGGTGGTTGTAATTGATAACTAAATTAATAAATCTGGTCAAAGGACCACCCAGTGTCTGCACCTCAACCTAGCTTTGTTGTGCTTATTTAACTTACTGTCTCACTTAATATTCTATAAATAGGCAATATGGCTTACTTTACGAACAAAGCAATTTTATCCTAGAGTGATAGTCATATAATAGGGAGTCAGGAAGGTCTTAGGACACATCCCTCAGGAATGTTAAGGGTCTACATTATATTAAGAAGCAATACAATTAGTCTGTTATTTAGTCTTATTTTTTATCCAATCCAAAATCAACATGCTCGAACTTCTAATACTATATTACAATCTACACAATCAGAACCAATAAGGTCTATCGTCAATGAATGTTTCTAAAAACATTATATGTATTGTGAACTTAACATTGCTCTAAAAAGTAGTCTATTTAAAAAACATTATATTGGCAAAGTGTTATTTATATAAGTCTAATTTCAAAATATTGTTTAACACTACAGTGTTATTAATACTCAGTTTTATTAGAATATCTATAAACTAGCCTGAGAAATCTTAAACCAACTTGTACTAGGTCTAGCAGTGGTACTGTGATCACTGTCCTTAATCTGATTTTCATCAACAATGTATGAAAGGTCTCTAAGGAAATTATCTTAAGTGAACTCAAAACCATGAATTTAATTTGGTTTTCAATTGGAAGAAACTGGCTCAATACTATCTTAGATGTAAATTAGCACTATTAACTTACTGTCTGGAATTTTGTGGATGCCCAATATCTTGAAGTTTTGAACTATAGAGCTCTACTTTTATAAATGAGGAAATCAAGTTATGAAGGGAACTTCAGTGATTTTCCCAAGTAGCAAAATTGGTTCTTGAATCACTATCTCTTAATTCAAAATCCAGTGATTTTTCACAGAAAAAAAAAAAAGAGGGGGATGGGAGATGTCTCTTTGTAGAAAAGAAAATTTTATCTTTCTATTATCTCAATGCCAGAATATTCTTTACTGTAGACCTATCTGCTGAATACTATATTCAAATGCAGTTATCCTCTCTATTAATTTCCTTGGGCTTCTATAACCAGATACCACAGAATGGGTGACTTAAACAACAAAATTTTATTCTTTCACCGTCCTGGAGGCCAGAAGTCTGAAATCAAGTTGTCACTAGGGTTGGTTCCTTCTGTGGGCTCTGAGGAAGAATCTGCTTCATGCCTCTCTTCTAGCTTCTGGTGGTTGCTGGAAATCCCTGCCATTCTTTGGCTTGTGCGTAACTCCAATCTCTGCCCCCATAGTCACCTGACATTTTCTCTCTGTGTGTCTCTCTCTGTCTCTGTGTCTTTCCTCTTCTTATAAGGACACCAGTTATTTTGGATTTAGGGCCCACTCTAATCCATTATGACCTCATCTTAACCTGTAAAGAACCTATTTCTAAATAACGTCACAATCTGAGGTTTGGGATGGACATGAATTTTGAGGGGATACTATTCAACACAGTACTTCTTACCTAAATGGTGATTATGAAAGATTTTTTTTCTATCCTGAGTTAACTTACCTTTCTTTGGCTTATAGATTTTTAAAAAAAAATATTTCAACATTTTATGGAACATTAAAAAGGATTTTCAATGTGTAATAATTACTAGCCTCTCAATAATTAACCAAATCTAAATAATTTCAAAATTATGACATGTATGTCCTGTGGATTCAGAATTCATCACATTAGATATGATGTACTAGTCATAAAATTTTAACCAAAAATAAAGAAATTGGAATTAAATTTTGCCTTTCTACAAGAAAGTAGACTGAACTAATGGCTAAGCATATCTACCTGTCCTTTAACGCGGGGTCTGAGAGAAGTTACCAGTACCCATTGAATAGTGAGAGAACCTAATGTAAATATAAACTCAACTCTGTTGGAAAATTTTAGATCAAATGGTGCTCACCCAGGAGGGATAAACAACAAAACAATATTGTACCTACGCATTGAAAATGCAAAGCCAGGAAAGAGGACGTTGCCCTAAAAACTCATGGGAAAATTTTATTTCTAAAAAATAAGAAAAGGAAGAAAATTTCAGAAGACAGCTATTTTGCATCTTCAGAAAAGATAAAAGAAATGGCCTCTGGAACTAAAGCAGGGAGGTAGCAAACTGAGATGAAGGCAGAAATGCTAAAGCTGAAAAAGAAAACATATGAAATGTATTAACAGAATTAAAATCTGTACTGGACATAAAAGAGCAGAATTAACACTACAGAAAACCAAATCAATGCTATGGAAATCAAAGATTCAACCCTCCACAGTACACAGAGAAAATGGTCAAAGCTAAACATGATGAGAAAAGTTTACACATTACAGTTTCTGGCTCATGGAGAAACTGACACAACTCTCTCCATGTCAAGTTCAAATTTCCAGGATTAAAAACCCACTTGGCGTTCCTAGGTTCTAATGTCCAAACAAGCAACAGATAGTAGCCAAGGACCTATTTCTTCAGACTAGAGGAGAGACCAGGGAGCTGTTTATTTGTGGCCTAGGCATATTCCTCCAAAAGTATCTACTACAGATCCCAAATATGAAAACAAAAAATTAGATGGATGGATGGATGGATAGATAGGCAGATAGACACAAATATGTATTTACATATAGATAAATTCATAATCATTAATTTAATTATTAATATTTTCTAAAGCAATTCAACCAACATGCATATATTTGAAACATATTTCATTTATTAACTATGGATCATATTCCCTTTTAGCTGGGTTAGATACACAGAAGAACTCTTAACAATCATTATTTTAGTTCCACAAACACTTTTTTAAAGGCAATATCCTAAGTGCTGCTTAAAAAATACTAAAATGAGCAAAACAACTATTACTTTCCAGGAGTTTGCAAACAAATATATAATGAGAATAACAAGTGCACAATAAACTCTCCCAAATTCCTTTTCCCAAACTTAGGTGATTCCTAGTTTTACCATTCTCATGCCTTCTTTCTCTACTTGCCCCTTGTCAATCATATCTAGTCTCATGGCCTCAACCACTACCTGTATTAATAATTAATAGACAAATTGCTATTAAATAGTATCTTATGTTTAAATAGAGCTTCATGGTTTGTATTCTCATATATGCTATCTCAGTTCATCTTCACAACAACCCTGTAAACTGTCTGCTGTGCGCTAGGAAACGAAAGATTCTTCTGTCAGGAGATAATATTTTAGCTGAACTTCATGGATCAATAGAAACCTTCCAGGCAAAGGAAAGACAGTTTCCCAAGAAGAGAGAAGAAGCAAATGCAAAAGTACTGAGAAGTACAACTCCACAGTATGACGGAGCAAAGAAGAGTGAAAAGATGTAGGAGGAGATGAGGTTGGAAGGGAATGCAAGAGCTAGAAAATAAAGGGTCTTGTATGCCGTGCATTTTTATTTTTACCGTATAAAGTGAGAAACCACTTAATGGTTTTATTCAAGGGAATGATGTGATTTTATTTTTTTTTCAATAGTTATGCGAATGAAAAAGGACAAGTCTCAGGAGTGAGATGACAAAAGGCTGAACTAATACAGTGGCAGTGAGGGATGAGTTTGAGAGACATTCAAAAAGTGGGATTTATAGGACTTAAGTAATGATTTGATGGGGAATGAGAGAGCTAGAGGAGCTGAAGGTGATACTCAAGGTTTGATTTAGAGGACTGGGTTGATGGGGGCACCTTCAAAGCGCTAGGGTGCACAGGGAGATCAGTGGAGGTCAGGGAGTGGGAGGAAGGGGAGATAAGTATTTTGTACACTTTGAACCTGAAGTATCTGTACGAAATTCACATGAAGATGTTCTGTAGGCAGTTGTAAATAAGGAACTGGACACTTAATGTCTGGATTTAAGATCATCAAGTGGTCATTTTTTCTCTTCTTGAACACTGCCTCTTTAGGATGGTAAAATGGACTTAAAGGAGATATATAGTAAGGACAGAAAAAAAATGAGGGAGGCTTCTGTTTCTGTTCTCCTTCAGGCAGTAGATGAAAAGGCAGGAATGCTGGGAAATGTAGACTTTTATCTGAGCCTGTTTCCTTGCTGCTTCCCCCCCACCCAAAAAATAAATAGATGCTCTGTGGTTAAGGCAGCCAAGTAGCAGTCTGCCACATAGTGGAAGATTCTGAATACGTGACTTAGGGTTTGAAGTTTTCTCAGGAGGAAACGGGAGATTATTGAAGAGAAATAAGATGATCATGGTATACACAACACTTATCTTGTATAGGTATATTAGGTGGATAAAAAAGTTGTAATTTACAGAGGGAGAATCACAGTATTATTTGGAATGGGGTAAAGAAAAAGGAGGCATTAAGGCCAACTGAAGAAGGCATCTGGAGATGTTACTAATACATATGTTGTGTCAGTTTCCTCCTCATCTGTAAAATGGATTATAATAGTACCTATCTCACTTCATAGAGTTGTTATTAAATACAATATTGCATATAAAGTGCTCAGTACACTACGTGACACAAAGCAGGTGCTCAATAGGTGCTGATAAATGAATAATGAATGAGATCAAAAGAAATTCAGCCTGCAGGCACTACTGAACACCACTACTGGTTACCGAGCATTTTCTTTCTTTTTAAAAAATCAGTACAATCCACTCTCCTAGAGACTGTGGTACAGGTGCTAAACCTACGTTCTGAAAAAAATCAAAGGTCATCAATGGTCACTCTTTCACTTCTTGAACCTCTTTAGGATGGTAACATGAACTTTAAAGGAGGAATATGATAAGAACACTAAAAACTGAGAGAGCCAACTGTTTCTTTCCTCCTTCAGGCAATAGGTAAAAATGTAAACTCCACTGTGAAAATACTTTGGTAAAGACTGTGGGGTTTTGTTTGTTTTTGTTTTTTTTTTGCGGTACGCGGGCCTCTCACCGTTGTGGCCTCTCCCGTTGCTGAGCTTAGGCTCCGGATGCGCAGGCTCAGCGGCCACGGCTCACGGGCCCAGCCCCTCCGCGGCACGTGGGATCTTCCCGGACCGGGGCACGAACCCGCGTCCCCTGCATCGGCAGGCGGACTCTCAACCACTGCGCCACCAGGGAAGCCCGACTGTGGGTTTTTGTTGGTTGTCTCAGAGGGGGTGTAGAATTCATTATATTTATTTTTCCCTTAAATTATATGCTAAGATTCTCTGTTGAGTTTGAGTAAAAATTCAAAAGAAGTATAATAAGGAAAATAGAGATTGAAGGGAGAAACAAGTCATTAAGATCTGCTTTAGGCAGGAAGGGCTTTTGAAGACCCTTCAGGATCAGATGGTCCCAAAGTACAGAAGTTCCAGAATATGAATCCATGATTACATTGGCAGTGGCTAGTCACACAACTAAAAAAGAGTACAGCCTAGCAAAAAGGACTACCTAAAAAGTCATCAAAGAAAAGGAACAGGGGCCATATATAGTCCAGTTCTACTATCATAATTTCTTTTGTGTCATTACCAACAACAGTGGTGAAAATTTCCAACTTAAGACCACTGCTATAAATCTATAGGTTAGGCCCAAATGTAGAAGACATGGAATGAATGGAAAGAATGGAATAAAGCATTTTCTATTTTTAAATAGTCATAGCAAGTGTTGTAGATCACCTGTGCTTGCTATGACTATTTCTGAGATTCCAAGAAACTTCTGGAAACTCAAAACTCTGACTATAATTCATTCAGCAGGGACTTTAATTTTTATTCTGGATTGTTCAAATTTTAAGAGAAATTGGTGACACAGCAAAGAATGATCTTTCAAACTGAATTTAGATTCAATCATGGATTACAGAGGTAAATCAGGAGTGGGCTGGGTGAAATGATCAACTGAGTCCATTAAAACTAGGGCTTTTAATCCCTCTTCTGTGTAGAGAGGCATGGAACGCTCCCTCTAATTGCATGGGAATCACTCCTTCATGGTCTTGCATTTTTCCACTTACTTTAGGAAAAAAAAAAAACATGTAGAAAGAGTACAGACATATACAATGAAACACTTTATGTGTCAGAAAAACTGCTGTACAGTTTTATTCTAGATGATAACTTCCTGTTTGAACTTCCTGTTTGTCTTTAGGGAAATTATTTTATTTTGTGGGTCTATCCATATATTTTTAAAAATAGGATTAAAAAATCAGGATAAACATAATTATCTTACATAAAGCCTCTCCTCTGTAATGAATAATACCCTTAGCTTTTTGAAATAAAGGCACTTTACCCATACAAGAAAATTACTATCATTATTCTTTATGAATTTAAATGAGTATAAATCCATTCTTCCAATTCCTGCGTCTTTTCATTTTCTAATGTTGTCTTCCAAACACTTACTTTTTCTTCCAATTTCCTAAATGCCCTCAAGCCTTAAGTTCCACCCTTCTAGGCTCATATATTTTATACAGAGCATGTCTGATAAATAATATTACCATGAGGTCACAAGGCCACAGGCTTAGACCTGTTATATCACTGGCAATGTGCACTTTTACTGCCATTCTCACTTTTCAACTTGTCTATGCCACAAATAAAGTGGTTGGAAATATTAAATGAAGTTGCGTACACCTGAAAAATCGTCCTTGGTTTTATTTTGTTTGTTTGAATCTAGGAAGGAGCGAGGTGGAAGTAAGGCTACTTCAGGCAAGAATATAATTTGTAACTGAGGAAAGGAAAATGGCTTCTCAGTTGTTTCCGGGCAAGTGAGGCTTCTCCCAAGTACTCCAGAAAAAACAAACAACCCTCTCCCTAAAGCACCTTTCTCCCCTTCCCTCCTCCTGCCCCCGACGTACCCCCTCTCTCTCTCCCCAAAATCTCCAGGATGTGAAAGCTGACACCGCGGGCGGTCCGCAGTGCTGGGGACTTGGCTTCAAGTTATGCGACAACTGCTGCAGCTGACAGCTTCTTTTCTAAACACGGGGCAGTGTCCCAGTCCCTCTACCCCAGGGCAGCGCATCTCTGCTCTTCTGTAATTACATCTGAAAATGACTGAAAAAGGAAGCAACACAGGGATCCCTCATTTTTTAGTGTCCCTAACACAGTCCTCTTTTCAAGATCATTCCACCATCCTATAGAGGGGACCTGCTTTCTGTAATTTAAATAATTATCCCTTCGATGTTTTTAGGATGGGCTTCCCTACTGTGACTTCGGGTTGCATACATAAAAGGCATCACGCACACATACAATTTTTTAACAACAAATGAGCTTAAAAAAATAAAGCTGCACAATAGCTGGAGATTAAAAAATAAGATATCGTCAAACCACGCTTCAGTGCAAACAGAACTAACAAACAAAAAATAAGATATCGCCAAACAACGCTTCAGCGCAAACAGAACTAACAAGCAAAATCTTCTTGCCCAATTAAGACAAAGCTGCTTCACAAAAGCGCACGCTTCTCAATCAAATCTGCCCTACAGCACAACACGGTCTGAAGTATCAGTGTTCATTTTTCCCTACACACAAGTTGTCAGTAAGTCATCAACGAGCTAACATTGCCACGAAAGAGACCTCCAGGGCGCGATAAATAAGTACATCTCCTCGAAGCAAAGAAATGGCATCATGACCCCTACGGTTGATGCGGTTTGCAGCGCGGAGACTGTTCTCCGGAGAGAAACCAGAGAGCACAGCGTAAAATGCTAGAGTAGGGGAAATCGACAAAAGACTGGAAATCACTTTGAAAGCTTTGGAGGTTGTGTCCGTGACCGAACAAAGCGACTTATGGAGAACTGACTTTTGCCCCCACCCCATCCCGAGAAACAGACAGAATCGGGCCCGGCGAGCCCCGCTGCGCAGTGCATATCGCAGCGGGGGAGCGCAGCGCTGGCGCCCGCCAGATTCACAACCTGCTCGGCTGCCGCAGCACGCCGGGGCCGCGCGCCCTGCTCCGCGCGAATCCACGCTCCGGGTTTCCGCGGTCACCGGCACCGCGCGGAAGAGCCCTGCCGGGAGGGCACCTCGGAGAGCCCTGGCCGGGGAGTCCCGGGAGCGCTCTCCCGCTCTGCGCCACCTGCCCGAGGCGTCTGGCCCAGGGGCGCGCGTTCCTGACCTGTGGGCCGTCCAGGTTGGCTTTGAGCTCGAGGCAGCGGCTTAGGCGTCACCGCCAGAGGCCCTCACCGAACACTAGCCTTCCAAAGCCTGAGAGTTGTCCGGGGGAGTTTCTCTTGATCTTTGCTTAAGTAGCCTCAGGTTCTTCCAAGTTGGACGCCCCCTACTAGCAGTCAGGGGTAGACTCCCTCCTAGCAATGGAGATTTGTCTGTCTCCAGCCCTTCGGCCACGGGAGGTACTCATGGCGTCCTCAGAACCGAAAAACGGCAGTTTTCCTGGACGTGATAAGGTATTTGAAGGCACTTTGCAAATCGTAAAACTCTCTGCTTAAAGAGAAAGTCGATCTTCACTGGGCCTCCAGAATTTCCCTCTCTTGAATGTAAACCTCAAGAGGGATTTTGTTCGCTGCCTTTATCCCCAGGCATTGAAAAGTGCCTAAAGTCAGTAGGCAGGTGGTCAATGAATAATTGTTGAAATAAACGAATGTACAAACAACACACTTGAGGAAACTGATCAGGTTGGGAACATGTAAGAATTCTTGCTTTCCTGGTAGGCAAGCCACCAAACATTTACTGGGCACTGCTCCTTGCCAAGTCTTCCTGGCTTTGGCTAGGACAGTCAGGATCCGGGGAGGGCTGGCAAATGTACGTGTCCTTCAAGGACACAGAAAGAGTCTTTATAAAATGGCTTAGTCCAATCCCTCAACCCTGGATTCCGAGTAAGTTTCATTCCCTCCCCAGCCCCACCCAAAGCACATTCAATAAAATATATTTAGTGCATAAACAAGGCGCTTATTATTCAACGTTGGTTGATGATTAGCATGATTTGCCCAAGGTCACCCAGGACAAGAAGCTTCAGAGCCAGTTCCCTTCAACACACATTTCTCCAACGCCGTTCTGGACCAGGACCGTCCTGAGTAGCGGGGTACTAGAAGGCCTGGCTCCCTGTACTCCCAGTATAAGACCCTCGGAAGAAATGGCCCACACAAAGTGCCCACCATAAGAGTTTCCTCGACAGTGAGCCGGGAAGACTCGCTCACAGCTTGCTGGGAACTCTTCCTTCAGAGAAAGGAATTTCTGCAGTTTTCTCCTTCACCTTGCAGCCCGACAAAGAGTGGGCCGGGGGCCCTCTAGGCATGAGGGTGGCGGGAAAAGCAGGCTCCACGTGTCCTAGCTCTGGCCTCAGCCTTCACCACCAGACGGGGTAACCGCGGGGCGTGGTGAGCCCAGCCAGTCCAGGTAAAGGTTGCTCGAGCGGCCAGGCTCCCCTTTCTTAGCTACTTTCCTTTTGAGTTTCTGCTAAAATCTGGAGACATGGAATCCACTTTCGGAAACTCCGAGCCCCTCCAACTGAGCATGCGCCAATGCCTGGCTGCTTTTGGTCACGGCGCCAGATCTCTCCAAGCTGGGCTGCGGAGCCCGGAGGAGGAGAGTGGAGGGAGGGGGAGGAGGAAGGAGGGGAAAGGGGAGGGGGTGCCTGGAGAGGCGGCGGCTTCGGCGCCTGCGCATCCGGCTCCAGGGACCCTAGGTTTTCTATGGGATTCCCAATCTGCAGCAGAGACTTACCGGAGCGTGCTGCAGGGACTGCTGGGCTTGCAAGGCGCGTTCCAAGAGGGATTTAAGCAGTCTAGAGCTCCAGAGAAAAAAAGAGCCTGAGAGAACCATACACGGAGACGGCTTAACCGTTTATCCGAATTGAATATATGTACATATATTTATTTACAAAGAACTGTTGAGTTTTATCATTTTCGCCAAGTGACCGTGAGCAGCGCTGTAACAGTAAGTGGAAAATACAATCTTCGTTGCATTTCTGCATGTGTAGTGCAGCCAGTTGTCTCGGAGATGCTTTGACTGTTGTCACTTACTTTGCTTTGCATAGATACATCTAAATGCACGGTGACAATTTCTTTGGTTAATGCTGGTGATCTGAACATACTGTTAGTCCATGAGAGACCTTTTGGAATAACGGGGGCCGGGGGAAGGGGGAATGTTTATATGCAGCATGTTTGGGGGATTGTCTTAGGCTAGATTTAAGATAGGTGAAACAGAGGTGCTTTTTAAGTTTGTCTATAAGTAGGCAGATTTCCTTACACAGATTTAAGTAGCTAATTGACCGACTGTGAAGTTCTCCGGTTACTGATAAAACTATGGAGCGGTTGCAGTCAAGTACCAACCTGTCATCCGTGGGGCTTGGTGCACCATTTTTCTCACCGTGGAAGAGCAGCGAACGTGTTTGCTAAGTAAAACTGAGTGGACGAGATGGTGTGGAAACCAGGGTTGGTTTCCAAGTGGGATGTTAGTGTGTAGAACCACAGAGCTAGGCGCTAGAAGCACATTTCTCTGTTAGTATTTAGAAATGAGTAGGTAATTTTTCGGTTTTGATTTTTCATCACGATGGTGAATGGGCAAAAAAAGGAAAGATGTTCAACCGCCCTGTCAGCCCGGTCTATTCTGAACAGAGTCTGAGACTCAGAGCCTCTGAATGGGGATGGTCAGACCCAAACTAGTTACCTGCCTTTGCATCCTGTATTCGCATTCCGGAATGCAGGGTTGAAAAATGTAAACCCAGATGTTTTACCTTTGGTAGTGTTTCTTTAAAGGAGAAAAGGTCGTTCTGTGTTTTGAGTTAAAATGGGTTGCTCCTTGCCCAGAAACGGAAGCAGGGTCTTTGCAAGGTCAAACCCCCGTGGAAATCAGGGGCTCTGGTGAATTGGGGGAGGGGGCAGGAAATGGTGATGCTCCCTGTGGGTACTCAACACTGCACGGATCAGTGCCCTGTGAGATGTCAGAGTGGGAATCCATTTTTCTAGAGTTGCCCTCCTGGCCATATTTTGGAGACTGAAATGAAATGGAAATGCTAGTGGGTGTATTAAAAACAAGTGTATACTGTGTGTCATAGCCCACTTGAAGACAGGAGGAGCAAGGGAGCTGTGTTTCTACATATTAATTTTTTCAATTTAAAGGAATTTCACGTTGAGACAAATTAAAAATGAAACTCTTGGGAAGACACATTTTATCCTCACTGCCATTTAAACTGCCTACATGTGTGTGTTGTGGCTGGTGAGGGGGGGAGGGGCGTCCTGCTTCATTGAACACCTCACTCATGAGTATACTCTCATTAAACTTGGGTGTTAATAACCCCAGAAAATGCTGCACTGAAGCAGGCTGGCAGAAGGGCATGAGGCAGGCAGACAAGAGAAGAGCATGACCAGTGTGTGCTGGATTTCCATGGAAAAAGTAGATCCAATTTCTGGGATGAAATGAAATAAATTTTGCCCCAAATAGGATAGATCATTATAGGACTTTTGGCTCTTTAGTCAGTCCGACTATCTGGAACCCTTTGAAGGAATTTATAATTTATTTAAGTGGATGAAATTTGAAATAGAAAATTCAGGAATATCCTCTCCTTGGAAACCTAAATTGTAAATCATACTGCCTTCTCTGTCCCTCCCTTCTTTACTCCAGAGCAGAAGGGCCAATCATTTGTCATAATTGAGCCATACTCCTCGTCAACCCTGAAAGTTGGAATCAGCTCCCTGAAGGGTGCAGGTGTAGCACTGCACTGATAAATGGGTGGTGCAGAAAGAAGGGGAAACCTGGTGTGAAAGCTCATAGATGTTTGCTCTCAGATACCCTGCTTCATAGGCTGACAGTTATAGAGGAAAACATTGGGCAGAGACCTTCGAAAGCATCTAGTACAAACCTGTTGTTTTACAGATGAGAAAACTGAGGCTCAGAGCCATGGAGCTAGGGGAAAGTCAATTAACTTCTAGTCTATGGAATAAAGAATTAAAAAGTATTGTTGAGCGGAAGTGTTCCCTTCTCTCTGCACTTACAGCATCCTCAATGACATAAATAATTGCCTGCTCCCCAGAACATCTTTTGAGAGAGTCCCAGGGTTCCTTTTCATACCATTGCGTCTCTCTTCTCTGCCTTTTTTTTTTTTTTTTTTTTTTTTTGGTATGGTCTCTATCTCTTTTTTCTATTGTCCCTCACTTCTGATATACCCACCTCATTAGATGTTTAGTCTGGCCTTCCTAGCTTCTCAGTCCATTTCTTTAGAATCCTTCAAGTTTTTGGAGAGAACTGGCAAGCCAGTTGGAATCTTCAGCTCCTGTTTGAAAACTGTCCAGGCCCGTTTGTATCCCCTCTCTGCTCTGTTCCCCAGAATCCTTTAAGGAATCCAGCCTTTTGAGACCCTGCAGGTGCCTTCCCTCTTTTCTACCTGTCTCACCTTCTCCAGCGCTGCTGCAGCTACAGGCACTGGGGCCTAGTTGAGTGAGGAAACTGCAGAGTAAACACACAGCAGGCTCTGCCAGCTCTCCCTTGGCTCCTAGAAGGCAGAACCCAAATCCAAGCTGCCTGTCTCCAGCCTTCATGGAAATCCTCCAGATGAAGCCACCTGCAGAGAAAGGGGCTGGGGGCTGGGCAGGAAGACTGAAGGAAGACGCCTGAATCATTCTACCTGAAGCAGGCGCTATAGAGGAGAGCAGTGCAGCTTTTTAAAACCCTTAGAGCTTTTAAAGTGCCGTCTTGTTGGACAGGGACTGCAAAGCAGGCAATAATACCTGCCTAATTGGCCCTTCTCTTTCCTTCTTTTTTTCTCCTTTCTGTTCATTTGCTTTCTCTATTTCTCCCTCATTTTCTCCCTTCCATAAAAATTTCCTGAGTGCCCGTGCAATAAAGCTCTAGGCCTTTTAAAGATAATCCAGGCATTCCTGTCCCTTCTCACAGGCACTCAGAAAGAGACTAAAACTATCACAAATGTCCCCTTTGGGGAAATGCCAGGAATTCTTACCTGAAAAAGCTGAGACATTAGTGGAGGCTTGAGAAAGACAAAGTCTGCGTCTCTTCCTCATTTGAGAGATAAGCTAAATACACTTGGAAATTGTTGAGGAAGCTAAGGAAGCAAGGTGGTGAGTTTCTCAACACATTCCCCAATCAACCATTTAATTTAACCACTTCCCTCAAGGTAAACCTTTACTGAACTGGGATGAGCTCTGTTCCATAGAGTCTGTCCCTAACAAATGCTATTGGGTCAGATGTCACCTGGTCTTGCTATCCTGTTCTGAAAACAGGCATGTCCAAGCTATTGTGAACACCATATAGCTTCTGCAGATATCAGAGACTTGTAGCTGTCATGAATCTCATTCTGTAATAGGATAGCATGGTTAGCAATGTTGTCCTGGGCAAACTATATGTTTTCTATTTGGGTTGCATATAGGTATGGATTCCAAACATTGCTGAGGAGCTCCCTGTGGAATTTCATAGAATGACAGTATAATATCAATGTGAAATGTGTGGTTTCCTAATTCGCAAGAGCAAAATATATTTAATGTCGTTCTAAACGTCTTTTTCTTTGTATGGAGTAATGTCTATGCTCCTACGATTAGTGATTATTTAGGAAGATAGGAAGTTTCTTCTTATCGAGAGGATCACATTCAGTTATTAATCTAAGGCTGAAATTGACAATGTCCATCTCAGTTGCATTTAGTAGATATAAATATATTAATTTTCTAAAGTATCAAATGGTGCAGAGATAAATTAATAAATGAGTGATATTTCTACTATCCCAGTGGTTAATTCACATAATTTATAGAGTATATGAACTGGATGGGATCCATATAAATTACCTAATCCATCCCTTCAGCACATAAAAAATATAGTAGAGTAAGGAACATTTTTATCTTAAAGACATATCTGCAAAGTGAAAGCACATTTCACAAGGGCAGAGATTTTAATGATCTTTTTCATATTTCCACAATATCTATACAATGTCTTTTATAGTAGATACTCTGTAATATTTCTCAATTAAATATTTGTTCTCATAAGAATCAGTTACATGTTAACTTGTTAATTATGTCAAGAAATTAAATCATTTATACTAAAAGCATGCACAGAATTAGAATTGCTTTAAATATCTTTATGTTACTAAAAGGAAAATCTAGACTAAAAGTTATTTTATAATTTACTTTCAGTGAAGACATAAAAGCACTATATTAATACCTTTAAGCATGCTTTTTAATCCACTTACAGAGTATACTCCCTTTTATTTCTTAATAAGTAAAAATGTATATTATTTTTACCTATTTATAAGAATTGATATCAATATGTAAATCTAGACTATGGTAGATATGTGTACCAGTTACTTAGATCATGGGTCTCATAAGCTATGGAATTATTTTAACGTGTTCACACTGTGAAGGGACCATAACACTGGATTTCTCATTTACAGTTTGTTTCTAAAGACGGCTTGTGCTCTTTTAAGTGAATCAAAATAGTTTGAGTTGCTTCCAGCTTCATTCATTGAGAACTCCACAAATGGGATCTTGGGGGTGCTTTAGAAACTGCTTAATGAATGAAACAGAAATGGAATAGCAGATTACTGAAGAATCCTCAAAGAGGTTTGACACTTTAATAATAAGGTGTCTGTGAATACATTAAAGAGATGTTCTATACCCTTATCAGCTAACTTAAAGCATGCAAGTCAGATAATTTGTCCATGATTCTTTTGTTTTCTCTGGATTTCTCCACTGCCTTCCTTTACTGCAGTTCTAACACAGATGACCTGTTGTGTAGCCATCAATTGTTTTTTTTGTTTTTTTTTAAGACAATGCACTGCATTTCTAACCATTTGTTGTATTATTTTCAGGTGAACAACCTATTTCCTTTTGTTCTAAATTACAATTAAGACTTGGAGTACTCTCATTCACCAAGTGGCCTTCAAGCTCAATATATCTAATGCAATAATTGCTGAACTTTTTATAGAAAGGACTCTCTTAATTGAAAAGGTTTCATATTTTTGAAGTATTGCTCATAAAAGGCAAAGTGTTAACAAATCAGTTAAATTTACTTGCAATTATTATAGATCTATAGAATGAATACTATTTTTCTTTATTCTTGCTCGAATAGGGATTTTTCTGAAAAAGAAATCTGTCACTTTAAGTGTATTTTTGTCTCCTTTCTTTGGATCTTGTTTATTATCTCTTGGGCTCTGAAACTTTTGAAGAGCTGAATGTAAATAGATTTTTTGCGAATTATTAACATGTTAAATGTGCTGTGTAGCCTCGGTAAATTTTTTCCAATGTGAACAACTAGATACTAATATTTCTGTTGTTTCATACTTTAGAATGTTTATTGCATTTGAAGGCTTCTTAGACTAGTAGATTCTGGTGCTGCTGGAGTCTGGTGTTTTACATTTTGCCTTGGCTTTATTAATTTGTGATTAGCATGTTTATTTCTGATTTCTTGAAACCCAATCTTAAATTGAGTGAAATTTCCCATTGGAGGCCCATTAAGCATTATCAATAAAGTTGACATGTTTACTAATATAATATTTTATTTTTAATGTATGAAATAGTGCTGTACAAGTCTGATTTTCAATTAGCAACTTCTGGAATTCTTTGGCTTTTGACGTTATGAGTTAATGAAAGACTCTCAATTTTGTTTATTCCAGAAGTTCAAGTGTTTCTTAAATTTATACATAAGGTGCTTGGTGTCTGCTTTCTTACTCATATGGAAAATTTTATGAAAAATAAAAAAGAAATTGTGAAATAAGTTTAAATTCTAAACAAAATTGTTAGTTTTTCTTTTAAATGTTTATAAAGGTATTTATTCCTCAGAGTGAGGTGAAAACCATCCATTCAGTCTTTCCCCATTTTTAGTTAGTAAATGGAAAAATTCCTCAACCCTCACAAAGGTTTCAGTTGACTGAAAAGGAACTTTAGGAGGAAATGTAACACAAGAGTTTTCAAGCTAGATACATTTAGATAAAAATCCCCAGTTCCACAGTTTATTAGTTCTGTGACCTTGAATACATTGTTTAACCTCTTAGCCTCAGTTTCCATTTAAAATAGTAATTCACAGGATTCTTGAACAGAGAACAGAAGACTGTGTATTAAAGGATATAATATAACGCCTCATTATTGAAAGTGTGCAATTAATGATAGTCACTATCATTCCTTTCATCAGAAATCAGTGGTTCATAAACCACTTTAGTCTCTGAGCTGTAGTAATTCCACTCATAATGGAACCTCTGAATAAGGAATTGAGCTATGACCAGTGAACAGTTAACAGTGCTTAACCTACCTTGTAAAACAAGTATCTATTAAGTAAGTGTGCCAAGCACTGTGTAGTCACTGTGGAATCAGCATTAAATAAAATACAATGTCAGCCTTCAAGGAATTTATTCCTAATGAGGAAGATAAGTACAGTTCAGTACATCAAGTGAAATAAAAATGTGGTATAGATGCATAGAGGAAAAAATTTCTAGAAGAAGTACCTACACTGAGACCTCAAACTTCCCATTTCTCTCATTCCTTCTTTAAATGCATCCCATTTCCATTATACCTTTTCTTTACCATCATCTCCCTACCATATAGTACCAGCATATAATTAGACACAACAGAATATGGAACTAAGAGGACATTTTTAAGCTTGTTTCCTTATTGAATACATTTTAAGGTCATCTATTAATTATTTTACAATGTAGCTAAATAATGGGGCCCTTGCCTCCCACCCAAGCCTCCAGTGGGTCACTGAAACTCAGTGAAAATATTTCAAGAGCCTTGCCTTCGGTTTAAATATTATATGATGATACTTCTATCCTTTAATACCTTCCAAAAAAGAGATTTCTGTCTGATACTCTCTGCTCACCTCCCTTATTACTCCAACTAATTTCATGACTAATCTTTCAAATGTATCTGTGGGAGGACTCATATGATCATACAATCTACTCCTTAATTTTTTTCTCCTAGGGCTTTTATGATAAGGAAAATATACCTCCTAATCCCTTTTTCCCACTGAACTGAAAACGTGTTTCCAACCCCTGTACACATACACACACACACAAATCCAAAATGGCCTTACTGTCTTTAGGTCTTCTAAGAGCCTTTTCACTTCTCCTCAGCTTTTTCCTCCCTTCTCCTATTTCCTGCCCCACTTACTAAGGAATTTCAAGTATATTTCTTATCTGGAGTTAAAAAGGAGCATCCTTTTCTCCTTTTGAAATCTACAAAAGTTGCACCTAAATTCTGAGGCTATTTTGTATAGTAGGAGTATTGGATGATTCACAGAATTGGGTAGGACTTTTGATTCTAATTAATTTGGGGGGCTTTTTTTCTCACTTGTGAAATGGGATCATATATTTACCTTAAAGGAATCTTCATATATATATATATATATAATATATATATATAGTGTCCTCAAGATATATATATATATATATATATATATATGTATATATATGTATATCCGTACCACCTAAAAGAGCTTAGTGCATAGTAAATAATTCTTCCTCTACCTTCAGACCTCTACCTTCCCTCCTGCATTTCACCATTTCTTCTAGCAGGACACTTAGGTGTTCTGCTCTTTCCAGGTATATTTGTCCTAATTTTCTGGTGGTTAAATAATAGCTAATACACACATATCCCAGGTAGCATGGTGATGTGGTCCTAGAGAAGGTATACTGACTGAGTCAACGCCTTAGCATAGACCCGTGTTCCTGCATCTGTTTGGAAAAGTTCTCCATTCATTTAAGTCATGCTTCCTACTAAAGTTCCCAAAGCTTCTATTGACTAATGTTCAGTTAATGAACAATCCATCCCCATCCACCGATTTATAATGCTCTTCATAAATTATGTTGGAGGATATCTGCTAACCTTTAATTATCTTCCAACCTTTATCCTCTCCTTCCTTTACCTTTTTCTGAGGTGCCCTGAGTACGTTTGAAACATTCTGATGACATCCTTACTTCACTTCTTTGTGTCAGGTCTAGCATTATCAAACTTACATATTTTTGATCCATCAAATGTCCATCAGATAGCATCAAATAAATGGCAGAAAGGGAATCCTTCGTGGAGCACACAATACTATTGCAGAGCATGTTCAGGCAGGGTTGGCCTCTCAGAGCCTTTGTTTGTTGAGCATTTGTAGAAGTGTGCACTAATGCATGTTGGCCAAGAGCAGAGAACGGCTCTCAAAGCGAGGGTGAGGGAGAGGTGCAGCTACGTACAGATACATACCTACCTACATACATACATACACATATACATGATAGGCACACAATAAGCTCAATATACTGTCATAGATTGTTTTACATTTTAAGCAAAATATTTAAGAGCAAATAGCTTTATAACAAATCAGCACCTTTGAGATGGCATTAAAAGGAAGCCCTTTCGAAAGTTTTCTCATTCTAGGTGAAGTGGCAGAGTTGAAAGGGAAGGTGGTTTAAATTTGGTGGTAAGGACATTTTAGACTTTGTTTCTTTAAAGAAATATTTCCAAGACACTGATAGTTATTTCCCCTCAAAGAGTTTTGTGGAAACGTTTTTCGAGGTAAATAGTGCTTCCTACACCCCACTCTTAAATATTTTCAGTGCATATCTTCATATTTATAATAAATCTGAGTGGTCCTATTGTAAAGACCCAGTATCTGCTCACTTTGCTTAATCTTATGTTTCCAAACCTGTTTGCACAGAGAACTTATGTTGAAATATGCTTGTTACCATCTTATTGTAGTTCTGAAGAACCCAGTCAGAAAAGAAGGACAAAAACTGAACTATGTAATGGAAAGTACATTAAGACTAGGAGTCATTAATTGTGTGTTTTAGGCATCACAGCCATGTTTTAGGTGAAGTCCTGGAAAAGTTACTTTACTTTTCTGAGTTTTAGTTTTGTCATGTGAAAATAGATATGAGATTGCCTACCCTCTCTAGTTAGGAGTTATTGTGAGATTGATATGACTTTGAACTTACTCTGTAGATTGTATAGTGCCATGTAATAGTAAGAAATTTGTAATTATTATTCAACTTTAGGATTTTAGTTTATCTTTTATTTTAAAAGATAATTTAAGAATCAAAGTACTGATCTTGTGCAAATTATTGCATTGAGGTATGTCTGCCAAAATAAGTCCCCTGTCCCCTATCCTATCCCACCTCAGCTCCTAGGATAGAATAACAAATACATGATAACTGTAACCAGGTTTTCACACAGTTAAACTGAAAACGTGATTTCGAAATAAAATAATTCTGGATGAAAACGTGATTTCGAAATAAAATAATTCTGGAGGGAAAACCTAAATTATTTAAGATTTGAGATACATCTATATCTTTTATATTTTTCTCAGGATTTCTCATGTTGTAGTTGAGCCCATAGCATTTTTCAGTGGAGTAAGCATGTCTCAATTTTCAGAGAGAGTCTAGTGGAAAGAATGGCAACCATGGCATGCCCATGTGTTTGTTCCAGCAGGGAAGCTTTGGAAATAAGATTTTTATCCTAATGGGGTAAAGAGATCTATCAGAATAACTGGGCCTTCCGTTGGATTCAGCAGGTATATGTAGATCTGAACAATGTAAGGGCAGGGAAAACTGATGGAAGAAACAAAAGAGACCCATACGTGCATGTGTCCAAAGGGAATCCATTTTAGACAAGCTCTGTGCCTCCTAGTGCAGTCCAGCAGGGACAATGGCTTCTCCTCAGGGACAATGGAAACCATTTCTCATGAGCTTCCACAGCCCTGATGATCAAAATCTGATTCTTTCCTAGGAATCCTTCTCTAGTCATTCTAGCCAAGAGTTATCTCTCAGGCTTCTTGTCACATCTGGACTCATAGTCACTTGTATATGTGCCAGCTGTCCTATGAAACTGGAAGTTCCTTGAAAGGAGATATGTCTGATAAATGTTTAGGTCCCTTTTAGAGAGGTGTGCCACTGGAAGGCAGTTGAATAGGAGTGGTAGCAAGTCAAGTGTACCTTGCCCCATCAATAAGTTGTAAAGTTTGGAAATTTCTAATCAGGAGCTATTAAAGAGTTCACAAAAACCCAGGATTACGAGAAGCAGCATCTGGGCCTCTGACTCACAAAGGGTATCAATGGCCAGGTTACACCAGTACCAGTCAAGTAAGACTTTGCCCATTTTCTATCTAACCTCCTTTTCTTGCCCACCTCCCTAGAGAAGCAGAGCAAACAATGGAGGAGGGAAGCAAGCAGGATAAAGAACAGATTACAACTCTTCTCCACTGCTTAGTTCAAAATTGAGCTGAGAAAGGAGAGATCGGGTTAGATGTATAGTGGAAATTTACATTTAAATTAGACTGAAATTTTTAATACCTTAGAAACAACCACTTTTCTGTTACCTGAAAAGATATAGATCAGCCCAAAATATCATCCTGGAAGGGGAAAGGGAGACACAGTAAAGCATATTTGAGGCAGTGATGAGAAAATAAAGCTATATAGCTAACCCATTCAATAAACTGGTTATAAAAGGAAGAATACAAAATAGCATATGATTCATTCATAAAACAAGAGGTATAGGCCAGAATTGCTGGTGTATGTATTAGAAAGAAGAAACTGGTGTGAACTGGAGTGGCAGAGGAAGGTGGTCTGGATCCAGGTCACCAGTGGTACAGGAGAAACTGGGAAAGAGACATTCTTCCAAAGAGGTGCTCTGTAGATGACCATGTACACAGAGGGCTTATATCATTCATCTTTGGCTCTTAACCAAGATCAGATTCATCTGAATATTGGAAGTTATCTCTAGGCTAAGTCAGGAGAGCAAGGAAATGAAAACAGGGATAATTATACGTTGTAATAACATTAAATAGTAATGGTGTAAAGCAGGGGTCCCCAACCCCCAGGCCACAGACCGGTACCAGTCTGTGGCGTGTTAGGAGCTGGGCCGCACAGCAGGAGGTGAGCAGCGGGTGAGCAAGCGAAGCTCCATCTGTATTTACAGCCGCTCCCCATCACTCGCATTACTGCCTGAGCTCCGCCTCCTGTCAGCATTCTGGTGAGTTGTATAATTATTTCATTATATATTACAATGTAATAATAATAGAAATAAAGTGCAAAATAAATGTAATGCACTTGAATCATCCCAAACCATCCCCACCCCTGGTCCGTAGAAAAATTGTCTTCCACAAAACCGGGCCCTGGTGCCAAAAAGATTGGGGTCCACTGGTGTAAAGAATTTAGAGAGTATAGGGCACAGTGTTGGATATTTACACACGTCACTTCATTGAATCCACAGTACAGCTCTGCAAGGTAAGTGTCTGCAAGGTAAGCTTCATTTTATGACTGAGAAACTGTGTCTCAGAAAGTAATTTGTTCAAAGTCACACAGCTACTATGTGATAAAGGTGTTATTTAAACCCAGGACTCTCTCTGCCTTTCTACACAGGCTTTTTTCCCCTCTTTTTAAAAACTTTTTGATGATGGAAAGCATACACATTTGAAGAGAATGATGTAATAATGCCCATGTATCCATCACCAGCTTTAACCGTTATTAAAGTCACTTTGCTTCACTTCTGTACCCATCCTTCCCCCTCCAGTGGTTTAGTTTGAACAAATTAAGACGCTATATCATTGCATCTATAAATATTTATGTATGTATCTATAAGGACTCTTTAAAACATGTCCACAGGGCTTCCCTGGTGGCGCAGTGGTTGAAGGTCCGCCTGCCGATGCAGGCGACGCGGGTTCGTGCCCCGGTCCGGGAAGATCCCACATGCCGCGCGGAGCGGCTGGGCCCGTGAGCCATGGCCGCTGAGCCTGCGGGTCCGGAGCCTGTTCTCCGCAACGGGAGAGGCCACAACAGTGAGAGGCCAGCGTACCGCAAAACAAACAAAACCAAAACCAAAACATGTCCACAATACTGTTATATACCCCCCAAATTATTTAATATCATCAAATATCTAGTCAATGTTCAAGCTCATAAGTATTGTTATAGTTTTTCTGAATCGGGATCCAAATGAGGTCTACACATCCCAGTTGGCTAGTAGACAACATCCTGTTTTGTATAAGACATTTATATAAGACATGTTTCTCACTAGAGGGAAGTATGGTATGGATAAAAGAGACATGACTTCAAAGATGAGGCTAGTTGCTCTGAACAAGTTATCTAACTTTTGGAAAAGAAGAATTATATTCCTGAGATTAATTTCAAGGATTAATAACATAATGTCTATGAAAGCACTTAGAACAGTCTCTGAAATATACAAGGATTTTAGTGAATTTTAGTTTCCTTTCTTAAAAGAATTTAAAGGAAAAAAAATGGTATACTAGGCCAAAAAGCTTGAGGAAACTTCTTGGAGTACTTTGGCTACTGATCCTTTGAGATCACTCCCATTTTGTTTCTGGATTGAAATTTGACCACAGTTGTGCCAGAGTGGCTAGTGATTAATAGCTCTGAATCCTCCTCACTGACATGTTCTGTACGGTTTCCCACATCAAAAGGAAGGAAAGTTGTGACGTTAAAACGATCTCAACTTCAGAAAAATGATTGTAAGATCTATATTGAATGTAAATTATAACCTGTCTCACAAAACTGTTGTGAAAACCAGAGGTAATACATATTAAATGCCTAGCAGAAACCTATCATTTACTTGACAATCAATTTTTAATAATAAAGTAGTATTTGCTATTCTCCAAGAGCTTTTAATTTAAATTGAGAAAGTAAATGAATTCATAATCAAGAAGTATAGAACTAAGTACAACTGACAGGCCACCTCCTGAATTGGGTACATCTAAACCATTTGTGAAGTTAATGGGTACTTTATTCTAGAACATGGATGTTTGAACTCAGAACATCGTATTTATAAAGGCTTATAGCCCAATGACAGCAACGTAATGTTCTTGTAGTGCTTATGCCTGCTTATTTAGAATATGTAAAGTGAGCAGTTTCTTCTATGTTATGTGGGAACCATTTCCTAAAATGCCAACCAGAGGTTGCTGGTAAAGAGTACTCGATTTTTGTAATAGGTCTATAAGGCTCTACACCTGTGAAATGAAACTCACTGGGAGGTAATACAATAGAAGGAAGGCTAAAAATTCATACAGCATTCCCGCTAGCTTCTCCAAATGTTTGTTATTGGTTCCTATAGTAGATAATCAAGAATCACGTTATTTCTCTGAATTTGAATCTAACTTGGGCACCACTGATTGTTCACATGGTGATTGAGTCCACCTCATTATAACAGTGAGACTATTCCAGTTTTGTGGTTGTCTAGGATTAGATATGAGTGCAGAATTTTTCTTTTTTAATTAAGTGAAGGAGAGATTGCTTTTTTCTTTCAAAAAACTTTTTAAATCTAATTTTAAAAACTCAGTTGACAAAACTCCAAAAACTAGAACTAAAGAGGGCTGCTGTTGGCATTCCAGGTAATTCATTGAACAAATACGGTACTTCAAGCCCCTACTCTTATATGACAGCTCTTAAGTGAGCTTCAGTGAAAGCCGGGAATTTGCTCTTTTTAAGTACTTTTTCTGAATAGAAAGAATAATATTTACTCATTGTAGAAAAATTAGAAAGCCAAACTTAGAAAAAATAAAATCAGAAAACAAAAGAAAAATCAGAGAAAAGAATAAAAGTCACCTACAATCTATTATTTATAGGTTGTATTGTCCTCCTTTATATTGTTTTCTAATTGAGACTACTCATTTCTTTAAAATTTGTATTCTACTTTTCTTCCTTAACACCACCCTTGCAATTAAAACTCTTCACAAATGTAATTTTAAGAGATTACACTCCACCATATGCATAGACAAGGTTTACATCACTATTCTCTTACTGTTACACATTTTAACTTTTTAAATATCACTGAATGGAACATCTTTGTGCACAAAGTTCACTGCCATTTTAAGGATGGACAGGGCAATGTCCTTGGTGTACATTTCTGGGCATCACTAGACTAGCAGAGTGAGTAATTTCTTTGAACCCAGGCTTTGCTGCTTAGTGACAGAGAATGGGATTCTAGAGAAATAGTAGGCCTGGAGAGTCATAACGTTGAGTACTTTGCGGAAAATTCATAGAAACTAGTTTGTAGTTTTCGGAGCCTACTTTATGAGCAGATAGCTGTATTCCTTTCAGAAGCTCTGAAAAGCCTCTTCTGATCAAAACCTACCCGCAATTCCCTGAAACTTCATCATGTCTGTCACTTGGTTTTGAAGCAGGAAACAGGAAAGAGAGCTGAACCTAGGCTAACATCCCAGAACATTATTTTATACAGGTTTTAATAGCATACTTTGCCTTTATTATCAGATCTGTGCTCTGTCCACTTCCTTCACCTTGTTGCTTTTAGTTCACTCTGTTGCTTTTACATGAAGTACCATCTCTGTGTTTCACTGATTCATTCACTCTTTCAGCAAATACCTATTGAACATCAATTGTTTGCTTAGTACTAAATATACAGGGTAAACTAAAACAGTCATAATCTCTGCCCTCATGAAGATCAGAGTCTAGTTAGAGAAACATATTAAACAATTAATCACAAAATAGCATACAATTGCAAATAAGATTAAGTACCATGGAAGAAAAATACATGATGCTGTAAGAAAATGTAACAGGGAGACCTGTTGTGAGCTGCTTGAAGTAATAGATTCCAGGGAAATCCACTGAGGTCTACATTTCCAACTCACCCTCCTGGGATTGCTACTAAGACATGTTAACAGTGGCTGGGTCTTAAGTAGGAGACGACTGCTGCCTTTCTCTTTGAGAAGAGAGGAGTGGGTCTTTGTCCCAGCTTTTAGCATCTCCTACTTTATCCATCACTCACAAGCCCCCCAATAATGAGGACAACAGAGCTTTTGTTGACAGCACATCTCCAAGAGAACCATACTCTTTGATGCAGTTCACTGGGATAGTTTCCAGATAAAGAAATCTGCAAGCACCTGCGTGTCAGGTACTCTTCACAAACCCTTGATTGTTTTCATGTGATATAGACATGTGGGTGGAGACAGATAATTGGTAGTCTGATAAGAACAATCATGAGAGAAGCAGCGTGTACCATGGGAGCACTTCTGGGGCACGCAGACCCAAACCTCCACAGGATAAGGGTTGGAGGTGGGATAATTTCAGGGACGCCAAGATTAGGAATTAGGAAGATAATAGGAAAGAGGAGTAAGGATACTATTATTGACAGAGGGAGTAGGCACCAAAATAAAGTACACGATCACCGTAAGAAAATACTTTCAAATGCGTGTGTCTGACATAATGTGTTAAAGGGTGATAGAATCTTGATCAAATGTAATGGGGAGCAATGTGGATTTTGTAATCAGGCTCTATCACAAAATATTCCAAATGATGTGAATCATTTTATCTTGAAATTTAGAAAATGATACCTATGGGACAGTATTATCATGGTAATTAAATTGTAAATATTGCCACATAAGTATATTTGATACCTGGACTTTAGAGGTAGTAGTAGTGATGATTTTAATGATAAGATCAATAATACTACACGTGGTTAATTTATATTGACTTCATTACATGCATTTATTTCTCTAATGGTCACAAATCATGCTAAGAATTTTTATTCTGACTATAAAAAAGAGGAAATGGAGACTTAGAAACAGTAGGTGACATGCCACCTGTCACACAGCCAATAAGTGGCAACACCAGAAAGTCTGACTTTAGAGCCCATTTCTTTTTTTTTTTTTATTACGCGGGCCTCTCACTGTTGTGGCCTCTCCCGTCGCGGAGCACAGGCTCCGGACGCGCAGGCTCAGCGGCCATGGCTCACGGGCCCAGCCGCTCCGCGGCATGTGGGATCTTCCCGGACCGGGGCACGAACCCGCGTCCCCTGCATCGGCAGGCGGGCTCCCAACCACTGCGCCACCAGGGAAGCCCTAGAGCCCATTTCTTAACTGCTGTCCATAGTCTGCCCACAGTAGTCGATTCACAGCTATTATTATCATTATCATTATTTTAAATTTAAAGCTCTCAAGAATATAACCAGAATTCTATTAAATATCTATTATGCTTTTTTTTTGAGCAAGAGCTTACAGTCTTGTAATTTACTAACAAACCAGTTAGAATTAGATTCAGCTTAAAATGATAGAAAACCCCAAATAACAATGACTTAAGAGGAGAGTTTATTTCTTACTCATATAAAAGAAATTCAGAGGTAGGCAGTTCAGGGTTGATAGGGGAGCTTCGCAAAGTTCTCAGGGACTCAGTCTCCTTCTTCTCTTTACCTCCATGATCCTTAACATGTCACTTCCATCTCATGATCCAACGTGGCTGCAGCCATCACATGTGCTTTCTACCAGTAAGAAGGAGGAAGGGGAGATGAAGGGTGCATCCTCCCCTTTTAAGGATCCTTCCCTAAGTCAGACCTCCTGAAAATTGACATACATGCCATTGGCCACAATTTAGCCACATTTAGCAAAACACCTGCTATAAATTAGGGGTTTTATTATTAAGGAGGAAGGAAATGGATTTTGAAGGAAACCTGATGCTTCTGCTGTGCTAGTAATAATAAAACTTTTAAGTTATAGTAAATATTTTAATTTAGATTATCAAATTATTTCTTTCAATGTAATATGAAAAAAATCAGCACACAAAAAACAGTGTTTTAAATTCGCATCTAAAATTCTAATTAACAACGTCTTTTATAAAAAACATTGTCCCAGAGGTCATAAAATCTTGGTGTTCATGCCTGGGCTTTGCTTCTAGCTTTTTGTCTTGGTCAAATCACTTTCCCTTGCTGGGCTTTAGTTTCATATGTAGAATGAGTAGGGTTAAACTAGGGTATCTCTAAGTT
Source organism: Physeter macrocephalus (assembly GCF_002837175.3). Lineage (NCBI taxonomy): Eukaryota > Metazoa > Chordata > Mammalia > Artiodactyla > Physeteridae > Physeter > Physeter macrocephalus. Next base: position 38,014,364 of record NC_041225.1, read on the forward strand.
TGTTCCATCTCTACCTACTTTTACCAAATGTAATAGGTAAATCTCATACATTTTCTTACTAGAATTTTAAAGTAGTATAAGTGTTATAGGGCAAAAATCTCACAATGAGCCACTTTTCTCAGGAATAGATACAGATTTATCTCTGTACATTTATACCTTGCCATCTCTGAGAAAAGTTAAAGACTTCTATTGTTCTTTACTTGTGCAAAAGAAATATGATTACAAAATGAAATAAGCAGAATAAACACTGAGAAAGAGATTAAGCTATCATTTTTTTTTGGCTGAGCATATTTAGAGAAAATCCAAAGTTTCAAGTAGAAACAAATATTAATAAATATTTTAAAAGGAGGCGGGATGCAAGATAAATTACAAAAACAAATAGCCTTTTCTTTTAGTCTATCAAAAAAGCTTTCAGAAATGAAAATTGGAAAAATATTCTATGCACAATAGCAAGAAAGATGATAAAATATTTAGGATTAAAAATTATAAGAAAGGCAAAGTGCCTTATGGATGATAACTATCTGAAACAAATCCGTTTTCAATAGATTTCTTAAGTTGCCTCTTTGGGACTTGAAAGTTTCTTCTGTGAGAGTACGACAGTTAATCCAGTTCAGTAGACATTAATTGATAAATCCAGTTTAACAGGTTTTGATTGAGGGCTTATGTGTGAAGCCCTGTAATGGAAAAATTTAGAAGGGGGGGAAAAAAAGACTTTCATGGAGCTTATGGTTGGGAAAACACAATGAACAGATGATTAAGAATTGATCAGGAAAAAAGGAGGAAGATTATGCTCTGGTGGGCATGTATAACAAAGAGACTAACCTAATCTAAGGGATTCAGGACAGAGACAAAGTGAGATTTATGCTGAGGTCCAAAGTAAGAATGGGAGTCAGCCAGGTGAAGGAGGTAGAGAAAGAGTGCTCCCAACACAGGTAATAGCATGTGCAAAGAACTGGATTTGACATTGAACCTGGTGAGAAACTGGAGCTTAAAAAGGAACTTGGAAGAGTGGCATTAGATGAGGCTGAAGAGTTAGGTAGCAAGCAGCCGGGTTTTGTACTGCGATGAATCTTATAAGGAGTGTTAAGCGTTTTTTAAACTGTTCTAAGAGGAATAAGAAGCTATGGAAGGTTTTAAAAAGGAAGTGACTTGATCAGACTTGCATTTTCAAAAGATCCTTCTGGAGAATGAATTAGGGAGGAAGTAGATGGAGACAAACCAGTTTGGAGACAGTTATAATTGTCCACATGAGAAGTGATATTGGCTTGGGCTGAAGTGGTACAGCACAGATTCAGAGACTTGTACAAATTTGGGTGATATTTAGGAGGTCGATCGTACAGGAGCGTGACTGTATTTGTGAAAAGAGGGAAGAAGATACTGTGTTCATGGGCGGATTGATGGTGGTATAATTCTTCAGATATATCTATTTTTTTGATAACCAATATCAAGTATCTATTTTTTTGTGACTCTTAACAATACAGCCCAGCAGTTAATAGAGAAACTGACACTCCCTTTATGTTGTTCTAAATAGGTATACTCATCAGAATAAAAAATGTGACTCACACCAAATGCTCTAACCCAGCCAGCAGGGTCTTCAGTACTCCCAGCCTTCAGAATTAATATTCTCTTCTCTTGAGGATAAATTCAAACCTATTGAGGTTTCCTCAGGCCTACAGTTTGTGTTAGGTGTTCCCAATTTTTCCAGCGCTATTTTATACCTCTAGGACTTCTTTATAATGCCAACTTTTTCAAGCTTCCAAGGTGAGTAATTATGATTTCATTATTAGTCGATTGAAAGAACACAGAGTGACAAATAGCTACTATAAATTCAGTAATGCTTAAAATATATATTATTAATAGCAGTAGTGTTGACATATACTTGAAAAGTAATGCAATGGTATGTGAAAGACACACTCTTCCGTTTCCAAGGCTTAGTTTTCACATGTATTCACAGACCCTTTGCAATAATTTAGTAATTTAGTGGATTTTCCTACTTCCACACTTTACCCAGAAATCCACAGACCAAATTTTATCTTTCAGATGATCATAAATGTTTTTGTTTCAAATAAGAAGCAAAGGTACTGTTAACATGATCTCTCTAAGAGCTGCACATTCTTTAGAAATCAAAGGATACATTTTTGCTCCCTCATGATGGCCTTTAGACAGGGCCATGAGATTACAGAAGCAGGTATTGTTTCTGCTCTGGCATCAAAGAACCTAGAGTTTAGAACCTGCAGTTTCTCCCCGGTCAGGGCATACATTGCTTTAAAGCAGTTTATCTGCCTCTGAACATTATTATACAAAGAATACTTATTTTAAGACTACACATCAGAACTAGACCTAAGGAGCCATCGGGAACCAGCAGAACTCTTGAGGATTTGCTGCTGCCTCCTTTTCTTGGTCTTGTGGAATCCAAGATGTTCCTCTCTCTATACATAGCATCTCAGCTTCTCTCTCTGCAGTTGAGCTTTGCAGTCACTATTGGTGAAGGATGCGATACCATCTGCCTTCCGTTCCAAATCCCTGAAAGAGCAAGTCTGATTACTTTTATCTCTATTTGCACAGCGCTTCCCACCATCCACCCTCATTGGCTGGCCTGTGCTGTGCCAACTTTGATTGGATTTTTTTTTCTATAAATTTATTTATTATTTATTTTTGGCCGCGTTGGGTCTTCGTTGCTGCGCGCGGGCTTTCTCTAGTTGCAGCGAGCAGTTAGTGGTGCACGGGCTTCTCATTGCGGTGGCTTCTCGTTGTGGAGCACGGGATCTAGGCGCGCAGGCTCAGTAGTTGTGGTGCACGGGCTTAGTTGCTCCATGGCATGTGGGATCTTCCCGGACCAGGGCTCGAACCTGTGTCCCCTGCATTGGCAGGCGGATTCTTAACCATTGTGCCACCAGGGAAGCCCTGATTGGATTTTTAGGTCATCTCTGCCTAAGAAAACCTTAACAATACTACCCTGAATAGGAAATACAGATAAGACCATCTCAGCTAAAAGAAGAGATGGGACATATTAATACCGATGTGTCCAGTATATCTGGCAAGGAATAACCAGGAAGGTGAGATGAAGAGGGAAGGGAACTATTTAGTGACAAAAGTAATTCAGGCACTTCACATACATCTATAACACAACACATTGTCTTCAGAGCAAAACCAGTGCGTTTATAAAATTTCTCCATTTAATAGAAGACAGTGGGGCTTTGAGGGAGTGAACACTATGCTTTGTCATCCAACAGATCCGGGCCTTTTTAACTGCAGCACTTGAGCTGTTTGCAAACTCATTCTAACCAGGAGTGTTTAGCTGTCCCTGGCATCAGTCAGTACTGTATGCTTATTTCTAGGGAGAACACTGATTAATCAGTCAACTTGGTTAAGTTTAGGTCAGTCAAGACAGTTTTTAAGATGTTAAGCAAATATGTAATTGCTAAACATTTGAGAATTGCCTGTGTACTGTCTAAATGTGTAAGTCCTTTAAAAATAAGGTATAGTTTCATTATAAAGATAGTCTTTGACAATCTGAAGATATTAAAGTAGAAAGAAATTTAAATCATCCTCCTAATGTTCAAAGTTAATTATTGTGATTATTTGACATATTTCGTTCTGATCTTTTTCCTGTATGCCTACTTTCTTACATAGTTGTGATGTAGATAAAATTTACCCTTTTACTTCTAAGTATTCCTTTTTAAAACCAATTCTTTTAACTATATCATGTGTTTTTCTAAAGTCATACTCGTCTCTGTTTTCTATTATCTAGTCTTCTTCCCTGCTTCAGAAGGGATTTCAGTTAGGTTTAGGAAGTATATCAAGTACAGTAAAATAAAACAGAAAAAAAAGTGAATTAGAAAAGAGATTTCAAAAAAGGAAAACAAGGAAGTTTTTCTACGTGGCTTGGCAAGCTCTCCTCTGTACCTTCCTTGAGTCCTGCTGGCCCAAAATATGTTTCTAGAGCCTGTAAGGTGAAAGAAACTATGCCTAGATAGTTAGCCAAGGATTGTGTTCTATTTTGGCAGTGACATGCATATTTATCATTAAGTGAGCTTTATTACACCATTCCATGAGGCTGTTCAGAGTGACCTTTACAAAATTATCCCAACACTCGTGCTTACAGTTCTGGAAAAACAACAACAGCAACTACAAGCAACCACATGCTCATTTTATGGGCTTAGTACAATGGCAGGAAACCAGATGACTCAAAGAGTTACTATCATTCCAACTTCATTGATTCAGAGCCTCAAAAGATCAGAATCTATCAAGATTCCTTGCAAATGTTTTGTTAAACTGTTGTATCTAATATCCCCATTCACAGATGAAAATTGAAATTTTATAAAATCATTTTAAAAACACTTACTGAATGTCCATGTGGTAAAGGTATTGATGAGCAGACAGGGTTCCCATCTTCAAAGTGTTCCAAGGGTCTAGCAGAGTCAGGCAAGTAGACAAGTAATTGCAATGCACAAAACTACCTTGAAAGTGTTAACTGCAGATGCAATTGTAGCACCAACAAAGCAGTTATAAGACTACGGAAATTAACTTGATTTCCATTTTGCTTTATGATACCAATTTGTGTATCACAAAAATGAAACCACTTGAGAATTACCAACGGAGAATAAGAGAAATGTATTTTTTTCCTAAACTTAAAATGGACATGCTTTAAATTATTCAGTAAACTTCTTAGAGTCTGGCACAATTTTCTCCTCAATTTTCTGCCACATGTTTTCTTTGAAATGAACATGATTACTCTGTATAAGAGCTGGAAGAAAACATCATTATCCAAAATCATAATGGCACCCAAGCCATTTGATTAGTTAATCTTCAGCAATGAAGTATACCTAGGAAAAAGTCAGTTGGGATTAGAGAGAAATCTAAATTACCAACTGCTTTAAAGGAAAATATATTAATTTTTTATTGTGAAAAATTTCAAACATACAGAAAAAGTTTAGAGAATAGTATAATAAATAGCCATTGACCTACTACCTAGCATTCAAAAATATTAGTGCCATCTCATATTTTGATATTATCATCATTTTTCTTCTCAGTCCCACTCATTTTTCTTCCTCAGAAAAATCATTCTGTTGAACTCGGTATGCATTTTCTTCATGAATACATTTATTCTTTTCACTAAATATGTATATCTCTATAGTATCATTTTGGCTTTTTGATATTTAAGTAGATGACATCATATTGCATGTGTCATTCTCCAACTCACTTCTCTCAAAAATATTTTTAAATCGCTGTTTTTATTCATATAATATCATTCATTCATTTTGACTACCGTATAGTGTTTCATCATGTGACTATACTTCAAATTAAATTACTCATTCCCTATTTGATGAACATTTAGGTTTTTGTAACTTTTTTTTTTTTTAATTTGCTATTGTAAACTTGTAGAGTACATCTTTTTCACATGTACCCTTGTGTGTTTGTGTGAGTTTCTCTAGGGTATATATGTCGAAATGGAATTGCTGGATTATGTTCTATATGCATCTTCTGCTATATTAAATATTGCCAAACTATTCTCCAAAGAAGATGTACCAATAAATAGTCCCACGAGCAATATATTAGAAAGAATTCATATTTTTTCTATATCTTTGAAGACACTTGATATCAGCATATTTTCAAAATATATTTTTACCAAACTGATTATAAAAAAATGGTCCTTTGTAACTTTCTATTTTCGTATTTTTTTATTGGCCATTTATGTTTTCTTCTCTGTAAATTATCTATTCATATGCTTTACCTATGTTTCAGTAGGATTATCTTTTCCTCATTCATTATTTGGAATTCTTTATATAATCTGAATACAAATCCTTTGTTATATACATTGCAGATATCTTCTCCTTGCCTGTCATTTATTTAACTTTATCCACGGTTACTTTTGTCTTAAAAACAGTTATTAATTTTGAGATAGTCATATTTATCAACCTTTTGCCGTGATTTGTGCGTCTGATTTAGTTTCGGTTTTAATCCATCTGAAATATAATTTTGTGATTGGTGTGAGGTTGGGATCTAGTTTTATTTTTGCCCTTTAGACAATATTTTCCTAACACAATTTTATTGAATATACTTTTGACAGAATTTCAGACTAACTGGAACTAGGTAGGGTAGAAGGAATGATGAAGCATATACAGACATCTAAGTTTCTGACTTGGACTTGCAAACTCATGGCTCTTCCCTGAATTATTGAGACCGAGATGAGGTCCTGCCCCCTCTATTCTCCATTGCCTTATGCTTCTCTAGAAGATAAGTAGCTCATTTCTTCTGTCAGCTACTTCGTGCTTTTGTTGATGGAATCTAGGTGTAAGTTTCATTTGAAGAGAACGTTAGATTTGCCATCAGGCGATGAGGCTCTGGAACTACATCTTCCATAGATATTCTCTACACTCTTAGAAAAAGCTTGTGTCTTCTCTAGGCCTCAGTTTCTCATCTGGAAAAGAAAAGCATTAATCTAAACTAGGATCTATTTATGTACACTCTCTGGATCTCAGCCTTCTCAATTTTATAAGTGGGAAGATTAATTAGATTTTACAAAGATCTTTTCAAGTTCTCATATTTTAATGTAAGTTAAAATGGTAACTTATAGATCTCTCACCATTAACATTAATGTGCTTCCATAGAATCTTGTACATTATAGAAATGTGTTATCACTCCATATTATAAATTGTAATTAAATTTTTTAAATATTATTTATATCTTCCACTGGCTCATTGGTTTCTACAGGAATTAAGAAGCTTCTTATTCATCTCCATATCCTGATACATAGCAAGGTTTCTGCACATAGTCTGTATTTTGTAAATCAACTCTAACATTTTGTAAGTCAAAAAATAGTAATAATAAATTGTTTTTGATAATTTCTTTGATAATGCCCCTCAATATTTTCTCTTCTCACTCTTTCTGAAACTCAGACTAGTAATATGTTTGATTTTGTGGAATAGTCTCCATTTTTCTATTTTTTTCCTCACCATTGCCTGTCCTTTTGTCTGCACTTTTTGTTGATGTGTAAGGAAGACAGAAAAACAACTGACTTCATTTTTTCAGTAAATAGTTGTAATTATAATGTGTATTTAATATTGTATGTCTGCTTTTTCCACTTAACGTATCATAAGTAATTTGCCATGTTTCAACATTGTATTCACAACTTTATATTCCATTGAGTAAACATGCCATAATTTACTATACATTTCCCGAATGGGACATGGTTATAGTTCTAGAGTTTTTACCATTATTAAATAAAGCTGCAATAATTATATCCCTATATGCAACTTTTTTCTCTTGGATTATTTCTTTAAGATAGCTTCCTCTGGAATCAAAAGTGTTGATATTTAATGCTTCTTGATTTCTAGTACTTTCTAGTGGGTTGTACCAACATACAATTTTACCATGTTAGATTATTTGAACGATTGAAATTGGTCATTGATATTGTGTCTTTTGTTCTGTTCACGTTCATTGCCCAGCTTTCTGTCAGATTCTCTTCCCATTTATTTTTAAGCACCTTTAATCCATAAATGACATTTATGTGACATATTTTTCACATTTTGATATTTGCCTTTTTTTCTGGTATTTTTAGACTCTCTAAACTTTGAATTTATATAGTTATATCTATCAATCATATACTTTATAGTTTCTGCCACTGCTTTTATGTTTAGAAAGTTTAATTTAACCATCATAAATAGGTTAAATATGTTTCTCTGGGTTTCTTAACTATTTGTGTTTACTCTGGCATGAATTATCTTTTCACATTCTGATCATTCCTCTTTTCTGATTCAAATGGTTTCCTTAATTACTGGTGTTTGCTTTATATGTAAAGCTATATGTATATGTATATAATGGCTGTTAACATTTTGTCTAGCATATTTTCAGTTTCTAATAGTTTGCTTTGACTTAATTTTATATTAAATTGTTTATTCCAAATGTTAGTGATGTTTTAAAAGATGTACATAGTGTGGTTCTGACTTACATTTTTCACCTAACTGCTATCAAGTGGTGATGATGGCATCCCTTACAAAATTACATTTCCTTTCCTCCTTGTTCTAAAAATCTTCCTTGATCATACATTAAGTAATTATGTATAGCCAGATCTATTTCTAGACTCTCCGTTCTGTTATGCTGATCTGTAAGTCTGTTTTTGTGCCAGTAAATCCTTCACTTATTTGAAGAGAGCTCAGATTTCCCTCTTGAGTCTTTGCTGCTCTAGCCTAAACACTCCCAGCTTCTTCAATTGCTGCCCTTGTATTTAGCAACCAACCCCTTCCCCAACACCCTGGGGGCCAGGAGATAACTGACCAGGACTCTCGGTACCCTTAACTTGCCTCACTTGGATAAAGAAATACATAGATCAGGGCAGCACCCAGGCCAGAAAGGAGAATAATGAACCCTTACATTGAAATAACAGTTTTTGCCCTGGAAAGCACTCTCTTGTTTCTCTTCTCCTTTAATAAGGCAGAATAGCTAACTGGATAAGCGCCTTCCAGGATTCAAATCCCACTGTTTTCTTACTGTGTGACCTTGGGCAAGTTTGTTAAATTCTCTGAGCCTTATTTTCCTTGACTGTAAAATGAAGACATACATGGTGTCTACTTCATTAAATTATCGTAAAGATGAAGAGCATAATCCATCCAATATAAGCCATGATCATTACTGCTAAAATATTGATTATATAAATTTATTATTTCATTTAACATTTTGAGATAGTTATTAACATACACAATTTAAAGCTGAATGAATGGGATAAGAAAGGTTCAATAACTTTCCTAAAGGCACCAGCTAATAGAAGTGCCAGAGTTGGGGATCTCACCTCATCTAACTCCAAGGTCCGTGCTCTTTTCTGTAGATGACACTACTGCACAGCATGATGTAAAGTACTTATAACTAGTTCTTTGAGTTCTGCAACGGTTACATAAGTGAAGCTGTAAATTCTTAGGTAATGGTAAATATAAGGTTCAACTATATGATCGTCTTGAGATTTCCTTTTGGTTTCAACATGGAAGGGCATTAGATTAATGGGAAGGAGAGATATGGTTTTATCTTAATCTACAAATTAGCTGATGTGGAAACAGATTCCTTCAAACTAAGTATTACTCAACCTACTGCTCCAAGTGGCAGTGACATAGATCCAGAAGCATTTGTCATCCCCACGGGGTGCCAGAGGAAGCAGCATTTCCTTTCCTTCAGCACATGTTACCTGTGCTCTCAGAAGGCCCACGGCCGGGAGGGAGGCGGGTGGAGGATGCCACGTTAGCAGCCTGTGCACACAACGGCAAAGTCAAACAGAACCGGAAGGTCTAATTTTAGCCCTCTCAGCCTTGGCATTGTTCCTTTTAGCCAAGATATTTTTCATGTACCACAGTAAAGTGCTTTGTTCCAGCCTTACTGGATACTTCACAAAGGCCCAGCAAGGACGGGTTGAGCATGATTCAGAGCTGGAAATACATCAAGGACAGGAACCTCAATGTTGAGGGCCGGCTCTCCTCTGGCAATTTTTGGTAAATATGCTCTTTCCAGCTACCTCCCAAAGCCCCAAGGAGTGTGCGCTTGCCTCTGCTTCTCTAGCTTCTTTGTGAAGCTTCAGTTGGCTGCTAATCAGCAGGTGTCTTTGCTCCTGTCAAGCCTGGGATTTGCACCTCACTCTCTCTCTTCATTCCTGCTTAACAAAGCCCACTTCTTTCCACATGTCTGGGTCTTGTTTTCTTTCCTGAGGTGTCCTGGAAAGCGCTCTAGATTAAGAACTAGAAAGACTTTTACAGTTTACAAGCTGCTTCTGTGGTTTGTTCCTTACAATGACCCGGTGAATTAGATGAGGCAGAAACTTTCATAGAACTTTTGGAGATGAGAAAAATGGAAGCTCCAAGAAGAAGCCAACTGTTGCCAAGGTCACACAGGAAAACATGGGAAGAGTTGGGACTGAAAACCAGCTCTTGTGTTTTAGGAAAAGGCATGGTCACATTAACCTATCAAAGCACAGAAAATCCACACAGGTCATTTGGCAGGGCCCTGGGAAACTTTTCCTGAGGATGTCAGTGGATTTCATGGCCAAGAGAGTTCCAGGCTGAGAACCCAGGATGGTGGTCTTTACCTTCAGGCAAATCACCGTTTCCTATTTCCTGGGAAAATGGCAGGGAAGCTTGATCCCAGACACATCCAGAGATACCATTGTTTCCAAAGCCTTTGTAAGGGAGGAAAAATAATTTTCCTTCTACCCTCTAGGTTCTTGGTTAAGACAGATTAACTGGAGAAAAACATAAGTTTAATAACATGTATAACTTCTTATACAAGTGAAATATCCAAAAAAATGAGTAACTCTCTGAAATAGTCCAAGCCATCCCCTTAAATACTAACTTCAGCTAAAGATAAAAGAAAATGTTGATGGCAAGGAAAGCCAGATGTGAGACCCTATCAGGCAAAGCACAGTAAGCAAGGGTATGGTGGTTATGCAGATTTAAGTCAGTTACCTTCTCCCTTGATAAGAGTTCCTGGAGATTTAGTCATCCTCCTAAATTCCGTACAGAGAGGGAGACACGTTACAAATGGAGATTTCCCTCATAAATGTAAATGTCTCCTTCAGAAGGGTAACTTCTCGGTTTTCAGAGATTCTCCTATGTTTGCTGTTTATTAAAAATAATCAGCCTAAAATAATCCTTATGCGAAAGAGACATGTGTTGAAGTGGCTAATTCTGCTCCCCTTCACCTTCTGAGGTCTTTCCTTTAACCTTCAAATAGATCCCTCTCTGGACCTCATTGGACAATCCTAGATCTGACCTTAGGCACCCAGAAGTTATGATCTATGGCATTATCATCTTTCTCTATCTTTGAATTTTCCATCTTTTGAATTTCAGTTTCAGTCATTATAATGAACACTGGATAGGATATTGACATTTACAAAGCTCTTTCCGGTCTTACACCTTGTGGTAACACATCTGAGATTGCGATTGTTATCATCAGTCGTACAGATGGTAGAATTGAGCCTCAGAGGGGTTTCCCAACAGGGTAGATGCTGAGGGTCAGAGACTCTGACACACAGGGCTCCCCTCCCAACACTGTGTCTCCCCATCACTGCTTCTCTATGTGCCGAGATGGGTGAGGAGGCAGTGGACTCAGGTGTCTCCTGAGCTTCTCCTCCGTATTCATCCTTTCACCCAGAGCTAACCAGGGTGGGCTTGAGAACTAAAGGTCTTTGGCCTTCAGGTGAACCCTGAAATACTGCTGTGAATTAACTGTTTGAAAAAGAAGTGGCTTTAATTGAAAGCACCACAAAAGTTCTCTTTCCAGGATTCCTGAGACTATTTGTGAACAAAAGACGTTTTGTGGTGTTTGTTTGTTGAAATTATTTATGTACATTTTTTTCTGATTACAATGTTATATGTGCACATTATAAAAACTCCAAAATGATACTGGGGGGAGTGAAATATTACCATTATACTGCCAGCAGTTACAACCACTATTAATACTTTGATGGAAATTATGTACTGCCCAAAATTTCTGTGCACGCTAACTTGAGCTTGTGTACATAAAAAGTAAAAGCAAGGCGATACTACGTATACTGTTTTGTGACTTGCTTTTTTACTTAACAGTTTATTGCAATGTCTTCTCTCCTTTTTTCTTTCTTTTTTTGGATCTCAAGAGTACACTTATGTTCATCATATTCTTCCGTTCATGGCACACAATCATCAATGTCTATATGAAGCCCCTCTTATGTTTTTTATCTTCTGCACTCACTTCCATTCTCCTCCTCCATTCTATTGTATTTAATATATGTTCTCAGGTGTTTATCCTTGAGAATATACAGTTGTTTTATGTTTGTGTGTTTTAATTTAAATAAATGACATTGACCCAATACTAGTTCATACCAGTCAATGTAGATCTACATTACCACTTCTAATGGCTTCATCATTTCCATTGTATAGTTCTACCAAAATCTATCTAACCAGTTTCCTTTGATGGACAGTTAGGTTATTTTTTGAAAAGGTTTTGCTTTTAATTGTTTTAAACAATGCTGGAGCAAACATTCTTATTATATATATGTCTCTGAAGGTTTGTGATTATTTCCTTGTGATAATTTTGAAGGGCCACTTGGTGAAAAATCCTTCATCCAATTTTTCATTTTTCAGTTCCTAAGGTAGTTTTGTTACTGATTCCTGGAGGTTCCCCCCACCCCCGCCGCCGCATCCTCTTGTCTCTCTGTCTCTCTGTGTTTCTGTCTCTGTCTCTCTTTCAACACTTTGCTGGTCTCTCCCTAATGGCGTTTAGCACCGTCATCTTTGACCTCTGTTTCATAGGTTCTTGCTTATCGCTCAGCTGATAAGCTCTAGCTCGTTGTTGACTGAGATCACATCATAACTGATTCAACAGCGTTTCCTGTGCACCTGTTCAATGGTAGGCTCTGAACTGGATGCCAAGGTGAACGTGACAATCACTTTCCCCTTGAGGAAACCCAGGTCTGGTGAGACAGCAGTCATGCCTTATGGTGACCATGCCATGGCAGGTGGCATGGTGACAGCAGTGTGTACAAGAGTCAAGGTGAGAAAGAGGAAGCCAGACAATGATCCCCATCCGTATCTGGAGTATGGATTGGAGTTTACTGGAAGATCAAAGTGGACCTGACGGGAACCGCCCTCACATCAAAAGGAACAGCTAGTAAACGACCAGAGAGGTTTGCAGATGATATAGGAAGTTGAAGCATAGGGTGGGAGCATGGGGAGGGTGGACAAAAGGTGCGGTGGGGACAGAGTAGGTCCAGGTGAGGATTGGATTCAGAGTAAGGATAATGGGGGGCCACTGAGGGGTTAGGCAGAGCACTGATGTGAGTGGGTTTTGTGTTTTAGGAAAGTCATTTTGTCTGTAGTGTGGAAGATGGAGGGCAACACCATAGAGGGGAAAGCAAGCGAGTTAGGAGGCTATTGCAGTAATCAACGTGAGAGATGATCATGTCCTGCACTAAAGTAGTGGCAACAGAGAGAGGTAGATGAAATTTGAGGGAGAGTTAGGAAGTAGAATCTACAAACTACTTAACTGGATAATTGATTAGATACAGGATTATGAAGAAGAGGGCAGAGTCCTGGATAACCCCCAGGCTTATAAGGGACCCTGGGCAGGTGGTGGGGCCATTTACCCAGAGAGGAGCACAGGAAAATATGCTGAGTTTGATACGGTTGTAGGATATAAAGGTAGAAGTGTCTCGCAGGTAGATGGATATATTCTCTACTATTCAGGAAAGGCCTGCCATAGAGATTTGGGAATCACGTTTATCTTTGTAATAGATGATAATATTGAGTAAAAGGTTGTTAAATAAGTGACCAAATTAATTTTTAGTATCGTACTTCCTTCAGATAGAGCATTTTACTTCTATCAAGTCACCTTTATCTGAGAATGTCAAAGTTCTTTGTACGTAAGGCCCACCAATGTGAGTTAGTCTTTTTTAGAATTACTGTACAGAGAAGCATTTAGGAACATGGTAAGAGCAAAGGGTTCTCAGAGGGGAAAGACCACCAGCCTACGAGTCAGAAGACTTGAGTGACTGTGCCACTACTGGTAGACACTTGAACATGTCACTTGCCCCTTGGGATATCCAAGTCCTTACTCTGAGGGCGAGGAGAGAGCTTGCACCACTGATGCTCCAGGCTGCGCCTAGCCCTGTGACTGGTGATGTGCCGGTGATAGCAGCACCCCTGGTCCGCACTTCTCTCACGCTCCCTGCTGCTCTGAGATAAGGGCCATTGGTTCTTTCCCACTGGGGCTTGGTAGCGCAAGCTGGAACACAATCTGTTGGACAGAACGGGGTGATTAATAACGAAAGCATTTCCTCTGTGACCTCACGGAACTAAGTGAGGTTCTGACACTGCCAGAGATGGCCCGTTTCCTTTCACAGAAATTGACGCTCAGAAACGCATAGAATGGTCAGAGGCAAGCCACACAGGGAAGTAAAAATAAGATGCAGAAAAGTGGGTGGCTGCTTGAAACACTCCCAGATGAAAGGTTACCAGCTATTAATCAGCTCACACTTACGTTCAGTGGGGAGCAAGGAATTGGATGGAAACTTCACTCAACAGTTGATGCTTCGTCAGGGCCGTGGGGTCCTCAGATGACTTTCCTCCGTCGGGTTGGATATGAAGCACTTTTTCCTAAAGGAAGGAGAGTAAATAGGACCTCGGTAAAATTCTCCGTGTTTCACAACGTGTGTACTTCTGTTTACACATACCAGGCCTGGTGTAGGTGTCGAGGTTGGGATGGCGCCGAGGTGTCTAGGCCTGAATCTTGAAATGTTTGCCTCTCCATCTTCTGCAGCAGCCCAGTTTGCTGGGTCCCACGATGAAGATAATAATAACTACTGTTTGTTGAATACCTGCTACGTGGAAGTCACTGCTGGAAGGAATTCAGTGTGTTCTCTCATTAGTTCTCATAACAGGCCAGTGAGCAAATGTCATCATTTCCATTTGACAAATGAGGGAACCAAGGCCCCAGTGGGCAAGTAACTTATCAAAAGGCACACACCTTGTACGCAGCAGGAGCATCGTTTGATCCCAGGTCGGACGCCGGCACACATTTTTTTCCCCGCTAAAAAGTCCACGTGCAAAATAAAAGAGGCACGTGTCCTGCTAGAAAGAGCAGGGAACCCACAAAATGGGGTCAACGGGAAACTTAGTCTGAGTAGAAACTTTCCCAACGTCGTAGCCCAGCACCTGGGCGCCAAGTGTGGCTTTGGGCTACGTGGCATTGCCCGGGTGCTCGGGAAGTGTTCTTTGTGCCTGGGAAAGGAGGGAGAAGGTGGCAGGTGAATCTGACCCCCAGGGGCTGATCGGGCCACTGATTCCTCGTGGATCAGAGTCGCTGAGCACCTGGCCACCTAGTTACCAGGTGGGTTCAGTTTGGAACCACCGAGTCAGATCCAAGGGCTAATGTCCACTGGCAGCTTCTGTCCTGGGGTCAGGTCTGTCCCATCCAGCCAGTGCCCCAGGGCCCCTGCAGGCTCTCAGCCCCTAAGCGGTAGACGGACAGCTCAGGTGGCAACTTGGAGCAGGCCACTCTTCACACCCCGGTCACAGGGACATGGACTGGCCCGAGGATCACAGGCCTGGCCGTTGCAGCAGCCTCGAGTCTTATTGCGGATGGTCAGTAGCCAGGACACTGCTAGAGCCTACTACTAACTTGCTGTGTTCCCTGCCGCAAGTCCCCTGACCTCCCAGGCCGCCTCTAGAAAACAAAGGGATTGGATCAGATGGCTGATCCCTGGGGCCCACTTCTGCTTTCACCTTCATGTACCAATTTACTCTTCTTTATGGAATAGAACTCTTGTCACTTGCCCTAACGGTGCCACTACCACTGCCATCAAAACGTTTCTCCTCATTTATGACAAATCAAATAAGTACTCTTGCCTTATCTTGAATCCGCAAGGATGCAGTCGGTGCCCCCTGCCTGTTTTATGCTTGTGGGGTAGGATCTCCACCGTCATCCCAGGAGGTTCCCAATTGGAGGGAAAGTCATCAGAGAAGGCCACGAGGAAGCCCGTCTCCCCTTTTCTGAAGCTGTTCGAGTCCCCAGAGGCTGCATGAAAGGCCAGCCTGTGATCGACACTCTCCCTGCCCCCTGGGAAGCGCTGCCGGGGGCTTGTGAGCCCTCGGCTTTAGGAGGATGAAGAAGAGAAGAGCCGAAAGAGCCAGAGGGCCAGATATTTGCCTTTACTAGAAAAGAAAACCCCACACAATGTGCTGGGAAACTTTGAGGCTTAATTTTCAGGGTTGTTTTAACAGTCTCTGGAAACTAGCAACCTAATGTCATTTGTTTAAGGGATCCAAGAGGGTTGGTGATGGGGATTGTTTCAGCATCCTGGCACAGAGGTAAACATACCTCCTGGCTTACGGGCTGTGTGTGTTTGGCGTGGGGACAGCACACTGTGAGGGTGGGAGGGTGGGGCCGCCCAGTTAGGTCAGGAGACTGGGGTTCTCATGCTGGCTGTGCCATCCGTTGCCTGTGTGATACTGGAAGACCTCAAACGCTCCAACTGAAACCAAGGGGCTTAAAACAGAAGAACCCAGAGTCAGATCTTTACAAGCTTTGGTCTTCCCTAGTTGTGTGATTTTTAAAATCTTAATGCTAGACCCCAGTACAGGATCTTGAAACCATGTCGAGGATGCCAGATGGAAGGAGTGAGGAGTCAGAGACAACTTGGGTTATGTTTGTGCTGCTTTGGGTGTTTTCTCGTTAGACCATCTATCTTGATTTTTTTTTTATTTTTTATTTTTTTGCGGTACGCGGGCCTCTCACTGTTGTGGCCTCTCCTGTTACGGAGCACAGGCTCCGGACGCGCAGGCTCAGCGGCCATGGCTCACGGGCCCAGTCGCT
>NC_041225.1:38030727-38068534 GCF_002837175.3 Physeter macrocephalus
ACCCGCGTCCCCCGCATCGGCAGGCGGACTCCCAACCACTGCGCCACCAGGGAAGCCCTACCTTGATTTTTATTCATGTTTTTCATCAGTGATTCCCAAGTTGACTGAGAATCATATTCACCTGAGCTGCTTGTTAAAAGTACAGACTTCCCTCTGAGGGAGGGTCTCATGAAGCTGTATTTTTAACAAAATAACCAAGGGTGATTCTTGCACTTAGGCAAGTTTGGGACACAACTGTTTAAGAGTTTTCACCTGGGGACCAGCCACAGTTGAAGTTGCCTGATGGGGGTGGGAATTGGTCTCTCTGTCCCTTGTGCTCCGAAGCTCTTGGCTGTGAACATTCATCTCTCCAGGCCCCATATTCCAAGAGGTGCATGTCTCCTGCATCCAGTTCTGAGCCCTTCAAGGCTGGAACCATGTCTTCTCTTTACACCCCACCGCGCCCACCTCAGGGCCTTTCTCATAGACCATGCCTATAAATGTCCACTGAACTGAGTTGCCCAGAGAGTTTCTATCTGCCTCAGTTAACCAGACCATCAACCATTATTGGTACAAATCCATGCCTTTAAGGACAGGAGGAGAGGAGATTAGTGAGAATTTGTAGAAACGGGTCACAGAGAAGACAGCATTGGAACTGAGCCTTGCAGAAAGAGTAAGATTTGGGCCAGTGGTAAGGAAAAGAAAGGGGGATCCAGGCAGAAGTCTAGGCACAAGCAAAGCCAGGCTCTTCCAGTTATTCTCATGTTCAGGTGAGAAGCCCAGAGCCCAGAGAGAAGACCTGATATATTCAAGGCTGCCCAGGTAACTTGACACTAGAACCAGATCAACTCCATTCAAGACTCCTTCCGTACCTGGCACTGTTGTGTGTTCCATAGGCCTCCCACCTGAGCCCCTAAAGCTCTTCCATCCTCTGCTCTGAGCCCTATTTCTGGGACTGTTTCCCCATCAATGTGCTCATCCTGCTGTGTGTCTGCATGTGTGGTGGTGCCACCCCATCTCAGCCCCCTAGTCTTTCCATGAATCTCACCAAGATTCAGCCAGACTCATGGTCCAGTTACCTAGGAGAAGCCAGGCGTGCTGTTCTATGTGCTAATCGCATGCACATCGGTGTGTCCTGAGAAGCTGGGCTTAGGTATCAGAGTAGGCAAAGGACAGGCTTGGGGCAACACACACACACACACACCACATATATATTTTATTTGAATCCTCTTTAAGGCCAAAAGGATCTGTGGAGGAAAGATGCTCATGGGAGCTTCTCGGACCTTCTGGTGGGTCTTTTCTCCCTTCCAGGAAGTTTCCCAGTTCTCTCCTTAGAGCATTCTTACATGTTTTGCCTCTTCTGCTCTGGAATCCTGTTATCAAGACAGGGTAGGAAATGGATGAGAAGTTGCCAAACCCAAGGCAGGAAGAGGTGGTTAAGAGGTGGTTGCAGAATCCAGGCAAGAGATAAGAGACTTTATCAGGAAACCAACGAGGTTTGAGGCATCTTGTTCTCTCTGTACACTAAGCTTTTTACTAGCAAGTTGAGCTAGGGTAAATTATGTAGTCTTTCTGAGCTTCAAACTCCTCATCAATAAAAGAGATGATAATTATCTCTTTCTTACAGCATTGTTATACGGGTAAATATTGTTACACAAAAGCCTTTTGTGAACTGTAGTGTATAAAAATGTGGTCTTCTCTGGTTATCATTTGCAATTTCGTGCCGCGCCCATGAGCCTGTTTCTGGTGGTCTTCACTTCCCCATCAGAACCCTTCTACCAGTCCCATTTTGTGCCTAGCACTGAGTCTCTATGACAACTCAAAGCATGGGAAATTATTTGATGTGGGGCTGGGCTGGCTTTTGTCTTACAGCCTGGAACCCTAGCTTAAAAATAATACACTCTGGGGCTTCCCTGTTGGCGCAGTGGTTGCGCGTCTGCCTGCCGATGCAGGGGAACCGGGTTCGCGCCCCGGTCTGGGAGGATCCCGCATGCCGCGGGGCCTGTTTCTGGTGGTCTTCACTTCCCCATCAGAACCCTTCTACCAGTCCCATTTTGTGCCTAGCACTGAGTCTCTATGACAACTC
This sequence comes from Physeter macrocephalus, assembly GCF_002837175.3. Classification (NCBI taxonomy): domain Eukaryota; kingdom Metazoa; phylum Chordata; class Mammalia; order Artiodactyla; family Physeteridae; genus Physeter; species Physeter macrocephalus. Next base: position 38,032,793 of record NC_041225.1, read on the forward strand.
AAAGCATGGGAAATTATTTGATGTGGGGCTGGGCTGGCTTTTATCTTACAGCCTGGAACCCTAGCTTAAAAATAATACACTCTGGTATCTGTCCCCTCCCTTAGGTAACAAATGCTCAAGTACCACCAGTTTTCAGGAAAAGAATGCACAGAGCCAACATGCACCGACTCTTTGAGACAAGCCAGTTTGAAGTCTGTGACTCATATTTTCATACTTAGAAAACTTATGCTGCCAATCAATGAGTGACGGGGTCACAAGGACCTTAAAGGTCATCTTGTCCAACCCATTTTTCAGCTGGGGGAACTGAGCAACAGGGAGGGAAAGGATCTTGCCCAAGATCACAGATTTAACTAGAAATAGAGTGGGGATAAATCCTCCCCATTATGTCATGGAATCTTTTGGGGACCATGTTAAGCTTTACTGTCATTTTACCCTTTCTTTCATCCCAGTCTCATAATGAAAGAAACTACTTGGCCCATGTCACTGCAGCCCCAATACGGGGAGTGCATCAATTCATTTATCAGACATAGCTGAGAATCACCTTTATGCCAAGTACTGAGGATGCTGAGACAAAGGCACAGGCCCCGACTTCAAGCTATTTAGAATTTAATGATGAAGACAGACAAGGAAACAATCTCTAGAGGTCAGGCTCTTTTCTATACAGTTAAATGAAACATTCCTCCTATCTGCTGTCTGCACTTTATACTTATGATTGCATTGACTCTCCTCATGTATAGATTATTATGAGGCTGATTTTCCCAGAAAGAAACATACCAAATCCCATGATGGGACTGAAGACCAGTGACAAGGTCCTTCATAGTGGCTCACGTCCCCTTCATTCATTTCCTCAAAAAATATGTGTTGAGCATCTAGTATGAGGTACCAGGGTGCAAAGATAAATAAAAGCAGTCCTCTCCAGCAACTAACAATCCAGTAGAGAAATCAATAATGATCATGGAAGCTTTTATAAGGGAAGGGAGAGGCCGAGGACAAAGGATGCCTAAGTCAGCCTTGGAAAGCCTGCAGAGATTTCACAGAGGAGCTGGCACGTGAGCTGAGACTACTTAAAGAAGGAGAAGAAGTGTGCTGAGCAGATAAAGGGGGATGACATTCCAGGAAAAGAAACAGCACACGCAAAGCGTGAATGTGTGGAAGCATGCACGCCCTGGGACCTGTAACAGTTGATTATTACTGGCATATGAAGTGAAAAGACAGGTTGGCAGAAAATGAGGCTATGAGTCGGCAAGACTGTGCCATGCTAGCAAGCTGGGACTGCATCCTGTAGACAACGGTGAGCTGTTGAGCTTTTTTGGGAGAAGATCAGATGCTGAGGTTTGCGTTTCAGAAATTCATTCAAGCAGCCATGCAGGAGGCAGGTTGGAGTAGAGAGCCCAGTGAGGATTATTAACCCAGGCAAAACCTGATGAGGGCGGTGGCAGTGCCACTCTGAGCCAGGTCAGAACTTGATTTTGTACATGATTCACTCACTTCCAGGTACACCTGAGTGATGACGCTGACCATGACCTGTAACCAAGAAGCATGAAGTTATGCATTTGATTCCCCAAAACTCTGATTCATGGAGCTGACAATGTTCTCCTTGTGTGTAAGAGACCATCCTCTCCCGGGTCAGCTGAACCGTTTAAGGCATCGCAATGATCCGTAGAGAATCCAAGCTCCCCTGCTTAAGAGAGAAGCTGACACGTTGACCTTCTAAAGGCCCTTGGGGGAGGGGGTTTTTAATAACCCTTAACCCCTTTTCCCATGATTCATACAAAGTCACTTCTGAGCCTGTGGTTGTGGTAAATCTAACAGGCTTTTCCAACAAGAGCTTGGCAAAGTGATCCCTCTCTCATCCCTCTTGCAGCGCCACAAAACGCTGCTTCAGCCTCTCACACCTTCCTGCTTCGGCTCTTCCCGTGCCTTCTCCCGAAATGCCTTCCAACCCCCTGTCTTTCGCTAATCGTGCCCTAGAGTCTTGCAGATCCACGTTCAAATTCTAGCTCTGCCACTCGTCAGATTTTGTACGAGAGCTGCCCTAATTGTTTTGCTGAGTTGTCACAGGGTTAGAGGTCAAGTTTGTGAAGTGTCCATCCTAGAGCCTACCCCGCAGCCACTCTCAGGGTTCAGTAGCTATTATTATTAGGTGAGATTCTAGTTCAATCATGAAAATTTGCAATTCTCTACTGAAAAGAACAAAGAGAAGTACTGAAAGGTTGGTAATACATCTTTTGATTATCAAGATAACCATGAATTACCGTTTTCTTACCCAGATTAATCAAACCTGACACCTGAGTACCCACTTGATTTCCATATCCAGCTGTGGAATCCCACAGTAACTTGTAATTAAGAGATGGTTCTTAAGAAGAGACTTGAAACTTGAAATTAAGAGCAAAAATATGTAGAGAAACTCCATGACAAAGGGCATAGTTGCTGACCCTCAGGCCCTTTTATCAAACAGAAGAGTTTGGAAGCAAATGGCCATCTAAACAGCGTCTTTTCACCATGCTGTGTGCTTCCAAAGAGGAAGCTTCCCCTGAAAGCAGCAATAGTGGTTTGGTTTCATTATTTTGAAAGAATTGTTCAGTGTTAGGGCAGGTTACTGACAATGGGTGTGGAATCTGTTTTAGAAGAAGGTAAAAAAATAATAACAGGGTATGTGGTAAGATGACCCCTTCTGGGCTATTGCAAGTATAGACCTGCTGAGAGCCTAGTAGAGAATTTGTCTCAAGCACACTGAAGGACTAGGTCCACTTGGGTAAATTCTCCAAAACCTGACTCTGTCTCCTCTAACAGGACTTTAAAGAGCTTGTGATACTTGCCTTGTTCTGCTGATCCCCCAGATTTTCAAGTCTAACTTGACTTTTTAAATCACTCTGTGGTTAATTTGTTCTGTTTTAATTCTTTTTTGTTACAAAGCAACATTAAAGGGAAATTTTTAAAAATCGTCTTTAATTTTCCTGCGCTAATAAGACTGTTTTAATTTTGGAATGTTTTTTGGTCTTTGTTTACCTACGTATTTCTTAATTAGCCATCACAGTAAATCTGAAAGAGTTTTTTTTATGTGTGCTTTACTGAGAAGGAAATTGAAGCTAAAGCAGTTAATTAATATTGCTGTAAGCAACACATAAGGTAAATGGCCAAATCAGGGATAACTCTAAACCTATACTCTGTCCACCTACACTTGACTGTGATGTTGGCCACACAACCTGGCATATAATCAATGTATTTTATACTTTATTTTATGCACTATTATTTTGACTTACTAGCGGTAATAAGAATAGAATGGAATTATGTCAACTGAAATTCACTAACCAATCTTTTAAAAAAAGCCACCCAGAAGTTGTCAACACGGAAGGCAATGTTGTAGGAAGTTTCTGAAGATGAGAAGAGAGATAGAGAATTAATGAGACTAGTAAAAATGAGCTGTTGGCATTTGAAAAAGAAAAAAACAGCAGAAACTTTGGAACTAGAACAACACATTCCCTAACATTGCTGATCAGATTTCCAAAGCCACTCTTCGATCATTTGGCTATAAATCCTTCTTACTGTTCTTGTCAATAATCCCACTTAATATCCCTGCAAACTACATGTAGAATTAGGCACCTGTGCAGTAAGTGCTAATTAATCATAATTCGTAAAATGGGAATACAAACGTTTTCCATATACTTTACAGGAATAGCATAAAAAGGGATGTTGGCTTTCCATGTGGGAGTCAGTGCTGTGTAAAAGATGACACGTGATGGAGGAGGATGAACTCTACAGCCTTTTGAGAAGTCTTTTTTGGTCATCTCTTTCCTAGAATATCAAATAGAAGGAAACAGACTTGGGGAGACTTTGATCAGACACACTGGAGGGACTTCCAACCAAGGGACTGCTCAGAACTCTAGCTTGGCTCTTAATCAAGCTTGAAATGATCACCGCCACAGCGCTAATTGCATTAATTTGCTTTTCATCAGGCAGAATGGGGAAACAGAATAGCAAACTGGCCCCCGAAGTGATGGAGGACCTGGTGAAGAGCACAGAGTTTAATGAGCATGAACTCAAGCAGTGGTACAAAGGATTTCTCAAGGACTGTCCAAGCGGGAGGCTGAATCTCGAGGAATTTCAGCAGCTCTACGTGAAGGTAAGTTGTTTTTCAACTTTTTTTTAATCTTCAGGCCGGAAAACGTTGTCTTCATCACATGTAGCTTCACATGGAATTATAACTCAAAGTAGCCAATTTGTTTCAACTCTGGTGGTTTTCCACCCAAAAAGAAAAATGGTCATTTTTTAAAATGCAAAGCGTTGTGTTTTGTTCCAGACATAAGTCAAGCAATTTCTGAACAAGAAGATTAATTGTTCAATCAAAACACTAGACAGTTCAGAGGATGATAGCATCTGGTAAAGCACAGTAAAAATCTCAGATAATAGCATTTGCTGATGATTATTGACAAGTGGCTAATTGCACCATTGTTTGGCTTGTTAAAGGTATCTGTACCTCTCTCAGTTAGCGAGAAAGTATGTGGGAGGGCTTTTGCACCCAGAAAGGTCCCCTTATTTGCAGGTAAGAAAAATATACAGATCTCCACAGATTTGCATTTAGAAGAAAGTAGGGAGTTCTGGTATACATCAAGGTCTACCAGGATGGTCTTCTGTCGTTTTATCAAGGTCTAAAATATGGACTTTCCTCAGGATTTTGTACTGTTTAGAAGTTAACAGTCCCCTGGACATTAGATAAAACTGTTCCGTGTAAGGTATAATTTGTGCTGCAGTGGTATTGCTTCGGTTTGTCTGAGTTTTTCATTTGTATTTGTTCTAGATTTGGCATATGATCTAAGACATTCCATTTTGTTTATACTTCGATAATGTGAGGCTTGTGGAAAAATTGCATTGTTTCTCTTTTAACTTTTTCTGACTAAAATACCAAATAGATAGTAGTGCTCTTATCATTCAAGTGCAGCAAGTATCAATTTGAGCAATATGAACCATCCACATGCATATAGGTGCATGGGATGATTATATAAAATATTAAACATTGCCATTCTCTCTTGAAGTTGAACATCTCATATAGCCTTTGCTCCAGCAATTCCATCCTTGCATATGTACAAGAAGGAACACGTATAAGAATGCTCATAGCTGCACTGCTCACAGTAGCAAAACTGGGAAACAACCCAAACGCCCATCAAAGGGAGAGTGGAAAATAAACTGTGGTATACTCACATGGCAGTCAAAACAGTTGAACTGCAACAACACTGAAACATTAAGTGCAAAAAGTAAGTCTCACAATACTTTAAATTAAACACAGATAAGACAAAAATATGTTTTATAGAACTACAAATAAAAGCAATAAAATCACATGAAAAAGGAAGCAAGAGAGTGATGAACACAGGATTCAAACTGCCTCACCCACCCTGCAGTTATGATGGTTACATCCAGTGCCTAAGAGGCAAGGGATGAGATGGAAGTTTAGCCACATGGTTAGATAGATAGACGGATTGTGTCAAAGTCTTAGCTATGGCTTTGGGTTCGCGGTTTGCAGGTGGTTATTGCATTAATAAAAGCTCGCTAATTCTGCATTGACCACTAATGAATGTCAAGAGTCTGTGATTATCATTAATCCAGTGCTGACCACCTGAGGGCTCAAGGTATCTATAACTATCCTTTTAAATGTGTGTAGAAACGTACACAAAAAGTGGTATGTGTGCATGTTATAAGATTACTGTGACACTTCTAAGAATATCTGAGTAATTTTTAGTGTGTAGAGATCTTTTACATGGAAGCACTGAGAAATGCATTTACCATTCAATTGACATAAATTGCTTTTGCCGAGAAGTGGGATGGTATGCATTTTCCTAGATTTTTATACATCTCACCATAGTTTTCAAAGTCACATCTTCTACCATTTTATCACCCAGAAGTTAGCCTGTGCCTCAGAACTGTCTTCCCTCAGCCCCAAGGAAAGTACAGACAAATGAGATTTGTCAAAGCCACTTTCAGGGGCTTCCCTGGTGGCGCAGTGGTTGAGGGTCCGCCTGCCGATGCAGGGGACGCGGGTTCGTGCCCCGGTCCGGGAAGATCCCACATGCCGCGGAGCGGCTTGGCCCGTGAGCCATGGCCGCTGAGCCTGCGCGTCCGGAGCCTGCGCTCCGCAACGGGAGGGAGAGGCCACAGCAGTGAGAGGCCCGCGTACCGCAAAAAAAAAAAAAAAAAAAAAAGCCACTTTCATATCAGTAAAAGCCATGCAAGCTGTCACTCTGTGTTTAAGAGAGCTCTATGTGCCATGTTTCTCATTATTTGTTCAAAGTGAGAGTGGTTTTGCCTTTGAAGAAATAGTTCAAATGCAGGAAAGGAGGTATTTTATTTACATGCTGGAAGTACTCAGCACTGAAAATAAAATCCACCTCAAGATAAGGGAGGGGGGTGTGTAAACATCAAACATCCCTCAGTGTTTTATGGTACAACTGATGTATATGTACCAATATCAACCCCTACTCCTACCTCCCCCACTCCACCCCAGAGTGGATTTTTTTTTCCAGGAAGGGGATATATAACTTTGTGGATGAAGTTTAGATTCTTGGCAGCCTCTTAACAGCCATGTTTAAACTCAGCCTGTGCTCTTGTATCAAATAGTTAGAAAGTAGGCAAAGTCCTCCTCTCCTTCCAGAGTTGTCCAAGGACAAAATACAAAAGAGAATCACAGAGGAAATATGCCACATCCACAGGAAAAAAAAAAAAGAAAGAAAGAAAGACAGGTCTGATAGGTTAGAAGGGAGAATCACAGAGAAAGATGTGGATTATGTAATAAGGCCCAGGAGAAGGGCTGGGAAGAAAAATCTTCCTTTAATGCAGCTTAAAAGTACAAATGTTCAGCAAGACACGGTCTTTGTCTTGGTGAATAGGCACTTTTCAGTAGTTCCTTCTTTCTCCCTGTGGACATTGAGACATCCTGGAATCCAGCTGAGTGAGCAAAGCCACCGGTGGCCTCTGCCCTCCTGCCTGTGTGGTCAGCCTGACACATCTACTGTCACTGACCTGATCCATTTTAGGCTCCGGGAGAGTCACCTCACGGAAGTACTCAGCACTGAAAATAAAATCCACCTCAAGATAAGGGAGGGGGGTGTGTAAACATCAAACATCCCTCAGTGTTTTATGGTACAACTGATGTATATGTACCAATATCAACCCCTACTCCTACCTCCCCCACTCCACCCCAGAGTGGATTTTTTTTTCCAGGAAGGGGATATATAACTTTGTGGATGAAGTTTAGATTCTTGGCAGCCTCTTAACAGCCATGTTTAAACTCAGCCTGTGCTCTTGTATCAAATAGTTAGAAAGTAGGCAAAGTCCTCCTCTCCTTCCAGAGTTGTCCAAGGACAAAATACAAAAGAGAATCACAGAGGAAATATGCCACATCCACAGGAAAAAAAAAAAAAGAAAGAAAGAAAGACAGGTCTGATAGGTTAGAAGGGAGAATCACAGAGAAAGATGTGGATTATGTAATAAGGCCCAGGAGAAGGGCTGGGAAGAAAAATCTTCCTTTAATGCAGCTTAAAAGTACAAATGTTCAGCAAGACACGGTCTTTGTCTTGGTGAATAGGCACTTTTCAGTAGTTCCTTCTTTCTCCCTGTGGACATTGAGACATCCTGGAATCCAGCTGAGTGAGCAAAGCCACCGGTGGCCTCTGCCCTCCTGCCTGTGTGGTCAGCCTGACACATCTACTGTCACTGACCTGATCCATTTTAGGCTCCGGGAGAGTCACCTCACTGTGTGGAATCAGTTCTGATGAGGGTCTGGGGTGACAGGATAACGGGAGGGGCCCCCCTGCAAGGCCAGGGGCCACAAACCCTCAACTTCAGGAGGCTTTGTATCCAAAATATAAAGGAATTCCATTAAGTCTACATGTAAAACTGTCTAAAACTAAGGTTCAGAAAAATGAGGTAATTTGCCCAGTGCAGCAAAATGAGTGAAGTTCAGGACAGACGTTAAAGGTGGATATGCTGACTTGTATTGCAGCACACGGCCCGGCCCTGCCTCTCGACTGGATTCCCCTGGCAGCCCCTCATCAGCTTCCTTCCAAGCCCCGCCACCATACAGCCGCTGGAGTGGGATTTGAAAAACACAGGTCTGGGCATGGACCTTCCTAGTTTGTTACAGGTGTTACCGAACCAGGCTCATTTGCCCAACACGCAGCAAGCCGTACGCTGAGATGCTGAGGTTTGTAGCAGAGAGTTTATTCACAAGGCAGCCAAGCAAGGAGACAGGAGAAGAAGTCTCAGATCCACCTCCCTGAAGGCAAAAGGCTTGAGATATGTATGGGATAAAGAAGCAGGGTGGTCTTTGGCATATGGGGAAAGGTGATTGGAGGTGGGGAAAAGGTGAGGTGATCGGCGTTCTGAGCAGGAGTGTTGGGTTACATCCTTCTTCATGGGATGCGTGTTCAGGAATGGAGGCTCTTAGCATGGTCTGAGGGTAGAGTTTTTGGCCCTCTGACATCAAAAGGTCATTCATCAGACAACTGTGCAGGCCCAGTTTTAGGCTCAGTGGTCCCATCCAGCTTTTGTCAGCTTGACTAGACAGGAGTTGACTCCAGGTTTCTGGAAAACAGCTTAAGTGCCTGTTACTCTAGTGACCCATATGTCAGAGGCATTATTTATAAGGGTGGTTAAGAAGTCTTGTGATAGATTACCTAGCTACCTGAAGCTTGGAGGGTATGCAGTTAAAGAAGGAAAAAAAAATAAGCAAGCTTAATCAGTAAAGGCAGGTTACAAGCAGAGGGGTTTTTAACAAGCTGTTCCCTTATCTGCTGTTCCATAAGTCAAGGATTTCTGTTAACCCTATGGGGCACGGTTTCACAGCTTTCATTCTTTAGTCATGTAGAGAGTAGTCACCTCACTGAAATCAACATACGACCCAGTGGCTAAGACAGGGCCTGCCACAGAGCAAGCATCAGTGTTGGTGAGTGAATTGTATTGAATGCTGGCTGTGTGTATCCTTCTCAGGAAGCCCTGTGGTGGAGGCATATAGACGTGACTAAAGGACAGTCCTGCCTGCTCTCCAGGATCTCACAGGCTAATTGGAGAGACACAGTTAACCACAACACAAGGCAGAATGACATAAATGCTTGTTGCGGGGGGCACGAGTGGAAAATAGAGGTTATTTCAAAATGGGATATTAAAGTAAGAAGTTAATTAACGCAGTGATGAAAGGAAGACTTTTCTCCTAGCCTTTTAGAAGATAAAACGTCTCTGAGTAGATAGCTTTTACCTTTGACAAACTTGGTACCTGTGAAAGGTGCCCACCCACCCCCCCGCCAAATTCATGTGTTGAAATTTTCATCTCCAGTATGTCAGAATCTGACTGTATTTGGAGAGAGGGCCTTTAAAGAGGTAATTAAGTTAAAATGAGGTCATTAGTGTGGGCCGTAATCCAGTATGACAGGTGTCCTATAAGAAGAGGCAATTTGGACACAGACATATACAGAAGAAAGGCCATGTGAAGACACAGGGAAATGATGGTCGTCTACAAATCAAAGAGAAGCCTCGGAAGGAACCAGCCTTACCAACACCTTGATCTTGGACTTCTACCCTTCAGACCTTTTATTGTTTAAACCACACAGTCTGTGGTACTGTGTTATGGCAGCCTTGACAAACTAAAAACAGTACTCGTTCCTTCTCTGTTACAAACTTCTCATGGGCAAACCCAGAGCCCTCTGTATCTGGTATAAGCACGCCTTCTGTCAGGAATGTTCTAACGCCCCTGGCACACACAGAGATGTCCATGTTACTGCAGATGTTTCATCATCCCAAACCACAGTACTGCTGCTGAGAGGCTGGGGAGAGAGATTTTGCATTTTGTCACCAAGAACCAAGTACCTGATGTTTTTCCCCCATGAGAATTTCCTGTTTCCAATAATTATAAGGTTTGCCAAGTTGAGATCACAAATTAAGACTGAGAGTTCGCAATTTGAACTGTATTTTCAGAGAATTTTTAAATTTAATCTTAAAAGAAAACCAACCCTGCGGAAGAGCAAGCAGCTGCATGAAGGAGGAAGTGTCCCTATCCCAGGTCCTCTTCCTTGGAAGGCTGATACCATTCCTGCTTCGTTTAGTCTCTGGGACATCAAAGCCAAAGAAACCAAGTCACAAACCAGGCAGAGTCCTGCAAAGCGCTAAGTGCATTTTGATATTTGTTTGGAGTTCGACTTTCGGGATTGTTTTCATCAGGATCATTGGGTGGGTTCAGGTTGAGTTGAAAAGGGAGTTTAAAAAGATCGTGGGATTTACAATCTGACAGCCCTGAGATTCAGTCCTAGCTGTGTTAACGTTTGCCAGATCTCTGCCTATCTGAATCTATTTCCTTATCTAAGTGATGGAAATAATAAGCCCTGTCCTGTCACCTCAGTGGTGTCCTAAAGGAAAGAATGGAAGTAAAAATGACTTACAGGGCTTCCCTGGTGGTGCAGTGGTTGAGAATCCGCCTACCGATGCGGGGGACGCGGGTTCGTGCGCCGGTCCGGGAAGATCTCACATGCCGCGGAGCGGCTGGGCCCGTGAGCCATGGCCGCTGGGGCTGCGCGTCCGGAGCCTGTGCTCCGCAACGGGAGAGGCCACAACAGTGAGAGGCCCGCGTACCGCAAAAAAAAAAAAAAAAAAAAAAAAAAAAGACTTACAACCTATGACAAGACGTTTCTGCCATCATGGTTGATGATCTGCTCATTTACTCTCAGAGAACCAAGGTAGAAAACAGCTTTTATTTCCATGCCAAAGGCAGTGGCAGCATAGAATGGTCTACAGAAGAGGAAGTGAGGCTCTACGGAGGTTCAGTAGAATGTACCTGAATCAAATAGTGTGTCTATCGTGCTTTCCAGGGTAACAGGACCCACCACGAGGCTACACCAGCACCATTTCCTCCATAGATTCTTAGACATTGAGCTCTGTGTCCTCTCCAGGACAAAGGCCTCACCCAGATCCCTGCTACCAGACAGGCGAGGCATGGCATTCCAGACCTCCTTTATTCGGTCCCACTAACCACTTGGGGTCCTGTCTCTGATGTGTCTCCACCTGCTCAATCTCTACAGCGTATCATTTTGCAGGTGGAGAAAGAGATAAATTCTACCTCTTTAGAAAAAGGTAATTAAATGGCCAAAGGTTGTTCTTCTGGGGTCTAGCCCAATTCTCCTGAGCCACTGCTTTTCCACCAAGCAAAAACCACTGTACCAAATTTTCTTCTCTAGGGTGTTAGGTGTTAGGCAACTGGAAGGTATACCTGAGGCAGGTGGGAGGGCCCTCGAGTGCCATTTGATCATCCCTAATCCAACAGTTTGAATTTTAGTAAAACTTATTTGCATATAACAAAAGAGTTCCTGCCTGTGTCCATCCAAGTGGTCGTTTAAGAGCTTCTGTAATTTGGTTATTCGAAAATGCCCTTTCAGCTTCTCCTTCAAAGAGTGGGTTTATTCATTCATTTAGTCATTCAAGACCCATTTCCTTTGTGCTTTCTGTAAGACAGACGCTGTCTTGAGTTTTGCCCTCGTTAGGTAAGCTCAGAGCCTGATAGAGCTGGAATATCATCTCATTTTTTTGTATAATGCTTTTCACTTCACAAAACCATGTTTATTTTTACAACAAAATGTAATTGGAATTCCATTCAATGAGAAATTTTCTAGGCCTAAAACATAGGAAATATAAATCTAGTCTCCAAAATTCTATTGATACAACTACCCAGAGACGTGGATTAAAACAAAATAAAAATAAATTATATCATAGAATCAGGAGCACCTAAACATTTGATGATTAAAGACATTGTAATAGAACAAGAAAGATTTTCTCGTTAATAAAGTATTATTACCTAATTCTCTATATGGCTTTATAATTTTACTCTCAAATTGTGTTCTTATGTTTAAAAACCGACTATTAGGAGGAAAAGGCATACTTCCTGAAAGTTATATGAAAACACATATTAAATGTAGGCTTTTAGGCATGTAATCTTTGTTTTGTAGAATTATGAAATAAAATATGTGCGTCTAGTTTTGCCCTGTTTACTGTGTAACTTGGACAAGGGACTTTTTCTCTCTGATTCTCAGATTCATCATCTGTGCAAATGAAAAAAAATCAATCTCTGTCGATGGCTCTCAGACTTGAGTGGGTATCAAAATCACTTGGGCAGGCTGCTCAGTCAGCAGGTTGCTGGGCCCCTTCCTCAGGGTTGCTGTTCTACTAGGCCTAGGACAGAGCCCCAGTGTCTGGATTCTTAATAAGACCTCAAAGATAGTTCTAATGGAGAAAATCCATGAATGACATTTTGAGAAACATTGGCCTAGAGCTTAACCTGGGAGTATCCTGGGATAGGCTTCCGGAGTTCTGTACACACTGAAATTATATGTATAATTTTGTATCTACACTCTCTTGGGATAACTTTCCTCAGGTATATAGATGGTTCTTTGCAAGCTCCCAAAATGTTAAGAATCACTAAAGATACTTGTAATCATTGGCAGGTCTAACATTCTAATTTCTGTGACCGTAGAGTTATTGGGTCTCAACTGAGAGTAGGACAAATGGAGCAAATTTCCCTTCTAAACTAGACTTGCAAATAAACTTTACAGGCAAAAAAAGAACAAAAGTTTCTAGACTGCACTTTGTGAAATTTGTTTTCAGTTTGTTGTGGGATGTTTTCCTGATTCATTCAAGGCCCATTAATTAAGCTGTATTTTGTCCAGAGCTCCGTGAAAATGCAAATGGAAAGAGGCCCCAAGGGGATGAAATGAACCCCTGCTTGCCATTCATTCTCCTAAGCACCTATGTGCCAGATGCTGTGAAGACCCTGGGTCTGCAGAGACCGTCACAGATGCCTGCCCTCAGGTGGCTATGGTCTGGTGCCAGCAAGAAGTCTCTAGGTCAAGTGTATGGCATATACCATACACACACACACAAACACACACACACACACACACATCTATAATACAGGAACCATTGTGATCAGAACCATGAAAGACAGGGAAGGACATGGAGGCCCAGGGAGGGCTGGTGGGGAAGGTGACATTGACGCTGACTCTCAAAGGAAGGGTGATTTGGACATGAGCTGTCAGTCTGTCTGGAAGCTCAAAAATCTCACTGACCGGAATCACAAAAGCTAGAATAAAAAACAGCTATTGTGTTTGAGAGCTCCTCTGCATAGTGTTGGCAGGAGGCCCACCAGATTGAACTGTATTAGGTTGAAACAAAAGTACAATGAAACAAAACAAAACAAACAAACAAACCAAAACCTCTTGGCAGACCTGCTGAGATAATCTGGAAAACCACCTGCTGAAGATAAAGCTCATACCCCCGGGGCTCCTGCCACAGGTCTCCTGTCTCATTTCTCCTTCTCTTCCCTCTCCCTCCCTTTCGGCCCTTCCTTTGTGATTATTCTAAAAGTGCTTTAATCTGACCCTTAGCTCACTTGATTCTCACCATGGGCAAGGAACCAGACTTAGGAGGTAGCATTTCCTTACTCCAAGCTGCATGGGTTGGGAAGTCAGGAGACTTGACCAGGGCTGCAGAGGGGCCAGCAGTTGAGCACCTGGCCCACCTTGCCAGCAGCATTTTTCCCTCCTGCTCTTGTGCTTCCTGTGGCCTCTGGGTCACATGCAGGAACAGGCATCTGGGAGCTTCTCTGATCTACTTTGCTGTGAAGCAGATGCATCAAAAGCTCTCTTGTTGCTTCATTTCAGCCGTCCTTCTAGGACCAGCTCAAAAGCTTCTCCCTGGAAGAGGCTTCTTTGATCTCCCGACTCTCAAAGCCAGAAGAGTCTCTTTCTCCTCTGAGTTCCTAAGACTTTGGTTCCCCACTCCCCCTCACCTCTGTTAACAAGGACATTATAGTTTTGCAACACAATTCTGTAAGCTTTTCTCACCTCCTCTCTAGGTAGAGCCCTTCTTCATTCCCCAGAGCCTACACTGCTATTAGTGTTTTGCCAGAATACACTTAAATGTGATGTGGTTTAATCAGAAGGCTGGATGTGTGCCTGGCTCTACCATACACTGGTCGTGTGAACTTGGGAAAGTCTTATGCTTAAAGGTTGTTAAATAAATCAACAAACCACTCTGACCCTCAGATTCCTCATCTGTCCGATGGGGAGAATATTCTGAGCCCCGCTTCATCATGCTTGACCTTAGGCACCTGGGCATGGAAAGTCTTCCAGGTGCCAAACAGCCCAGTCTCTTGGCTGTGGCATCAAGCGCTGGCTCCCCTATCAAAATACTTTATCCAAAGAAAATGTGACAGAGGTGACTATTATCGCTACTCAACATCTGATTCAAATCAATTTTGAAAATCATACGCTTGGCTCAAGAAAAGATTTTTGGGTGATCGGTTTTCAGGGATTCAGATTCTGCTTGTTCATAAGAGGTAATTAGGAGTACGCCGTATTAAAAATTTGTTGGGCAGAGCTAAATACAGAAGCATTTTAATTCCTTTGGGAAATAGACATTACATAAGACGCAAAGTGTTATCCAGATTGGGCTGGTGAAGACATTGCAATTTTTAGTGAGAACCTGGGAATTCATTTCCATTTGGAATGTTTGCCAACATGATCTAGGCTGCACTTCAAGTTGAATTAATGTGGAAAACAAGAGCTGGGGTCTGAAGTCTCAAGGAAGAGATGACAATAAAGTTACGGTTCTGGGAAAACAGTGTCCTATGTGAGGCTCCAAAGACATTTTATTACAGCGAGATTGTCTCAGGGAATAGCTAGCTACTACCCGCATGTCTTGCGTTAGAGAGAGCATTTATCCCAGAGGGGTGGAAGTGATAACCTTCTCCTGTCTCAACGGGTGTGAAATTATTTTGAATGGCTTCCACACCTTGGGATTTTGCTTTCCCATGATAGGGCAGGTGTCAGTTAGAGAGATATCAGTGGTCATTGCAGCCATGCCATCCAAAGGAATGCTCTTAGAGGATACCTCAACTTCTGTGTCCTCAGGATAAGGTTAGAAAGAGCACTTTAGAAGTCTCTCAGTCCACCCTGCCCCCATTTTACAAAAGAGGAAACAGATGCCCTGGAGCGGGGAGGGATGTCTGAGAACCTGTTTCCTAATGGCTCCAATTAACATCCAAAAGGATGTGTCTCAACTCCAGCCTGATTATGAGGTTTTAAAGCCAGAACGACCTGCTCTCCAGTTAGCTGTTCTCTTCAGCTAATTATTAAAGGACAATGCATATCTAATTGGAAATACAGGGTTGGACTTGAAGATAAAAAAATCATATCTGGATCTCTTAATGGAAAGCTGTTTTACATTATTGGATTTTTCTGACCCTTTGAAAGGGTGATAGGGCTTGGATCGGGTATCATTGACCCACCTTGGTGGAAGTCATTTCCTCCCCTCCTGTGGCCTATTTAGCACCTGCCGGAAGAAAGCTCTCTGTCTTATTGATTATGCACTCCGGTGTCTCCACTTGGAATGGTTCTTGGACCCTCATCTGTTTCTCTCCGAGGCTGTTATGGAACTTAGCGTCCCCTCCTTGTGACAGTGATGATGTTGCTGTGAAATGTGTCCTGTGCTGGGCTCCAAGACAGCTTCTCCCCTCGCAGATGCAATGTACTCCTGTCATCACAGTGGAGAGATTGGGGGGGGAGGTGTGGTCAGCCACAGAATAGGCCTAAATCCATCTACGAAATGCCCAAGGGCCTCCTTAGCTATTTTAGGGGAATCCTTTTGTAGATAATCATCCATAGTAGCTTCTAGCAGCCACCCACCTTCAACAAACACTACCGAGCAGTATCTATAACAAGTCTGTAGCCAAGAGCTATGGCGGATGCAGAGTTTGAGACAGACTCCCTCACTCCTTTAAAGAGCTTGCAGCCTAGTGGAACAATCCATGTAGATAGCTAAAAGATCATAAAGTGCTATCTGTCCCAAGACTCGTGTAAATATTCTCACGTAACGAGTTTCTATATAAATATCTTCACTGAAGATTTCACAATGCCTTGAAATATAGGTTGGATTTGCAGCTGCAAGGATGACACTCCTAAGAGGAGGGACAGCTGAAGCAAGGGTACAGGGCAGGGAGGCAGGGGAAGGTGTGGGAAATAGCAAGCCACTGTGTTGGCTAAAATGTCGGATCACCAAAGAGGTATCAGGGGAAAAGTGAGGTTGGAGATGTGAGTGGGCCCCAGTCACAGAGGGCCCAGACTGCCAGAAAAGCTCTGAAGTCCAGAACATTGTAGACAAGGCTAAGAGATGGCTTCCTGCTGGGATTTGTTGGATGACCATGGAAATTCTGGTGACCTGGTATTGTCTTCCTCTTAAAACAGTATAATGACAGTACTAGGAAGGAAGAATTATTTTTCATTTCCCTTATAAATGGTCCCCGAGACTCAGTGGGTGAAGCTGCAGGAGCTCGCAGTGTGCCCTTGAACGAATGACTTACCTCAAAGTTGACTGAGTTATTCACCAAGTATTTACCAACTGTACCTTGTCTGTGCTGCACTAAACCCTGAGGGGAGCAGCAGGTAGGACACCCATGGAAGTTCCAGGCCATGTGGGAAGCTGCAGCCTTCCAAGCAGATAATTGCAGTGACAACCCAAGAGCTAAGTGAGGTTATGGGTCAATCAGAGCTTTGAGAGCTGAGCTCGGAGGAGGGGAAGGAAGAGAAAAGGCCAGGGAGGGGCTGGCGAGGCTTCCTGGGCAGGGGAACAGGGGCAGCACAGCAGCTGGGCGCTGAGGCCCCGGGAGAGACTTAGACAAAGAGGGTAAAAACGTTTTGCCTCCACAGAGCTGGTGGTGACAGTAGATGGGCAAGGCCCTGATCTTGGAATGGTTGGCACCTCCTGGAACGCTCAGGGGGACATGGAATTTTCCTTCCTTTCTTTTGGCCTGGGCAGCCTCTCTACCTCCCCACCCTAGCAGTAGAGGCTGACCCTAGCCCACAAGACAAGTCCTGTCCTGTTGTCCTGGCCCAGTTTCCAGCCAGAGCTGCCTGCTCTGAGCCCTCCACTCGCTGAGAAAGAAGTGGATTAGTCAAAACTTTTGGGGTGAAAACAATGACACTGGGTGATCCAGGAAGACCAGCTGGGTCTTGGCTGTTACAGGCAGTATCCGTGTCATCACACCCCACGGCCACATCTTCTGTAGATGAAATCCCTTCTCTCTGAAGTAAAGAAGCAAACTCGGTGTGTTCTGACTTGAAATGAAAAACAGATGGGTTGTTTTATCAGGGCAGTTCAGAGCGTGTTCAGGGAAAAGTGCAAGATGGATGTGGTCCTGTGTTTTTGTGTATTTTTTAAAATAAATTTATTTATTTGTTTGTTTTGTATTTTTGGCTGCATTGGGTCTTGGTTGCTGCGTGCAGGCTTTCTCTAGTTGTGGCGAGCGGGGGCTACTCTTCGTTGTGGTGCGCGGGCTTCTCATTGCGGTGGCTTCTCTTGTTGCGGAGCACGGGCTCTAGGCGCGCGGGCTTCAGTAGTTGTGGCATGTGGGCTCAGTAGTTGTGGCTCGCAGGCTCTAGAGCGCAGCCTCAGTACTCGCGGCGCACGGGCTTGGTGGCTCTGCGGCATGTGGGATCTTCCCGGGCCAGGGACTGAACCCGTTTTCCCCTGCGTTGGCAGGCGGATTCTTAACCACTGGGCCACCAGGGAAGCCCCGTGTATGTATTTTTTACTAAAGGGCATAAAGATGTGAGCTGAAGTTATGTATGTTATCATTTGGGGCTTGGATCCCTCCATCAGAGACACAGAGAGCAGCTTAGAACATGTATTAAGTAAGAGCTGAAAAGGCAGCTGCTTTTGTGGAAGGAACAGCCCTGGAGCTGACTCTGCAGTTTGAACCCAGGGTCTGCCCCTAAGAGCTGCGAGTTCTTGGACGAGGTCCTCCACCTCCCTTACCTTCAGCTTCCGCCTCTGTTAGATCATCGTTCATATCTACCTTACAAGTGCCTCCACTGAAAGTGCCCAGTTAATACTCAAGGTCACTTTCATTATTACTGGGGCCCCGGGGACTGAAGAGAAGAGTGCAGGGGTGAGGCAGCTGGCCTCTGCGTGCCAGAGAGATCCTTCTGGGTCTCTTCGCCTCGCTGCAGCCTCACGTTGCCATTCGCCCCAGGACGCTGTCCCTCCCTTGGGCGGAGAGCTGTCTCGGCTTCCATCGTGTGAGCCAGTCTTCCCCAGCGCGCCCTGCCGGCTGGCAAGGCATCCTGCCCCTGCGGAGAAAGAGGGGAGAAGGGGGAAGAGAAGAGATTGTCCCCGGGCGCGGGTGCCAGCGGGAATTCTCCCAGCGGCTGGGGAGGGAAGCCAGCAGACAGGAAATTTTCCCCTCCCCGCGCTTCTCTGCTGCAGACAGTAACAGCCTCGGAGGTGTTACACTGACTCCAGAGTGGAGCTCTGGGAGAAGAGCATGCGGCCCCCTGGAGCAGGCACCCAGGTGGGGTGTTTGGGGTGTGTGCACAGCCCCCTCTGAGGGCTGAACTGGAGGAGGAGGATCCCATTTGAGACAAAGCATACTCACGCTAGATATTGAGGTCGGTGTCAGGGACGGTTTCTGTCGTCCCTGTGCAACCCACACGTTTACTGTCTGCTCCAGGGGACTGTCACACCCTGGAGGTGAGTAGAGAAGGGGCACGTTGTCATTACAACAAAAAATACAGTAGAAACCAGGCACTTACGTCCTTTCTAGAAAAAAATCAAAGTGTGACTAGATGCATAGATGAACAAGGGATAGATGACAATAGCCAACATTAACTGAATGCTTATCGAGTGTCAGGTACTGTTCCAAACACAGCATTTTGTGTGTATTAACTCGTTTGATCCTCACAAGGGTGTATAAAGTAGACATTATTATTCCCCCCATTTTACAAAGGAGGAAACTGAGGCACAAAATGGGTGATAACTCTCCCAGGGTCACATGACATTCACACCCAGGCTGCTGGGCTCCATTGCCAGTGCTCTTTACTAGGTAGATGGATCCCTGATGGAAATCTCAGGAGACCTGATCCCTACTAAGAAGGGTAGTTTGTATAGTTTACCTTGCTATGGTCTTTAATTGAAAACATTCGAATAAACAACTGGTGTGGTCCCAGATGACTTCTAGGCGGAGTGAAGACAGGTGGAAAAGGAGCAAGGAGTCCAGGGGCCTGCTGGACGGAGGCAAGTTCTTCAGTCTCCGAGTCAGACAAGGGAAAAGGCCAGGGTGCTTGTGAAGGCCAGCGTGGCAGAGAGTCTGACGGTGCCTGCCTTTCCGGTGCGAGAGCTCCTTTTCAGCAGTGTCGGAGTTGGGTCGGTGGAAAACCAGGGAGGGCTGACTATGTATACGAGGGTGGAGAAGCCCACCCGCCACGAGGAATTACAACTTCCTTCTCAAGCCGACTTAATGACTACGAATTATGGGATTGTGCCGCCTACTGCCTGGCACTGACCAGAGAAGACACAGAGGGGTGGCTGGATGAAATGAGGTGCCAGATGTTGCTGGTTATATACCCAGTGGCCATGGTCCTCTTCTTACCCTTTCCTCTCTGGCCATGGCCTACTTCCCACCGCAGAGGCCAAAAATCCAGGTCCATCTTGTATCTGGGATGTGGACATGTCACCCAATCCTGGTCAAAAGGGATCTGAGAAAAGCTCTGCTGAAAGCTGGGGAGGGTTCTGGAAAAGGATTCCTTCACTGGTACAAAGACTAGCATACTGGTGTTTGTATAGTGTCTGCATGTGATCCCTGGAATTGCTATATCTAACTGTCAGAAGCGAAGGAAGATACTGATTCCAAGCTGAATGTGGCAGAATGGAAAGATAGAAAGAACCTGAGCCCTCGGTGGTGTCCCTGAGCTGCTGACTAAATCCTAAAACAGTATCTGAACCATGCGTTGTATGGGATAATTAACCCTCTGTGGTTTGGGCCATCTTTGGTTGGTCTTCTGTTCGTTGCAGAAGAAAGCATCATACTTAACACAAAGGAGAATGGAGCTGAGAGCCAGGAGCCCCGGGTCCTGGTCAGGACTCTCCTGCTAATAAGCTGTGTGATTCTGGGCCAGTTACAAAACCTCTCCGAGTCATAGGGTCTCAATATTTATTTATTTATTTATTTATTTATTTTTATATTATACTGTTTTATTTTATTTCATTTTTAAATTTGTTTTGGACATGCATGAGGTCCGTGGGATCTTAGTTCCCGGACCAGGGATCAAAGCCACGCCCCCTGCAGTGGGAGTGCTTAGTCTTAACCCCTGGACCACTTGGGGGAAGTCCCAATTTATTGAAGAGGCAAATAATCCCTGCTTTACCTCCTTCCCAGAACATTTGTGAGACCACATGAAACATTTTTAGCCCCACTTCCTACTTTGTTCTGAAGATATAGAAATGAATAAAATATGGTGTGGATAAAATTGAATGAATAAAATGAAATAAAATAAATGGATAAAATGAATTTTAAAAGACAGATATGGGAACAAACTCCACGTTCCATGGACAGAAGAAAGGAGTTCAATATGGCTGAGCAGAGAAGATGAAGGGACCAGAGATAGAAGGTAAGAGGTAGAAGAGGTAAGCACAGCCTCAGTTTCTACCTTTGAAAAATGATGGAGAGAACCATATGACCTCTTAAGTTCTCTTCCAGTGCCAAGATTCTAGAAGCCAAATGGAGCTGTCACTAGATCTCTGCTAGATGTGAATGTCCCTGTACCACATGTCACATGGCATCATAGCAGTTTTCCTGGCCAACTACCCTCAGGGGCAGGGACTGTGTCTTACTCATCTCTGTATCCCCAGCAGCCAGTAACAAAAACTAACTGGTTAATAGAACAAGTTAATAAATGAATAAAAGACTCTGTCTTATAGATTCACTGAAATTCATTTTAAAGAATAAATGAAAGGAATGAAACATTTCCTACTGTGTTATCCAGAATAATAAACCCACAGAGATTCATAATGAACCATTTTAATATAGTATGTTTAACTAAACAGGATGCAACATCATGTAACAGGATAACATACCGTCCCCATTCTCAGTCAAGTGGCTAATCTTCTTATGAATATGTGAGGCACTTTCCAGCAAAAGAGTCGTCATGAACTTCCTTAAATACTATTTTTTCCCAAAGATGAAATGAAAGGCTAAAATGTAAAACTCGAGATGTCTAATATGAAAAAAGCTATGTGATGACTTGAAAATTAGGCTGCTTACATTTGAGTTTGTAGCGCGATTGTCAAAAACAAAACAAAACAGAACTGAGATAACTGGAAGGATTTTCTTTTAGAAGAGGTGCGAGGGACACCATAAAACACGTAGATGGTCTCTGAAACTAGATGGCTGTGTCAGCTTTCTAGGTACATCTCACTGCATAGTCAAGGTAGGACTTCTTTTTATCCACGTTCTTGTAAAAACTGTGACATGTCTACCAAGAGCACGATAGATGATGACACTGTGTTAAAGCTAATACATTGTGGCTTCACAGCTTGGCCCCAGTAAAATCTCTTGCAGACTCAGAAGCTGGTGCTTGGAGACATCTTTCAAGATGACACAGCTGGGTTGCCAGGGTAACTCACTGGATGAGGATCTGCCTGGCTTTGGGAGAGATTACATAAGACAAGACCAACTGGGAAGAGTTAAGGGATGTCTTGGAGTCAAGGGATGAAAAGAGTTCAGGATGAGGACAGAGGACATGGTGGGGACATTTGGCAGGGGATAGCGTTAGACACCTGGATCAGCCACCTAAATGGAAAAAATCTTAAGAGTCCTGACTGATGAAGGACGCTCTGGGTAACTGAGGATTCCAGTTGATAGAGAATTCATATAATATATAAAAGCAAAGAAGATCATTTCCCTAAGAATCAGTCTCACCATTTCCTTTTAAGATTTCAAAGATATTGAAGAAGATGCCCTGTTATTTCGTGTAAATATATTTGTTTATATGGGTGCCTTTGTTAAGATAAAAGTTCAACTGAGTATGACAGAGACTCCCCTGGTTTCAACACGACTGAGGATTATTTTTCTCTGGTGGGAAGTCCAAGCTGGCCTGGCAGCTCTGCGCTGCAAGCCGTCAGGGACTCAGTCCTCTCCTCTCCTGGTGCACCTTCCTAGGGTGTTGCTCTGATTCGTAGGACCCCAGATGGCTCCCCACAGCGTCGCATTGCAGCTAGTGGAAGGAGAAGAGAAGAGATGGGGGAGTATACCCTTCCCGTCAAGGGCAAGACCCAGAAGTTGCATATATCACCTCAGCCATATCCAGAGCTTAGTCTCACGGCAACGCTTAGCCACAAGGGACACTGGGAAAGTAGCCTTAATTTTGGATGGCCATATGCCCAGCTAAAAAGTCAATCATCCTGGAAGGAGAGAAGACCACATATGGGGAAAAGCTGGCAGTCTCTGTCCAGAGGGTACATTTTGGGAGGCTGCCTCTCTTCTAAGGTCAGGTGCAAGATGTGAAGCTATTTGAGCTTCTCTGTGGTTGAGATCTGAGGCCATGACAAGCGGAAATAGACTCACTCTGTGTGTGCTTTTGTTTTACCAAAAGTGTGTGATGCCGTTACCCTATTCTGCTGCCTGGGCTGGACCTCACTGCCTCCCCAGGGCTTTGCTCTGTCTGATGCACCAGGACTTGATGGAAACGTCATCCAAATAGAGTGTTAAATGTGGCCATAAAGGTACCAACGATTAGTCACTCTGTATGCTGCAGGCAGTGGGGTTCATTTTTTAAACATAAGAAACTGTTGTCCATAATTTGCTAACACAAGAAGCCCCTGTCACCTCTACCCTTTTCCTGTGCCTGCCCCCCAAATCTTTATCCCCACTGGGGCGCCTCGGCAGGATGTACCACTGGACTAGTGGACCACGATTAGTGCTTGTGTTTCTCTCCTTGTGCCAGTTTATTTGCCCACTTGACTTGAATATCACGTGAACAGCAGGCCTCTGGTGGCATTAGGCAAATGCAGCATCATGTGAGGGACAAACACCTAACAGTGGGTGAGAGATATTGAGACATAGGACCTGTAATCACATTCATTGTAAGATTGACTGATGCAAACAGAATGACTGTTTGGTCTTTGTATTCCTTCCATTTCTCCATTCATCCATCAGTCCATCCACCCATCCATCTAGTTATCTATTCATCAGCCATCCATCCATCTATTCATCCATCCATCCATCCATTTATTCATTAAAATGCCTTACAAAAGTACCAAATGAGGAACTTCCCTGGCAGTCCAGCAGTTAAGACTCCTCCCTTCCAATGCAGGGGGCGCAGGTTCTGTTGCTGGTCGGGGAACTAATATCCCGCATGCGGCACAGCACGGCCAAAAAGAAAAAAAAAGTACCACATTAAGAGCTGGGGATATTGAAATGAACCAATAGCCATGGCTCCTATCCTCAGTGAGCTCAG
Organism: Physeter macrocephalus; assembly: GCF_002837175.3. Lineage (NCBI taxonomy): Eukaryota > Metazoa > Chordata > Mammalia > Artiodactyla > Physeteridae > Physeter > Physeter macrocephalus. The sequence goes on from NC_041225.1 coordinate 38,056,111, forward strand.
TCAATGGGAGAGATTGCCAAGTAAACTGGTATTGATAATACAATGAGGTAAATAGGCTAGAAGCAGTGAAAAATGGGTAGTGCTTGGAAGAGGATCTTGGGGGTCAGGGGTGGCTTCCCAGAAGAAAAATACTTGAGCCACATCTTAACATACTGAGCCGGTTGGCAAGGAAAAGAAGGAGCTCCTAACAGCAGCAAGAGTTTGCAATCTCTTTTTTTTTTTGCCTGAGATTTATTTCTTCCTAGTCCTAGTCTACAAAGCCAACATGCAAGGCAAGATCCTAGATATTTCTCAGCCACACTAAAAATACATACATAATCTAATGGAAACAAGCACACTGGCAAAATGTTCCCCTTCCTGCCCATTAGTCAGCCTTTTATCAGAACAGCCCTGTCAAGGACCCAAGAACATGACGTTGGGTTGCAACGTGTCAGTGATATGGCACTGGAAGCATCCGGGTGACAGGGCCTTGGCTCTCTGTCTCCACTGTGTGTTTCCAAGGAATCTTCCTCTGAACTCTAGCCAGGCAAGGGCCACAGCTCAAAGCCTGAACTATGCTTGCTTTGATCCAGTAGTGCCCGTGTTGGCTTTTTCTCCCAAGGAACATGAAAGTCTTTGTTCCATAAAACAAACAGTTGTGTCTCTTTTCTGGTCCTCATGGCAGTTTTCAGAAAAAAGAGAAAAGGGAAAGGGGGAGGGAGCTAATATTTACCGAGTTCCTACTATGTGTCCAGTAGGTGCTATGAGAGAAACCAAGGAGATAGAATCCCCTTGGAAGCAATAATGAATAGTAACAATAACAAGGGCGAGAACAATAATAATAGCAAACACTTACATAGCACTTACTGTATGCCAGGCATTATTTTATGTACGTTCTGTATATTAATCCACTTAATTCCTACAACAGCCTTTTGTACTAGGTACCTTTGCTGGCTCCATTTTACAGATGAGGCAACTGGGCACAAACAGAGAGTAGTAACGTGTCTACGGTCACACAAACAATGAACGGGCTAAGCTGTATACAGCCTTAAACTTTGGAACCCCCAGCTCTGCTTCACTGTGTGACATTGGACAAGTTACATAAACTCTCTCAGCCTCAGTTTCTTCATCGCAGTGATGCAGGTAGCAATGCTCGGTCGTGTTCAATCATTATGCCGAGAGACCAAGCTTGTGTGGAGATAGAATGAAGGGTGACCATGCCTGTAACAAATATGCAGTGGAACGTTCATGTACGGCTGCTCTGGGGTTGGCTTTATCCAGGAAGTGGGGCTTGAACTGGACGAAAAAGTAGACTTTTTCAGGTTAGGATGAGGTTTGGAGGATTATTCTGACGAGGACAGGGGTGGCTCCAACTGTGAAATGAGCCAGTTTTGACCCCAGCGTCTCCCCTTCCATTTCTCTGTGCCTTTTTCTCTCTCCCCACACTTCTCTATCCATTCTTGCCATCCCCTCATCCAAACCTGCTCCCCAAATGTTTCTTTTTATTTTTTTTAAGATTTTTTAAATTTATTTGTTTTATGTATTTATGGCTGTGTTGGGTCTTCGTTTCTGTGCGAGGGCTTTCTCTAGTTGTGGCAAGCGGGGTCCACTCTTCATGGCGGTGTGCGGGCCTCTCACTATCGCGGCCTCTCTTGTTGCGGAGCACAGGCTCCAGACGCGCAGGCTCAGTAGTTGTGGCTCACGGGCCCAGTTGCTCCGCGGAATGTGGGATCTTCCCAGACCAGGACTCGAACCCGTGTCCCCTGCATTGGCAGGCAGATTCTCAACCACTGCGCCAACAGGGAAGCCCCTACCCAAATGTTTCTAATCAATTTATTTATACCAACATATCAATGACCGATTAGATTAGTGTGTACATCATGCTAAGAGATTAATATCAATAGTTTAGCAGGAAACTCAAAGTAATAATGGTGAGATTTCAGGGCCCGTAGAAGGAACCTTTTTTATGTGCTGGAATTCACATCACATCCCACAGGCGAGCAACACAAGGCAAGCTGTTGTTAATCATCAGGGGTGGGAATTTGCCAAGCCTTGTGCTTCACTCCAGAGGGTGTGTGTGTGTGTGTGTGTGTGTGTGTGTTAGGCATGAGAAAAGGGACGGGTGTTTTGAAAGTCTTTGCCTTCATTGACTTTGGCTCCCTTCGGCAAAAAAAACTCTTGTTGCAACGCGGTTCTTTGCTGGGGCTGTAGCTCTCAACCCTGAGGAGGGAAGCAGAGGGTGCGTGGCCACAGAGGATGCTCGACCCCCGTGTGATCCCTGTGGCTTGTGTGGGGGACTGATCAGCAAGGATCTCCCTTCTCAAAGTGTCCCCGGTATAAAGGCCCCCTTCTCCCTCCACAGATATCCCATCAGTCCTTCATCAGAGGACCCCGAGGGACAGGTGAGTGTGAAGGTGGGACACAGAGTAGTAGTTCCTGTGGTTGGGAAAATCCAAGTAGACATTCAGGCCCAGCAAACCTTACCGAATGGATCACCCCAAATATGCCAAAGTGACGACTCTACAGCCATTGCAAGGCCATCTGCAAGAGGCCAGGGAAGCTGAGGAAAGGAAAAGCGCAGCTCCTAGCCTCAGGGGTGTGCATTCTTGATTTCTGTGTGCCTGCTGGAGCCAGCCCCTCCCTCTTCTGATTCAGTATAAGGGAGGTGAGATCAACATCTATACTGTGAAAAAGCTCCAAGATGACTCTGAAATGCATCCCACTGGGTTTTAATACAACACCGATTGGGGACAGGTGACTCTGGGTGACAGCAGTTGTTTCATCTCCCAGAAGGTGGGTTTTCCCATGCTACAGTTCATTCATCCACTCAGCAAAGAGTTCCCAAAACCCTTCTCGAAGCCAGGCCCAGGCTCAGTCCTCAGCGCTGAGGACACAGAGGAGACTAAGACACTCAATGCTGCCTCGGGGGCCTACGGTCTCTTCCCCCAGCCCCTCAGCGCCCCACCTCCCCTTCCTTCCCTTTCCTCCCCAGGCCAACCCCCTTCTTTGTCCTCGCCCCCAAATCCACTACCTTCACTGTTTCCATCTTCCCCTCTCTTCTCTCGCTTTCGGGAGCTCAGACTGTGCACTGCGGCACCCTTGCCCTGTGATCCGTCACAGCCCACCAATGGCCAGGAAGGCCAGCCTAAGTAGAACAAGAAAGAACATGACCATGCGACAGTACCTGCTACAGGAGTGACCTCTCCAGTCTTCAACGGGAGGTTATCCAGTGAGTGCACAGAAAATATTAACTGAGGTAGAAAACAGGAATTGTAGAAAACAAATTGGTGGAAACATAGAGTGAAATTCTTGGAAAGCGTTTGATGAATTCATACGTTTGTCTACATTCCTCAGATCGTTCTGGCCAAATTCCGATGATGGCCACGGGATGGTAAACAGAAGCAGCCCGGGCAGCCGAGTGAGCACCGCACTGAACCTTAGCAGACAAGGGTTCTCGTTCCAGCCCGACCACTGACCCCCATGAGGCTGGAGACCAGACAGACCTCGTCTCTGGGTTTGCTCCCTCATCATCAAAGGTGTCAAGACTAAATAACCTCTAAGGACTCTCCTTCTTGGGACAGTCACCCAATGTTTCCTTTGTGTTGAACTCCCTTCTCGCTCGTGGCAATGTCTAGGTGCCCCCCCCCTTCTGCCCCCCGCGTGCAGAAGGCGGGGCCCTGTGCAGGAGGATGCTCGGTTTTCCCCTGAGCAGGACAGAGCTACTGGTCCATAGCTCATTGGCTCACTTCACTTTCCATCCTGTTGCCCAGAAGCAAAGGATACATCTTCCCCCCACCAGTTATTCATTCATTCATTTCACCAAAACATAAGTAGCACGTGTCATTTAAATAGCTCTTTGTGGGGAGTTCAAGACAAAAATCAATCCAACAAGATCCTGCCCCAAAAGAGCTCCCAGTCCACGGGGTAAGGGAGAAACTGTTAACTCTATAAGGCGAAACACGCTCAGTTCCCTTCAACAGGGAAGTCACAAAGGTTTGGAAAGTAGAGTGGGAGCTGGGAAACATGATGGGGAGGGGCTGTTGGAAGAGATTTCATGGAAGAGGTTGTATTCGAGCTGAGCCAGGGTAGAATTTCCCCAGGGTTGTGCCGGGGAGGGGAGGGTATTGCACCAGGCATTCCTTTCATGTGGGCAAAGCCCCCTGGGGTATAGCTGAGGCCACGAGATGTCTTGGTGACCTCTCTCACCACCTTCGCTTTTGTGGCAGCAGAGAAGGGGGCATTGAAGCGGTACTTCCTGCTGTCAGACTTCCTAGTTGGGGGAAGCATTGGCTTAACAACGTTCAGCAAATTACATATTCACAATGAATCCTGTTGGCAGAGTTTGCCAGCCCTGAGCACCAGAGAGTTCCTCTGACAGCATAATTACCCCTCACTCTGAGTTTGCCAGTTGTCATTTTCCCAAAAGCTTTGCTTAACAGTCAGCAGGGGAGCCAGGCTGATGGGCTCCGCACGGCACTTCCTTTGGCTTTCTCATCCTGTCCTTCTTTTCCTCTACGCCCGTGCCACTTTGTCCCTGCCTCGCTTGCTCGGCTCCGGCGAGCGCCCAAGAGGGCATTGACCTTCAGGATCAGGTCCAGAGCATTTTGCTTCGTAGCAGAGCCCACCAGGAAGAGGCTCTCTGGGTGCTCACTTTGTGCGATGCCTCCCTATCGAGGCCATTGGTATATTTGCATCTGGAAGCATGAAACGTGGGCCGTTGTGAAGGACCATCTCATGGAAAAATGCAAACCTGCTTATTGGTGAAATAGAGGAACCAGGCGCTTTAGGGTCGGATAGAACTGGGTTCCAATTCTGCGTGAGCCTGCTTCTTCATCTGTAAAACAAGAATAACCTCACAGAGGAGTTGGGATTAAGTAAAAATGCCTAGCATAGCGCTTGCATTTAGAAAGTTACCAATACAGCTCAGTTTCTCCTTTTTCTTCTCAGAGGGAGGAGAGATTTTGTCTAATTTTGTTTATGCCCTCTTTAGAGATTACTGAATACATACCAACTTCATCTTCCTTAAAGATATCCCATGATATACTACCTTTCCTCAAAAGCCTCCTCTATCCATGCTGTGTCATTAAATGAAAAGAGCCAGTTGCAAAACACTATACAGAGAGAGATGTATAGCATGATCCTGTTTTTGCAAAATGTACACATATCTCTCCTCACACCCCTCCTTCTTCATAGTGTTTACCTTCCAGAAGTGGGGCTGGTGAGAATGGGCCCTTCACTCCTTACTTTATATGCTTTTTTATGGCCTGAAAGTTTTCACAACACACATGTATTTCTTTTCATTTTAAACTAATCTTCAAAACAACGACATAAGCCCTTCTAAGGGGTCCCTTTGCGCGCTGGAAAAAGTACCGATTCCATTTCCTTGCACTGTGTCTCAGTTACTTGGCTATGAGTAACCAAAAAACACAGAGGCTTAAATAGACAAGAGTTTATTTTTCTCACATTAAAAAAAATATATATCTCTGGGATTTTCTTGGCCTTGCCCTCATGGATACAAGTTGAGTGCTGCAGTTCCGGGCATCACATCATTATTCAGATCTGCCAGAGAAAGGGAAAGGGTACCAGCTGCTTCAGTCCTTTTTTTATCAGGAAATCGAAAGATTTCCAAGAAGTGCCTCCTACCCACCCATCTTTAACAGACTTACTCTTCTGTCTCTTTGGCCTAAACTGTATCACATGGTGAAGATGATCACGATGATAAAGCAAAGGAAGAGGATTGTCATGATTAGTTTTAGTCCAGTCGTCATCCAGTGCCTCAGGCTGGGAACACTGATGCTTTGAACAAAAGCCAAGTTAACAGAAAGCCTGGGAAGGGAGAGTAGGAGGTGACTTAGACTATCTGCTGAAGGGCCCGATAACCTTCCTTTCTCACAGCATTGGTCCATGCACCAGCTAACACAGGCAGCTTAGAGTCATCAAACAAGCTTCAACGTTGCACCTCCAGCCCTGCACTCAAGCTGTTCTCTTGGCCTATGACACGCTCCCTTGGGAGGTCCTGGTGAAGGGAACAAGGCACTCACATACTGTGAACATCATCACAGAATGAAATCCAGCAGCTACACACTGATTCTTGACTCCGAGTGGCCCTGCAGCCAGCCCTGTGGCTCCTGTCGGGCTCTCATGGTTAATCGATAAACTCCAATTTATTTATTATGAAGTGTTATGAAATGACATAGTGTAGCCTTGCCCCATCAACACTGCTAGCCCCCTGGACCCTCTCTGCAGCGTTGTTCCCCAAAGATGGGGAAGGACGGAGTGAACATCTCCAAACACCGCATGCTGATGAGTAGTGCAGTGCTAGGTGGCATAAGCTGACGGAGCGAAGTGAATTTGCTTTCTGAATGCACCCTTGTCCAAGGTGCGCTCCATGTAGACCCTGGATTGGATAACCGTGACTTGTGTGTATGTCTCAACTTCCTTGCTTGACTGCAGCTCCCAGAAGTCAGGAGCTAGTTGAGCATCCTTAGAAAAGTTAACTGGTCAGTCAGATTGGTTGGAGGAGTCTCTCCTGCTTTGTATTATCAGGGCCCCAGAGTCCATTCTGGCCAGGAGCAGGGCTTCAGAGCTATGACACGGTCCCCGAGGAATAAATAGCACAGGGAGTGAGGTCCTTGGAACTCAACAGCAAGGGGTCTTCCAATGGATGGTGGCAGGAGGGTGGATTCATTGCCCACTCTCCTACCTCATTCACTGTGGAATGGGACACTCCTCTGAGAAGAATGGAGACTTGGAATAACACAGAGAGCAGCATCTTTTGGCACCCAGCTGTGCCCTGGGGCTCCCCCTCCGAGTAGAAAAGGCTAGTTTTCAGGAACACTAAGAAATAGCCATCAACCTGACTGTTCTTTAGCCCCACCCCAGTCTTTAAGTTTATTGTCACCTGGTGAATTCGATCTCACAGTTGTGAGAGGAGCTCTCAGGCGCCCTCCTGTGCAACCCCCTGTTCATCATACCACAGAGGAAACTGGGGCTCAGAGGGAAAGGACTTAACGAGGAGATCTTGAATCCCGTGCTCTGCCCCCTGTACCTTGCAGCCTCCTATCCCTGCTCTCAAACCAATCTCCTGGCTTCTAGAATCCATGCAGTTAATTTAGAAAGAGGGAAAATAGCAGAAGTGCTCCAGCCTTGTGGTAAGCCGGACCCTGTCATGATGAGGAACTGCCAAGCCCTGGGAGATGACTGGATTGCACAGCAGCAGAGCTGTGCTAAGGAGGAAGTGAGCTGAAGCCAAAGGATGATGTTTCCATGGCAACTGCCTTTCATCCTCGGCTTGCTGGGGGTGGGCATTCTGGAGTTGAGCAGGGCTGAATTATCGCCCCATCATGTAATATTTTTTTCAGTTTTGAAAATACCTTTGGCTACACACATAGGCACACACACACAAGTGCACACACACACACACCCCTGCACCTCTTTCCTCTACCTTTGCTCTGGGAAGGAAAAGCTTGGTTCTCAGGGGCACATTTCAAGTATGGATGTACCTTCCCAGCACCAGACAGCCTCAGCAACCTGGGGAAGAGATGTGGGGAGTGGGGGATGAGAGAAGTATGAGGGGGCCCAGCTATTGTCACGGTACCTAGTGATCAGAGTTTGGTGGTCATCGTTGCTGTCTCTGTTCAAGACTGTCGTCACCTGGTGTATCAGTCTCCTACTGTTGTGACAGCAAATTACTACAAACCGAGTGGCTTAAAACAATGCAGATTTATAATCTTACAGTTCCGGAGGTCAGAAGTCTGACATGGGTTTCACTAGTCTAAAATCAGGGTGTCTGCAAGGTTGTGTTTCTCCTGGAGGCTCTGGGAGAGAATCCCCTTCTTTGGTTTTCCTCCCTTCTCGGGGCTGTCCGTATTCCTTAGCTCATGGCTCCTCCTCCCTCTTCAAATCCAGAAGTGTAGCATCTTCAGATCTCTGTCTGCTTTTGCTTATGTTCTCACATCTCCTTCTCGGACTCTTTTAAGGACCCTTGTGATTATATTCGGTCCATCCAATAATCCAGAAATAGTCTTCCCATTGCAAAATTCTTAATCATGTCTGAAAAGTCCCTTTTTCCATGTTTGTATAACATATTCACAGATTTCAAGAACTGGAGTATAGACATCTTTGGGGGAGGTATTATTCTGCCTACTGCATCCAGGCTCTGTGAATGTGGGTTTCAATAAGAGTGATCTTTCCCACATATAGAGTACCTAATTTGTGATAAGCCTGCTGCTTAACTTTTATACATATTAGCTCATTTAATCCTCAGTAAATCTCCACAGGGATGGTGTAATTTTCCTAATTTACAAATGGGGAAGTGGGAAGGTAAGAAACTCAGTGATACGTGTAAGCACGTGTCTGGAACTTAGTCGTCTTGTAGACTTGTAATTTTTTTTTTTCTTTTTGGCCGCACTGTGCAGCATGTGGGATCTTAGTTCCCTGACCAGGGATTGAACCTGCGGCCCCTGCACTGGAAGCGTGGAGTCTTAACCACTGGACCACCAGGGAAGTCCCTGTATAACTGTTACTTCATACTTATTGAACAGCTCCCCGTTGCCCCCTCCCCCAACCCTGGCAACCACCATTCTACCTCCTGCTTCTATGAGTTTGACTATTTTAGATACCTCGTATCAGTGGGGTCATTTAGTACGTGTTCTTTTACTACTGACTTCTTTCACTTAGCATAATGTCTTCCAGGTCCATCCGTGTTGCTGCATATGATAGGATTTCTATCTTTTTGTAAGGCTGAATAATATCCCATCGTATGTATATACCACATTTTCTTTATCCATTCATCTGTCAATAGACGTCTGAGTTTCATGTTTCGATTTTTAGAAGGAGACATTTTAGGGAGTATAATGCATATTTCACATAAATGTTAAATAAAATGTGAAAGTTCAAACTCAGCAGCCCCAGAGCCTGCTGAGGCCACAGGTATTCTCTAAAGTGTACACTGGAGGAAAATCTGAGCCTCAGACCTCCACATGCTCAAGCAGGTTGATTTTCTCATATTTGCGTTTTTAGAAAAAGTAAGAAGTAGGGTAGCCCGGTCACGAACAAGATTAGAACATCTTGTCCTGACTCCCGTCTGGTGCTCCTTTTATTTCATCAGCTGCATTTTCCCACCTGAAAAATGAGGGTGACTTATTCATTCACTGAGGAAAGATTTATTGGGCACCTGCTATGACCAGGACCTGTACTAGACACCAGGGGTTCAAAGACGAGTTAATGTCAGTCTTAACAAAAAATAAAAATTAGGTGCAGTCCCTACTCTTCAAGAACCCAGGGATGTTACTGGGCTATTCTAGCACGCTGTTGGTGCCATGTTGGGGTCCTGTTTGGGGTGTTAAGAAGGCGTGGAGGAAGGGCACTCCGCCTAGCTCGAGTTCAAGCTTCCTATGTGAGCTGAGTACTGGAGGTTGTGTAGGAAAACGCCAGCGGGTAGGAAGGCATCAGAATGGAAGCTTTCCATGTAATGGGAGAAGCATGGAGGCGACAGACCACCAGCCAGACATTGGGAGGAACATTGGAAAGTACAAAAGTATATTTTACCAGAGCAGAAAGTGTTGATCAGGCAGGGAGGGCACCACTGTATGAATGGGCTAAACCCTGGAGAGGTGAACAGGCCCCTTTGTGAGTAGTTGGTTCTGGCAGCAGTGTGGACAATGGGTTGGCAAAATGAGAGGGCCAGACTGGAGGCTACAAGGCCAGCAGGCACTGGCCAGGTGACCCAGGTGGGAGGTGAGTGGGGTCTGTCTCCTCCCTTGGGGAAGGTCAGCTGAGCTCCCGGGACATTACCCTGCATGGAAGGTTTTCAGGATGGAGGACTGTCTCTGGTTTTGGCCTGGGATCCCTCACCCACAGATCAATCCTGTAATTAAAACCAAGGGGCCACCAAAAGAGTGCAGTCATCTCTGCTCTCCTGGAAAAGTGGGCCGGTAGGTGAGTAATATGCTAGTCATGATATTATCTTTTGAGAAAAAGATTTTCTCGCCCACCATCGTCTTTTATCTAGTGCCATTACAAATAGATTCCAAGCCTCAGAAATCAAAGAGAGTGCATAGTAAAAAATAGCAAAGGTCATACAATGTTTCCTTGCTTGTGTTATAAAAAAGCACAGAGAGTAACTCCCGATAAGTTCGGGAGAAAAGAAGAGTGAAATCTGTCAATTTAAACTCACTGGGGAAGGCTCATTTGAATTTTACGTGGTCCCTAAGAAATGGAATTATAATCCTCTCACATCTAAGCATAAGAAAAGTGTGAGAGAATATTTGTGTAATCAGAGGCCAACGAGTAGAATAAGGCAAGTGAATATGAAAATATAATAGACTGTGTTACATAATGGTGAGTCATGAGCAGTCTGGTCATTTTCATATACAGGAGCGAACTTGATGAAGGATAGCTTTCTGAAAACAATATCCAGCCTCTCAATTAATAGGGAATCTCACTTACCAGGTAGCCCTATAAAAATCAGCAGTTTCTGGGGAGGCTGCCGATTCCTAGGTTGGATTCTCCTGGATAGCTGGGAAGGCTGGGAGGAGTCACAATGCAAGAGGGTAATCGGAACAGGTGAAGTCTTCATGCAGTCTCCTCGCTTCTTCTGGGACCCTTTCTTGCCTCCCCCTTCCCCCCACCCATGACAGAAGTCAAACCCAGAGGCATCACAAACCATCAACCTCTTCCAGCTCATCTCTTAATCCAGCACCAATCTCACCTCTAAACATAGATAGAAAAACTTCCATGAATCCTAGTCAGCGATATTTGATGCATATTAAAACAGTCATTCACCACCAAGTTCTTTCTTCCCCCAGGAGTTTAAGGATAGTTTGGCCTTAGAAAAAACTATAAATACTTTGTAATTATACCATTTTTTTTTAAAAAAAAACATATAATCATTTGGATAGATGCATTTAAAAACAACATGATCTAAAAGAAAAAAATAACTAATAACTGAAGGAAATTCTTCAATTTGAGGAAGGTGCGCTATCATAAACCTACATCGGTATCATCATCTTTAATAATAAACAGTTATTAAAGTCAAGACTGAGGAAGAGACACTCATGATCTTTGACTACTGTTATTTATTTTTGTTATGGAAATTCTCCTCCATCCAGTAAGACAGGAAATCAGCACTAGTATCATAAATTAAGAGATATATTTATCATTATTGAGGGACCATGCCCCCCCAAAATCCATGAGAATCAACAGAAAAATGTATATTAATAATGATTAATTTTAAACTAACTTAGACTAGATCTAAGTTGTAAATGTAGTCATTCTATTTATAACTTTCCTATATACCGTCAGTAATTAATCAGAAAACATATTATTGATAGAAAAAGATAACACTTATAATAGCAATAAAATAAAATACCTAGTGGCAACCTTTAGAAAAAAAGTGTGGGACTTGTATGATGAGGGACATAAAAAAGAGTTAAGTAAATGGAGAGAAACGCAATGTTCCTGGATAACAAAGTTACATATTTTAAAGATATCAGTTATTCTGTAATTAGTTTTAGGTGTAATTAAATGTCAATTTTAGATGATTCTGAGGTCCACTTGGAAGAATAAATGGCTGAGAGCAGCTGACTTTTAAGTAAGGAGGATACTTGTTATCTCAGATATGAAAACGTGTTTTATAACTTCAGTAATTAAAACAGTAGGGTACTGGTGCCCACCACAGAAAAATGGCACAATTAAGTCAGAAACAACCCCTCGCCTACATAAGAATGTAGCATGTGATCAGATGCCATCACAGACTAAAGACCGCTGGGTCATTTGTTGGTTTTGGTATTTCGTGGGGAGAGAGCAGAAAAGAAATTCAGATCCTCTCCCTCCATCAGACACTAAATAAATTCCAGATAAATTAAAGAGCTGATTGTTTAAATTAAATAAGTTGGTTCTTGGCCTTTAATTTGGCCTGTGGTGTTTTGGGAGCTACACTATCTTTAATTTGTATATAGTCAAACTACAAATCTAACAGATATTTTCCATTACTTTTACTTTTAGAAATCACCCCCTCATCCAGACAATTGACATCCACTTCTATTTCCTTATTATTTAATTTAAACAATGAACTCTTTAATTTATCTGGAATTTATTTAGTGTCTGATGGAGGGAGAGGATCTGAACTTCTTTTCTGCTCTCTCCCCACAAAATACCAAAACCAACAAATGACCCAGCGGTCTTTAACCTGTGATGGCATCTGATCACATGCTACATTCTTATGTAGGCGACGGGTTGTTTCTGACTTAATTGTGCCACTTTTCTGTGGTGGGCACCAGTACCCTACTGTTTTAAGTACTAAGGAAACTACGGAAATAGAAGTGGCTGTTAATTGCCTGGATAAGGGGGGTGATTTCTAAAAGTAAAAGTAGTGGAAAATATCTGTTAGATTCGTAATTTGACTATATACAAATTAAAAGTCGTGTAGATCCAAAAACACCAC
>NC_041225.1:38069034-38100724 GCF_002837175.3 Physeter macrocephalus
GAATGTGAAGCAGGTGACACAACAGCAAACAGCACACCCCTAGAGAGAGATGAAGACCACTCATGCACAGGGCACATATGATATGGAGAGAGAATAAGAAATACATATTTGGTCTTAGTCCCCTGTTCCTGACACAAAAGCTTCTAAGGCTCTTGGAATCTCTGGAGTGATAACAGTGTCTTTTGTATGTTAACGAGATAACTGGTGGCTGGGGGACCCCTAGCTTCAGGACTGGGGCAGGGTTGGGAGGGGGGCTGGTCCCAGAAAGACGACGACAGATTAGAGAATTGGGACTTTCAGCTCCAACCCCGACCTCCGGGGAGGAGAAAGGGTCTGGAGATTGAGTTCAATCACCAATGGCCAATGATTTAATCAACTATGCCTACATAATGAAACTGCAATAAAACCCCTCAAACTATGGGGCTGGGGGAGCTTCCAGGCTGGTGAACGCATCCAGGGGCTGGGGGGGCGGTGCACCCAGAGAGGGCACGGAAGCTCCACACACCCCCATGCCCACACCTTGCTCTATGCATCTCCTCCGTTGGGTTGTAACCTTATAACAAACTGGTAGTAGTAAATAAAGTGCCTTCCTGAATTTAGTAGTAGATAAAGAGTCGTTCTAGCAAATTACCCAACCTGAGGAAGGGCTGTGGGAATCCTCCAACTTCGTAGCAGGTCTCTCAGAGGAACAGGTGGCAACCTGGGACTTGTGACTGGCGTTTAAGGTGGGCGCAGTCTTGTGGGACTGAACCCTTACCCTCTGGTGTCTGCTGTAACTCCAGGCAGTTCGGGTCAGAATTGAATTGAACTGTAGGACACCCAGCTGGTGTCCAGCCAGTTGGAAAATTGGTTGCTGTGAGGGGGAAAAAATAAAACAAACCTAAAAAACCCACACACATTTGGTGTCCTAAGAGTTACGAGGAAAGGACAGTTCAGAGTACATGAAGCTTGTAGTCATAGGATAAGTTCTTTGATTAGAAGAGGCTGTCATATTTTTGCTTTCTGAGATTAATAAAATGATTCACGCAGTTTCAAGCCACTAGGTTTTGGGGTGGCTTCTCCCACAGCCACAGCAGCCAGAACAGATCCTGGCATCTGAAAGTAGGAGCTACTGAAATACAAGCCGAAGTCAGCTCCTCCCCTGGGACACTTGCCTTGTCCTTGGCCCGCCTGTATTGGCTCCTGCCATGACATGTTTATTTTGCTTCTGGAGGGAAACTTTCTATTGTCCGGTGTGCTTCTCAGTGCAGGAGGAGTGGGCCGCCGAGCTCAGCAAGCCCCAGGTCAGGATGTACAGCGAGAAAGAGGACGCAGCCCAGAGGGGGCAGGATGCCGGCCGTCTGTGTGCGGCCAGCCAGGCCCACTTAGCAAGTGGCAACACCTGCGCAGGAACAGGACCGCCAGCGGCACCCTCAGTTTTGTATTTGCGGGACTTATTCGTCCAGAAACACATACACACCTTCTCTGCTTTAAAACACCACGTGGTGTGCTTTGGTTTGGTTTTGGGAATGGGGTGAGAGGCTTATTTGCTGGTTTCCTGCGCTCCACCTGGAGAAGGTCCTTTAGCTTTGCTGGGGCAGAAGGTCAGGTATCAGACCGGGATCCCTGCTGTGTGTCACCGGCCCAGACGCGAGTCTGGGGCCGGGGCCACCGCCTCGGGCTGCGTGTTCTCACCACCTGTGGGATCTGCCCCTCCTCCCCTTCCTGCGCCCATCCTCGGTCTCCTAGAGTTCCCCGTCGGCTCTGAGAAGTCACCTCTTTATGTCTCTCAGAAACAAGCCCAGTCATGTTCTATGTTTAGTAGCTCTTAAATGATCTGCCAAAAAAAAAAGTGCCCGTAAGAAGAAGTCGCACCCTGGACCCTCACCCAGGCAGACCGTTGAGGGCTGGGGACGGGGGATCCGCTGGCCGGAGGTCGGGGTCATGTCACTCGGGCCCCGCGCACGGTGGACCTGGATTGTCACCCCCAGAGGCACGTGGAAATCCAGGTAGCACCACCCCGTGCAGGAGAGAAGTCGGCTCCGAAGCCGCAGATGTGGAATCCTAGCGGCCCCAATCCAGGCCCCGCCAGCCCGAAGTGTCCCCAGCCTCACCCACAGGAGGGGCCTGGGAGTGAGAACAGCCGGGCAGGTGGCCTCCCTGGGCCAGCCCTGGGCCGTGAGCGCCGGGCCGAACCCTGTCCGCCAGGCGGGCCTGTCCCCGGTCCCGGGAGAGCCTGGGCTGGGAGCAGGAAGCACGCGAGCGCTGGTCTCTGACTCGGGGGCCTGCGATTCGTCCCCTCCCGACACCTGACCTTGTGTGTTTTGCTCTGTAGTTCTTCCCGTATGGAGACGCCTCCAAGTTTGCCCAGCACGCCTTCCGAACCTTCGACAAGAACGGGGACGGCACCATCGATTTCCGAGAGTTCATCTGTGCCCTGTCCATCACCTCCAGGGGCAGCTTTGAACAGAAGCTGAACTGGGCCTTCAACATGTACGACCTGGATGGCGACGGCAAGATCACCCGCGTGGAGATGCTGGAGATCATTGAGGTGAGGCAGCGGCCGCTGGGCTGTGGTCAGGACCGGGGCTGCTGTGGGCCCGGCGGGCAGAGCCCTGGGAAGAGGCTCCCTGGGGCCCAGGCCTACGGCAGCCCCCTCCCAGCCCCCAGCCAGGAGCCCTGCCAGGCCTTGACTTCTCCGTCCCGTTCCCTTGCTCCGTCGAGGCGCTGGGTCACACGTCCAAGCTGCTGGGTCCTGGCTGTCAATCGCCACTTCAACCAGCCATGCTCACAGCGAGACATCTCCCATAAACGTACGCCTAGTGGGTGCAAAGGATGGTATCAGGACTCAGTTTCTCCAGCCCTGGTGTTAGCTGTGCCCCTCTGGACGCCGCCCTCTGACTCAGACCAGCTCCCTCACTGCCCATTCCTCCAAGGGCACAAGATCCTGCCTGCGGCCCCCAGCTTCCCATCATTCCATGGGAACAGGCTTCTTTCTCAGTTGCCTGTGCAGACATCCCAGGACCCCCTGCCCACTGCTCTGACCTTAATCTTCCACACTCCTCCCTACACACCGTGCTCGAGATGCCTGGTCTTGCCTGCTTTTCCCAGAACACACAGCCTCACGTGAGGGCCTTGATGTCCTCTCTCTCTGCCCAGGGCCCTTCCCCGGGCCCCTGACTCCACTCAGGGCTGTGCCCTCATCTCACCTGCCGGCAGGCCTTCCTCCCTGCGTTCCCCTCCCCAAAGAGTGCCCATGCCCCACCCCAGGGCCATCTAACCTCTTACCAACATGATTTTTCGTCACAGCGTGTATCACTGCCCCAAATAACCTCATATGGTAGAACGCAAGCACTGTAAAGAGAGGACTCTGCTCACTCACTGCTGTATCCCTAGAACCTAGAACAGTCCTGGAGCCCGGTGGGCACTCAATTACTGACGAATGAATCAGTGCCTTTTCACTGACTGACTGTCTTAGCATGTGTGTCCACCTCTGCACCGACCAGTGTGACCCAAGGGGGGAAATGCACCACTTGCCACAGGCCAGAGCCAAGTGTCCCATCCTGGAGCTGGGGTGAGGCCCCGTCCAGACCACAGAGCTGAGATTCAGGGAGGGTGGATCCCCAAATGGAAACTGGGGGCTGATGGGAAGAAACAGTAGCCAAAACCCAAGTGACCAAATCCCCAGATGCCCACCACGCTACATTCACTCTCCTCCCCTGGGGTGGCTCCCCAGCGCAGTTCGCTCCTCCTGTGGCCTCTGGAGCCCTGCCTTCCACTTACCCACCCTCCCTTGGCATCTTTAGTTCCTTTTCTCCCTTTGGTACCCACTTACCTTCCCAAGTAAACTGGAAAACCCAACAGCAGCAAGGGTCAGGCCTGGCGTTGCTGCTTTCCTGGCTATAGGGCCTTGAGGGCACCAGAGCCTCAGTGTCTTCGTGAAAAAATAAAGGTAATAAAACCTACGCTCCAAGTCTGTGGTAACGATTAAGCACATGGCACGCTGCCTCCCATGTAGGAAATGCTCAGTAACCGGCAGTTAGCTCTCGAGGCTCTGTCTCCCTTGGAAATACCATCCACCTCAACTCTCAGCTTCTTTCCTTCTAATCAGCCGTGTCACCTTCATGTTTCCTCTGCATGTGGCTCCCCTTCTCCATCTCCGGTATTTTCACCAACTTCTGGCCCTTTGCACCTGCACCCTGGCACCCTTTCTGGCCTCTAGGTTCCTTTTTGCTGAGCTACCTTTCCAGAACCAAGGTATCAATAACTGATACAGTCTTTACAGCATCTCTGTGCTTCAGGAGCTGCTCATTCATTTGATCAAAAGGCTTTACAGAGCAGTTCCTCTGTGCCAGGCACAGGCACACAGATCTCCGACAGCTGGTCCAGCCAATGTTGCTAGCATGTCTTCTCCGGCCTCACTGCCCATCCGGGGCCCCTCACTCTTGCACACGCACAGCTGGCCACTTTTGCTTCTACCATGCTTTTCCCCTGGACCGTCCTTCAGGGCTCTGGGCCCATCCAAATCCTCTCACACTTCAAGGTCTAGGTTATCTTGCCACGTCCAAGAAGGCTTCTTGGCCGACTTCACCCCAGAGTTGCCCACCACCCTCTAGGCTCCTGTGGCCTGTAGTCAGCTTCTCTGCAGGCGCCAACCTCCTGCAAGGTGGAGGGGAGAGAGACGTGAAGAGACACAAGTGCCCACCCTGGAGGAGCTCACTGACGCAAGGGCCTGTGTCCACACAAGTGATCAGGCAAAGACAGCAGAGTGAGGCAGGTGCTGTGATGAGGGAGGGTCAGTGCTAGGAGAGACCAGCAAGGGCCACGTAACCCCAGTGACGGACAGTGCATCTGCCCTGAAGTGCTGGGCACGGGCCTAATGGGTCCACAAGTTTTGGTTGAATAAGAGAGTACTTGAGACAGTTATTTCTTCCTGGGAAAGCACCTGTGATAACACATCCTTTTTTCAGAGAAGACAGTGCTACATATTTCGTTGCATGCTGGAGTGCCCCAGGAAGTATGTGAGCCTACGGGGATTCCTTGCATTTGTCAGGGAACACGTTCATATTTAGTTCTGAGCCTGACATGCCCTTGGCCTAGGTTGGTGTGAAGTGTGAGTCTGCCTCTGGAACGTCATTTCCTGGTTGTCGTGTCCCTGACCCCAATTGCAGGGCTGCATCTTGGATACGGTTAATGAGACCTGGCCATGTTCAGAGTTGTTAGATGTGGTCCAGGGTGGACTTTTTGGGTTTACATTTCTTTTTGCCGTGTCTTCATCAATGGTGCATTTGTCGTGCTAACAGCCTTTCTACCCGTTGCTCCTTTGAGCCCTTTTCATTTCACCCTTCAGAGGACAGAGTGAGAGTAGCAGCTTGCATGTGGATGACCCATCTGTCTCTTTTTTAAAGTCCAGGCATGTCTGCTTTTCCCTCACATACCACTCAGGCTTCTAGGTTAATCAGGACCCCCTCTACCAATTGTCCCTCAAATGAAATTTCAATAGTCTGATTCTTTTTTTTTTTTGGTTGCACCATGCTGCATGCGGGATCTTAGTTCCCCAACCAGCGATCGAACCCGTGCCCCCTGCATTGGGAGCACAGAGTCTTAACCATTGGACCACCAGGGAAGTCCCAATAGTCTGCTTCTTTTAAAGTCAAATGTCCTAGATTTTTTTCTACCATAAATCAACACACTCTAGTTACAAAAATGAGCAAACAAAATATTTTTTATCTCAATAGACATCTTACTTGTTCAATGAAACTCTTGTTATGGTTTACTCTTTCTAATTGGCATTCTTTTTTTTTTTTTTCTATAAATTTATTTATTTATTTTTGGCTGTGTTGGGTCTTCGTTTCTGTGCGTGGGCTTTCTCTAGTTGTGGCGAGTGAGGGCCACTCTTCATCGCGGCGCGCAGGCCTCTCACTGTCGCGGCCTCTCCCGTTGCGGAGCACGGGCTCCGGACGCGCAGGCTCAGCGGCCATGGCTCACGTGCCTAGTTGCTCCGCGGCACGTGGGATCTTCCGGAACCGGGGCACAAACCCGTGTCCCCTGCACTGGCAGGCGGATTCTTAACCACTGCGCCACCAGGGAAGCCCTCTAATTGGCATTCTTTAAAACTTTATTGCGTTATAATTAAAAGGCCATAACTTCACCCATTTTAGCTTTACAATTCAATGATTTTTAGTAAACTTACCATAGTATGCAGCCATCACCGTAATCCAATTTTAGAACATTTTAATTCTCCCAATAAGGTCCCTCATGCCTGTTGGTACCCCCAGACTCTGGAAACTACCCTTCTACTTTGTCTCTATGGATTTGTCTTTCCGGACATTTCGTATAAATGGAATCGTACAAGATATGTTTGGCCTTTTATATCTGGCCTTTTTTTATTGAGGTTTATCTATGTTATAGCATGTATCAGTATTTCATTCCTTTTTGTTGCTGAAATAGTATTCAGTTGTAAAGATATGTCATATTTTGTTTATCTGTTTACCAGTTGATGAGCATTTGTGCTGTTTTCACTTTTGGGCCATTATTTAAAAAGCTGCTATGAATATTCCCCTGCAAGTCTTTGTGTAGATGAGCATTTATTTTTTTAAGGCACTTTCCTAAGAAAGAAACTCATTTCTACATTTAATTCCCATTTTGAGAATTAATTGTGCACAATTAATTGAACTGGAAAATGGAAGCTTCCTACTCTGTTCTTTGACTTATGAACAGAGTCCCTGACTTCACAGATCCCCCTAAACTAACTTCTTTCAGGGCTAAATTTTACTGGTCCACCTTGCTTGCTTTCTTAACAGATTGTAAATTGGGACCACACTTCATCTTTTCCTAAATCTCCAAGGAGTAGAGCTTGCTGCCTCTCATCTGACCTCAAACTCAGAATGTTTAAAACTGAGCTCATCATTTTCCTTCCTGAACCTGTTCCTAATCCATTATTCTTGATCTCACCACTACACTTCCTAATCACTTCCTCCAGTCAGAAACCTGGGAATCACATGAAATTCTTCTCTATCCAATTGGTCATGAGACTCACACAGGTTTGATTCCACCACTCTCTTACTTAGAACCATTTAAGGAGTCCTTTGAAGTAAATTTAAATTCTTTACCCTATCATAGGAGAACTTTATGGTCTGTTTCCTGTTTTCCCAAGGCGATCTACAAAATGGTGGGCACCGTGATCATGATGAAAATGAATGAGGATGGCCTCACGCCCGAGCAGCGAGTGGACAAGATTTTCAGCAAGATGGATAAGAACAAAGACGACCAGATCACACTGGATGAATTCAAAGAAGCTGCAAAGAGCGACCCTTCCATCGTATTACTTCTGCAGTGCGACATTCAGAAATGAGCAGAGGTCAACTCTATGGACTGCACAAAAGTCTCAATGTTCCATTCAGTCTGCAGCTATTAACACACACACACACACACACACACACACACACACATACACACACACACACACAAATATTGCTTGGACTACCTATAAATGGACTTGCTTCTTGTGTTTGAAACACTTGTGTGCATGAGAATGTCATTTGCTAATGAATTTTAAAAGCATATATTATAAAACAAACAACCTGCCACAATGTGATATGTGTGATATCATTTCATTAAAAAAAAAAAAAAACCTTCCTCCCCCAAAGCCTGGGCAGAAATGTGCTGCAAAGAATTATATGATTTCTTGTTCATGTTTTGCTAATGCTCGTGTCTCCTTGATTACATAAATGTTAGTAGCACTGAAACCCTCACGGTAATGTAACTGAATTATAAGCTGTGTCACCATTCTCCTGTAAAATAGTACTGGACAGACACACAGAGGGGCCCTTGACTCCTCTGTGTGGTCCACACACAAGAGCTTGTATTATCCGTGAATATAAATGTACGAAATTTGCATGCCTTTTAGGTTTGCCTTAATTCTTACCTCATTTGCATCCTATCAGTCTGGAAAGAGCTGTGTTGGAATTAATGCAGTATAAAACTTAAAAACACTGCTAAATGACTCATTAATTAAATCTATCTATATATACATATACTCAAAGATATTATTTATTGAAAGTAAAAAAAAAGATGTATGTGTGTTGAGTTTGCTTGAATTTTCAAAGGCTTCCAAAGAGGTGGCAATAGATGTCCCAAATAAATTTATAACATTTGACTTTTTCCCTCAGTTCTTATCTCAGAATTTTAAATTTGAAACAGATGTTCATAATTGTCAAGGGTCAATAGCAACAACTTACTAAATTTACCTTTGAACACGCAACTTGGGAATTCAAAGAATTAGTGACAACCAAAGGGAAAAAAGCAACTTCCCAATGCTTCACCCTGGCCCTCAAAAGAGGGACGATTAATATGGCGTGTAAAGTTTAAATAAAACATAAAACTTGCTCGTTCTCAAAAAATGCTCACTATATGACAATAAATGTTTCCTCAGTGTGACTGTGGTGCTACCCACGCACTGTGTTTTACACAACTATGTGGACACATTTAGCTGACTGAGAAGCGTCCTCCAAAAAGCTGTCTTTCCAAATCAAACGTGTACTCGTTGTTTTAACGGTGGAACAAAATCCTGACCCTTTTAAGCATGAGGAAGGAAGGCAGGGAGATTCCATCAAGAACTCTAAAGGCGGGCCTGCATTTTCAGAACAAGCCTGAATGAGACCCTTTCTTTCTACAGTGCTGTCCAGCAGAACTTTCTAGGATGATGGAAACATCTGTTCCTACACTGGCTACGTGTGACCTTTGAGCACTTCCAGTTCAGCTAGTGTGCCTGAGGGACTGCATTTTTCATTTTATCTTAACGAATTTAAATTTAATTTGCCACGTGTAGCCAGTAGTTATTGTATCAGACAGTACAGTGCTAAATTATTCACTTTTTATGGAGCGCCGTTTTTTCTAAATACTCCTCCTTTGTCTGTCTTAGGAGCATTAAATGAGACCACAGACCAGGGCCTGGTGATTCCATTCATCCATTCAGCAAGAAACTGGGAGCCAGCAAACCTCCCCACAAACATTCAGGGCCACGACGGTACCCGAAACCCCGACAGAAACACACTTCCGCCCCCAGAGAGAACAGTCCCAAGGGCTAATAGGATGTCCTGGTGCCCTTAACCCCTGTGCTTGGTGAGTCCAAAGTAGAGGCAGGGAGAGATGTTCTGTGCCTCCCAATGTGCCCTCCTCTGACTGAGGGCGGGCTGGGGTGAGGAGCTGGGGAGACTCCTTGGAAAGGCACTTGGTTAAGTCAAGCTCCAGGCAATGAATTCATAGCAAATTTTCACTGATCACCCTCTGTGCACCCAACGCCATTCGTATGGGAGGAGACAGACAATAAACAATAAACACACACACACACACACACACACAAATGTCTAATTGTAAGAACTATGAAGAAAAGCACAGCAAATAAAGAAGGAGGGAGAGTTATGGGATGCGGCAGTGGCTGTTTCCTATAGGCTGGTTAGGTGACACTAATGGAAGACCCAAGTGAAGGAAGTGAGCCACGCGGGTACTTGGGGCACTTATGAAAAACAAACCCTGCAGCAGACTCACTGGTAAGTAAATAAATAAAATGTAGAAATTGGGCCAGCAAACAAACATCTTGTTTTGTGCTTGTTTTAGTCGTCTCTGCTCTGCTAGTGTCGACTGGGGCAGGGTCCTGACAGCAGTCCAGCAGTATTGGTTAGAATAAGTGTACATATGTCCTCTGACCCAGCATTTCCACTCCTGGGTTTGTTGCCCCAAGAAGCTCTCACAGGAGGATGTATGGGGACTTGTCCCAGGATGTCCGGGACAACTCTGTTTCTGGAGTGGGGACTGGAGGCAACCTAGTGGTTCATGACTAGAGGACTAGGTAAGACGTGGTGCATGCACCCTGCGGCATACTAGGCTTCAGCTGGAAACTGATGTACACACAGCAACAAGCACATGTTTTTACAAGGCTGAAAGGGGAAAAAAGAAACAATAAAATCTATCGCACCATCTAATATATATAAATGACAAAGACATTCTCACAAAAGTACACAAAAGGCACATAAAATAAAAGCAAATATCACACTAGAATTGTTTCCAGGGTGTGCATCATAACATCTTATTCCCAAAATGTGATGGCTTAAAATAGAAGCAATCATTTTATTATTCCTCATGGCTTCTGTGGGTCAGGAATTTGAGAAGGTTCACCTGGATGATTCTAGCTGGGGGTGTCTCGTGCAGTTGCAGTCACACGGAAGCTTGAGCTGCAACGGGTGCCTGGAGCAGCTGGCAGTTGAGAGGGCATCTCTCCTCTTCCAGCCTCAGGGCTTTTCCACATGGGCTAGTTTGTTCTTCCTCACAGCATGGAGGCCCCAGAGCAGTCATACTACTTGCCTGATGGTTCAGGTCTCCAGCAAAAGTATTCCTGCTAAGAAACTGGAAGTTTCATATTCCTTCCTGACCTAGCCTCAATAATCATGAAGCAACACTTCTCCAGCATTCTATTGGTTACAACAAAGTCACAAACCTATTCATAGTCAAGAAGGAAATTAAACTCTACGTCTTGATAGGTTACAACAAGTTTCTAGAAGAACAGGAGAGATGTCTCCACCCTCTCTGGAAAACAATCAGCCACAGTCTGCCCTGTAGCCACAATTCACATCTCTTCCACATACAAAATGCGTTCACCTGCTCCCAGGCAACCACAAAAGTCTTATCCCATTACGACTTCAGGGTCAGGCTTGAGGCCCCAGATCTCATCATCTACAGGCTCCTCAGATGTGGTTCATCAGGTGTAGCACCCTGAGTACCATTCTTTTTGATCCAAAGGCCTGTGAACCCAATGGATAATTATTGCCCCTTTTCCCCCTTCCACAACATAGAATGTTGGGACAGGTGAAGTATAACTGCAGTAGAGACACACTTTCAAAAGAGGGGAGACTGGAAAGCTCGCAGCAGTCTCTGGTCCGTAGAAATTCTGAAATCCAGCCACGTACGCCTTGTAAGTTCCTTGATTAGGGCTGAGTCCTATTTTCTGCAGGTTGTTCTCCATGGCTTTTGGCTCTGCATTTTGTGTTCTTGTTTCTACCCTCTGAGTTAGCCTTCCCTTTTTATTAAAAAAAAAAAAAAAGTAGTCTGTTTATAGCTGAGTAATTTTCTCTGCCTACTGCTTGCCCATAAAAGTTCAGGAGTACAATACCTTCTTTTCATTTTTGTACTGTCTCTTTCAGTCTAAGCTGATACAATTCTTTAAAAAAAAAAACAAACAACTCTTAAGGGTTTTTTATGTATCAATTTATAAAATCCACTCCATTAGAAAGGGCTCACTGTGTGATTACTAAGGAACAATACCCCTAATATTCTTAGAAGGCTGTTCTTTAATGGAGAGGACCTGAATGTCACGCCCTTAGAAAAAGGCCTTTTCACACTCGCGGCTCGGCAAGGATGAACCGAGGCTCGGGAGCCCAGCCCAGGAAGCCTGTCCCCCACACCCCACCAAGGACCCCCCAGCCGCACCGGCCTCGTCACACGCATGGGGCCCTGTCTCGGCAGGTGTCCTTGTCACACGGCCCATGGGCCTTCGTCTGCAGCCCCTGCATCCACTTGCCCCCCAGAGAGGCAGCCATGAGGGAGCAGGCCAGCTGTCAGCGCTCAGCCCAGCCGAGGGGAGCCCAGCGATTGACGTGGCTGATTGGCAGGGGGGTGGGCACTCCCAGTACCCCCCCCGCCGGCTGTAGGTGGCGCCCCCTCCATGGCCCCGTGATGACAACTCCCCCTTGCTCTGCGTAACGATGGCAGATGTGGTTCTCAGATTGGTTGCTGGCCCCTGCCCGCCACGTGCGGGCCCTGAGTGGATGACCTCTCTTTGGCCTGGAAGTCGCACAGGGACGTCCCTGTTCTCTCTGACGGCTGCCTTCGTTCCTCCTGGGAATCCAGTCCCGCTCCATTTCCTTCTAGATTTCTAACCTCATTAAGTCTTTCATATCACAGCCACTTTCCTTTCTAAACATAATTAAAGCCAGCCCTGCGCGCCCCCCCCGCCTCCAAAAAAAGAAAAAGGCCCTTTTTCTGTCGGAAAAGGTCTAAAAGCACTGCCTTAGATCTTTCTGAGGTCCTAACCAAGGGTCTTACAGTTCTACCCTGGATTTAATTTTGCACTGAAGCCACTTTATAGTTTAAAAATCAGTTGTCATCTGGAAGAGTGTGGGAATAAAAAACGGCTCCTTACCTGTAACTGCGTGCTCTTTAGCTCATCTCTCCCCTCTCACATTTTGTCATAGGCAGCAAGAAGCCAGGAGGTACTTTTCACATTCTACCTGCACATGTCTTCAGCTAGATCACCAGTTTATTAGGTACATTTCCTACTTTCAACGTTACTGTGGCATCAGTGAGGCCAACTTTCCACCACTACATAACAAGGGTCCCCTTTGCTCCTGCTTCCGATGGCATTTTCCTTACTTTCTTTTAGCTTTCACCAGGAGCATCCTTGAAAGTCTTAAGTTTCTGCTAACACTCTCCCCAAGGCCCTTTAGGCTTCCAGTAGCAACTTCCTCAAGGCCCTTTGGATTCATGCATTTGTGACTCTAACCCTCCTCAAGGTCCTTCCAGCCAGTGCCACATGGTTTATATTTATTGTTGTCTGGGTACTCTTTTTTTCAGATGCCTAAATCTGTTTCTTACTAATGCTATGTGACAAATCACCCCAAAATTTAATGGCTTGAAGTAATAATTATTGTATTACCTCTCATGGTTGTTTGGCCCAGGATGGCAGGAAGGACTGTGTCGGGCAGCTCTGGCTTGGGAGGTCTATTGCGGTTGCAGTGAGATGGGGGACTTGGGAGTTGGAGCAGCTGAGGGTGGCTGACCACCTCTCTTCGTGTAGTCCCAGGGCTTCTCCGTGTGGTTTCCCCACACAGGCTAGTCTAGTTCAGGCTTCCTCATGGTGTGGCAGCCTCAGGGAAGTCACACGGCTTCCGTGGTGGCACAGGAATCCAGCATGAGTGTTCTAGAGACCAAGGTGGGACTTCCGCTTCTTTTCATTGCCTTTTCTGACTTAGCCTTGGAAGTTACACATTTCTGCTGTCATTCTAATGGTTATAAGGGAGATACAAATCTGTCTAGTTTAAGAAGGGAATTAGGCTCGGCAAGGCAAGGTTTTGGAAGGACACAGAAGGGATCCCTTGTTGTGGTCATCTTCAGAAAATACAATCTGCATCAGGGAATGAAGACAGGAGGTGAAAGGAAATAAGTACGGCATGGACCAGAGATGAAGGTGAGCCATGAACTGAAGGGTGTGTTTAACACAACTTCTGTAATTGAGTTCCATTTAAACACACACACACACACACACACACCCTCAGCAACGGGCATCCTTGAGAACCTCAGTGTCCCTCCCAGCCTGTGGTCCCTTCAGAAAGGACCAGCTGTGGGCATCCTCTCATCATTCAAGTGGGCCTGGGTTCTATCAGTTCCAGCTTATGCTCAGCTACTATTTTGGTTTCCATGTTAATTGGCTCTTTAACTCCTGTTGCTGTTCTGAAAGGAAAATGCCCCCAAATGTCCTACTTTTATCCTAGTCTGAACTCTTTCTGCATTTAGAAGACCTAAGTTTCCATATTTCCTCTTTTTTATTTCTTAAATAACTCTGAACTGTTTTTAAAAGGGAATCACGTTGCTTTAAGGCTTCCTTTCCCCTGTAGTTCCCTCATTCAGGATCACGGTCTCTAGATGAATAACATGAACCACTTTCCTTAAGAGGCCAGATGCTGATTTTCTCCACACCGTTGGAAACCATGTCAGGAAGTAAAACACACGCTTTAATAGATGTCTTCAGAGAGCCTTACCGCACCAGAGGTGTAGGGGTTTAGTGAGAAAATGACAGTCAATTAGAGCTTCTAAATAAAATGACACACTGTTCCCTTAGGTCCTTTTGTGTAAGCAATTCAGTTTCCCAAATATTTTGGGCATGCAATTTGGGTTCTTCCCAGCATTTTGCAGGCGAAATATAGATCTCTAGGCTCGTACTTTATATTGCTGTTTCCCAAGTTCTTACATTTACCAACGAAAAGTTACCCATCAGATACCCGATTAACTAAATGGTTGTCTCACACGCTGCCTGCTCAGATCAGAGCTGCTGTACGTCTCCCCACCAGCCATCCATCGCTCTCCTCCACAGCCACCCCGCACCTTCCCTAGCTCTGTGAATGACACCACCCCTCGTGCGGTTTTCCAGGCCCCAGACCCCAGGCCAATGATCCTTGATTCCTCTCACAACTCCACAGTACAACTGACCCTTGAACAGTACAGATTCAGACTGTGTGGGTGCGCTTATAGGCGGATTTTTTTCAATAGTAAATATTACAGTGCTAGCCCATCCACAGATGTGCAAGGGAGACAGGAGGCACCGCGCGTACGGAGGGCCAACTCTAAATTAAACTCGGATTTTTGACTGCCCCTAACCCCTGTGTTGTTCAAGGGTCAACTGTATGCTCATCAGCAGTCTCACTGCCTCTGGACTTCGAATCTGAACACTTCTATCGCGACCACTCTGGTCCAAGTCCCCATGACCTCTGACCTAGATCACTGCAAAAGCCTCCAGATTGCTTGCTCTTTCCATGTTTGCCCAACTCTAATCCTAACCCATTCACACAGCAGCCAGAGGGATTCTTTGAAAATGCTTACCAGACCAGGTCTGACAACCTGCCTGGGACCTGAGGCCATCTTACTTCTTTGCCTCTGAACCTCATTCCCTATGCTCACTAAGCTCTCTGGTCTTGAGAATTTTGGACATGAAGTTCATTCTCACCTTAAGGCCTTTGCACTCACTTCTTCTGCCTGGAACTGTCAACCCTACATCTTTCCATGGCTCTTCTCTCGCTTGTGTCAGGCCTCTGCTTAAACATTACCTTCTGCAAAGTCTTTCCTTAACACTTCATCCAAAATACCACTCCCTTCCACTCTCAACTCCTTATCCTGCTTTATTATTATTCATAGCAATTACCATAATCTGATATAATGCATGGTATTGTTTCTCTAACTAGACTTTAAGCTCCATGAGGGCAGATTTCATATTACAGTCGGATTCCCAGTGCTTAAAATAGCCCCTAGCACATGGCAGGAACTTACTCATGTTAATGAATTAATCTCTATATCCTTAAACTGAAGAAAACTTAGGCAGCAAAAGGCCCCTGAAGCTTGATGATTAGTGAGTATTCTCAGGCCGCTTTAGTATCTGTGGATTCTATCCAGATGTCATAGCCAAGATGAAATAGGCTAGGTATCAATACTATATAAAATTAAGAAAATTTCATTTGCTGACTCAAAGAAACAGCTAGTTTATATTCACTCTTTAAAGAACAAAACTCTTCAAAGATATATCAAAAAATATTTTGATATACCTTCAAGTCCACAGGCATTTAGTTCAAGCTATGAAATATCAATAACTGTTTAAACTTTTAGAACTCTAGGTTTCAAACCATTTCTCCTGACTATCTGAGTTGTGCAAAGTATAGGCCTCTAAGCAGATGAATAAACAAGTCAAAAATCTAAGCAGAAAATTGACTCAGGACACCCTGTGTACTAATTTTTACCGCATCTAATTTGCATTCAGGGAAACTTTTAATCAGACACGCTGGATCACGTGGTTTTCATCATCGTCAGCAACAATTCTGATCCAGTGTGTGAGTCCCAGGCAATAGTTTCTTATGCAGAATTGAAGCATTTTGGTCTCCATATATAAACAGCCCAGACACTTTGAAGACATGCAAAAAGGCACCAGGGAGTGGGAGGAAGGGAGAAGGGAAAATTTGGAAAATACTTAAGAATGCAAGGCCTGAATCTGTAGTGTTGATGAACAGTATGAGTAACAATATTACTTAAATGTTGGTTTATTAAAACTAATCACATTTGTCATTTTTAAGAACGATTTTAATCACGTCTAACCCAAAGTTATGAGAAGGCAGGATTTAAAAGAGGAAGCATTTCTTCTTTGTTTCCCAGGACTTCACAACTCGACTCAGTTCAGTCACACCAGCCCTGCTGATAAAACCAGGGGTGGAAGAGTCATCTCTATGAAGTATTCAAGTCGCTATTCATGAAGAGGCTTGATTCTCTCAATTATAATATCTTCCCCAATTCACAAAAGGAAGACTTTAACTACAGGTAAATTTAAAGTTTTATTTTTGGAAGTTACACATATTTCAAAAAAGCAATTTCTTTTTATTCTAATTAATATTACCATTAGAATATTAATTGAAAATATTTTCATTTATGATAGTTGAAACCAAGACTTTGTGAGGCCAAAGCAATGAATAATCTTCAACTCAACAAGAGATGCCTGGATACCTGAGGATTCTACTTCCCATTCTGTATTAAGAAGCACAACATTAAAAAACTACCACAAAAATTCAGACACTGAAATTGTTTAGCGAATAAAAGTTTATGCATTTGGTATATTCTACTTCATTTTTTTTATTTGAAAAAGCACATGTATGTTAAAATAGTTTTGATACAAATGAATTATAAATGTACCTTTAAAAAAATCAGACTTTGTATTGTTAGTGGAGGATGTTTAAAACATGCGGCACACAGTTTCTCTCTCTGTAAATTCTTAGATTAGAAAAGCACAGTTTCTGGACTTCTCATTTATCCATGGATCTCAACTTAAGACTAAATTAGACTCTCTCCCCTCACCAAAAAAAAAATCCAGTTTTTCTCAGTAACTACAGAAGTGTCACTGCTTTTAAAATACTGTCTTTTTCTTAAAATACTTCCTTTCAATTTCACAAATATTTATTGCTAGCAATATAGGGAATTCTTCTTGTTGGATATCCACATCTTTTTAAAAAGGTTAGCACTAATCCTAGTATCAAACATAGAGAATACAAGCAGGAGTTCTACTCATGTTTTCTTTAAAAAAAAGTTCATAAATACCATTGCTTACAACAAGCTATATTTTATCATTCTAAGAAGCACACTTTTTAACAACTCTAAAATCAGGGTGTGTCTTCTAACTGACATCAGCTCCCTATCAGCAGCTGGGCCTTCGGCTCCCAGCTACTTCTCTGCTCCAGGGGGAGCTGTCCTCTGCCCCAATTTCCCCGGCCCTCTCTCCTCAGCCTGGTCTGCACAGCCCCTCTGGCCTGTGTCCTCTCTCGGCTGAGCCAGAGCTTGAGATGCTCTGGACTGCAAACTGCGGGACTTGAAAGCAAGCAAAGCAATCACGCTGCAGGTCAGGGTGCACCAGTGGGTCATAACCCAGTTCCGACACGGGCTGGACACTTAGTAGGATGGATGATGGTTAAGGGACTCAGAGAAAGGCACCGTGTCAGGACTGGCAGTGCTTTAGTAAAGCTCCAAGAACGTGCCTTAATAGAGAGCATCTTAAATGTGATGAAACACAATAATTAAAACTACCGTCCAAATCTGCAATTGTATCTCTAGGGTTAAAAATGACCTGCAGAGATTGTGACCAAAGTTCCTACAGCCCTGTGTAGGTCCCTCCTCATTAATAAGCACAAAACAGACAATGAATCTACTGTAAACTGGTCCTGTTCACAGCCCGCCTGGGCGCTGCCCCATCCCCTGCAATGAGAATAATGTAATATTCCGGAAAAGCAAAACTAAATATAACCAGGTGATCAAATGTTTATTTTAATTCTTACAAAATACTATAGAAATGAACCCAAACTAAACAGATATGTACATGTACATATGTACAAAATTTTAAACTTCTGAAAAATAATCTATAAAAGTAGATGGTTAAAATGAAAAACAAACAAACTTAAAAAGATTTAAAACCAGTACTATGAAGTTGATTTTCTCAAAGCAAAGTAATTATAATTTTAAATTGCGGGCTGTGGCCGGTCTTCTAGGCTTATTGTGTCAGATACATGAGTGAGTCTCCTTCACCGCAGAATGTCTTCAGTTTCGTTTTATTTCCCATAGTCCCGACGTCTCCCCTTACAGGTCTTTCAGCATGAGGGTGTGGCACAGTCAGCCACAGTAAATCAACCCCGGTCTTCTTCTTCCCCTTGAGACACAGGTCGGAAAGGCAACGTAGTCTGTCCTCTTTCAGGATCAGACATTCGAAGAATTCTAATCAGTTTACTTGATGGAAGTGAACTAGAGGAAGCAAAATTAATTATTCCAATTTCCAAGAAAATTTTTTCATAAAAAAAAAATTCTAATACTACCTCATGAAAATATAAGTCTAAATGGCTGCTAATGCGGGGGTATGTCTGATATCTGGAATTCTAGGAGAAATATAACTTGCAATAGGGAAATAAATTTTCATTTAAAAAAATTAACTTCCTGCTAAATGCCATGGGTTTTCAGTTTGGAGGAAAAAGAAAATGAAGGAGATTTATGTATCAACTATCTCTAACTCTTATTCTTCTTGTCTAGTCAGGAAGGAGTCACCCGAATATTTCCAGTCATAAACTTGAGTCCCCATACGATCGAGTGACCACTTTAGAGAAAGAATATCAACTTTTAAGTGACACAGAGCCTGACACTATGGAGGTACCTAATAAATGCTGATTGACAGCAGAGCAGCGTTCTCCATTTAGGAAGACTGCTACTTGTAAGTCACCAGGAAAAGAATCAAGACTAGGGAAATCATGAATTGCTTCTTCAGTCTAAGCAGAATTACTAAAATTACTTTATATTAGTTGGGTCATGATAACCACAGAAGAGCAGATTCAAAATAGAAATATTAACAAGTCAATAATCATATTCAATTAAATTGCCTCTGTTAATGGGAGATAACACAAACAAAATTTTAAATATCTAATACGGGAAAACTACATTCGATCTCTGGAACTAGTTTAGGGGTTAATTTTTCTTTTGACTGGTCATTTATGCATTTGCATTTTAAAATTAAGAATATAAAAGATTTCTCACCCCCTTTTGTATACTTGATATATATATATAATTCATAGAAGAGTTTTAAAAAGTTACCTCATGCTTTGAGGGGTAAGCAGGATAAACTGTCTGAAGCGCTGGGAATCTGCCATCTTGAGTATCATGTCCATCGCAATTCTCCGGTTAACCATATCCTGGAGAACAGAGGCAGAAGTCAGAGTTGCTGCTGTGTCAATCATGTTCCTGTGAAAGCAGCATTCTACTGCTTGTTACGAACCCCTGGATTTTTACCCAAGGATCATCCATGATCTCATCTATGCTGCTGAGCAATTCATACATACTGTGAAAGAAGTATCTAAAATTATTAGGGGAAAATAACTGAATAACATGTATCTTCCAGGAATTTCTATAGGCAAAGTATAGCCCCTGGGCTTCCCTGGTGGCGCAGTGTTTGCGCGTCCGCCTGCCGATGCAGGGGAACCGGGTTCGCGCCCCGGTCTGGGAGGATCCCACATGCCGCAGAGCGGCTGGGCCCGTGAGCCATGGCCGCTGAGTCTGCGCGTCCGGGGCCTGTGCTCCGCAACGGAGGGAGGCCCGCATACCACCAAAAAAAAAAAAAAAAAAAAAAAAAGAAAGTATAGCCCCTTGCCTCAAATATACTTAACAATTAAAATAATCAGAAGATAGTCAAAAGATACAACTAGATGTTGCAGAGTGAATCTGATTTCTACAGTAATATTTAATTACTCAGGAGAACAGTATCAAAGGTGACCAGATTCAAACGTACTGAGTCTCTCAAGTTTTCCCTCAATGATTAAGGTGTTCTAAAAACTCTGGTCCCATCACCTTCTACAATTTGTACAATGTGAATCAATTTGAATTTACAGACTAATTTCTCAGTTGAATCTTTTAAAATAAGTTAAACAGCACATCCATGTATAGGGAAAAAATGCTTGGTTATAACAGGTTTTGACTACAGGAATTAAACTGTGTGCCTACATTTTCTCAGTGAAATAACAGAAAAAAACAAAAATCAAAGTACGTCTCCCCTCCCTTGAAAAGTCCTGAAATTTGAAAACACAGACAAATGAAACCGTGTGTGGCTGTACCGAACGGCGTGGCGGTTTGGAACGTGGGCTCCGGAGACAGAGGGGCCCTGTGTCCCAGCTACCCCGCTCAGTGGCTCTTACTCTATAAATTCTTCCATCAGGCATATCCCTAAAGTAATCTAACTTAACGTTAACAGAAGTGACCAGAGCTTGCCCAAACTGAAAAGTGTCCTTTCAAAACAATGCCTTGGGGAAGCCCATCATTTAATAACAAAACTGCCAATGCATCAAGAAATATTTATTCATTTCCACTGGATTGTTCTCAGAACTTGGGTACATTTTTCTGAATAATTTCAATGAGGCAAAATGTCATTCTGACTAAGAACCTGTAAGTTTCTGAAAGAGAAAGAAATTGTTCAGAATTAAATTTGACTTATAAGATGGGTGATAAGTCTACATAATAGCATTTTGGACAAAAATATTATACGGAAAGAGCAATCATCTTCTATGATTTGTGAATCAGCTTTGAAGCCAAATCTCAGAGGAATTTCTAACTAATCTTCAGCAGTGACAGCATAGGAAAAAAAACAACCACTGAAGGATTATATAGCACTTACAAATATGAATTCTGATTCGTAAATAAGCATTTTCTAAATCCTAATTATGGGCTAGGCATTAGGAGTTAGAAATATGATTAAGACAGAGTTGATAACTTCAAAATTGAAAATTTGGTGGGTGATTCAGACATGAAAATAGGGGATTGCAATAGAATGAAAAATATATAAATATAATATATAATAATAAAATGTGTATAATATATAATATTAGATACTATAAAATATAAAAATAATATAATTGCACGAGTTGATGGCAGGTGGTGCTGAGGAAGCTCTGAGAAGTCGCTAATCCTGCCTGGCAGGGTGGTGGTCACGGAGGCTACATAAAGGGGACATCTGAACCCAGTCCTGAGAGATGAGTCGGAGTGTGACATACAACGAAGAGCACACGGGCAGAGGCGCAGAGTCTGGAAAATCACAAACAGCTTTAGTGCAGCTGAAAAAGTCAGTGGATACTATATCATGACGGGCTTCAAAGTCACCCTTCAGAATTAAACCAAAGATTTTCAAGCAAGTGAGTGACTACGATTAGATTTTAGAAATGTAAACCTGGCAAGACAGTGAAGGAGGAACTGAGAAGGGGCAGGATTGAAGTCTGAGAGTCTGGACAGGAAATGAAGGCAACAAGCAAGAGGTGAGGACAGGAGAGGTAACAGAAAGGAGCGGAGGGCGGAGACCAGGGAGATATTTTAAAAGAGGAAGAGACAGAGGTCAGACTTAATGTGTAACAAGGAAAGAAGAATCACAGATAAATCACTGGTTTTGCAGTTAGGTGTTGGGTTGGAAATGGCAATTTGCAACTAATCAAGGAAAAGAATTCAGGAAAAGAAAGGCTTGGAGTAGAAAAATTCAGACTCAGACATGCTGAGTTTGAGATGTGGGTTTTTCACTAGATGAGGTCTCACAGGTAGTCGAGCACACGGGTCCAGAGAACAAGAGAGATGTCAGAATGAGATGCTTAGCTTTGGGAGGGATCCAAACGTAGACAGCAGACTGTGGGACTGTGTGTGTCTGTGTGTGTGGGGGCCGGGGGTAGGTAGAACATGATATCCAGGAAAATTAACACCACTATGAAAAACAAAGAAGACCTCAAACATTTAAGGGCACCCGAATTAGGGGAGGCAGACTGGCACACTGAGAACAAAGAGGAGGTAAGAAGACACAGTTTAAGAGATGGAAGGTCAGTCTGTGGTGCCATATACTTCACCGAATTAAAGTTCTTATGATTTTTGCTAAACAAGTTTTGCTGGAGTATTGTCGTCTAAACCCAGATTACAGTGGACTTAGTAAAGAAGGAGGCATGAAGCAGTTAAGAGAATGATTAACAGCTGATTTGGGAGGCCCTACTATGTGCCTGCACCACAGCGAGCACATTACAGACAGGACCTCACTGGAGCCTCGTTCTAACCCTAAGAGGTAGGAAAGGTTAATAATCTATTTTATAGATGGAGAAACTGAGGCCCAAAGAGGATAGATATCTTTTCCAAAGTCAGCTGGGTAACTGGTGACAGAGGTAGGTCTCAATCTTCAGTTTTTTAACTTCGAAGTCCAGTGTTCTCTCTCCCTCATGTTACTTACACACACTGCTGTTTTGAAAAGTGTGGCTGTGCAGGAAGGCAGAGAACAGTGGCGAGAGTCAGGGAAAGCAAGCGTGGGGAACTGCTTATAATTATGTGTAGAAACGGAAGATGGAAGCAAACTGGGGAAAAGGCTGCAAATCCAGGACAGGGTCCCTGCCAGTGTGGTATGTTAGCAAGGGAGAGAACTGGAATTCTTTGGTTCTTCTCTATCACTTATCACAGACAAAACTGTCAGAGCAGGATCTTTTCTGTTATGGATAAAACTAAAGAATGAATTGCTTCCTTTCAAAATACACATTTCAAACAACCAAAAAATTAGAGAATTTAAAAGTCAGCACTACCATGTAGACATCAAACTCATCCAGGCATCTGAAAGGAGATTCAGCAATGGACCACAGAGAAAGAATGAAGCAAACTGTGGAAAACGAACGTTCACCGCCAGATAAGGCCCTCATGTCATTGAAAGCGGCTTTGTTTCCCTCTCCAGGCTGAACCTTGAATGAGTTGACAAAAAACAAAGTATAGGAAAAAAACAGATTAATTTCTTTACAAAAAAGATTGGCTACCATTAGAAAGGATGAATTTATAGTAAAAAAAAGATTTTAAAAACATCATTTAGTGACTTGGAAACGATATCTATTCTATTCAAAATATTTTAGAGTAAAACAGCGAGGTGTGTAATGGTGGTTTCTGTTTTATTGTGAGAGAATCAAATTGAAAACATTTTCTCGCCATAACCAGATCTAACATACCAAAAGTCCAAAGGCTTAATAATAAAAGTACCAACATTAGTCCAGTTTCATTTTTTGCATGTAGATATCCAGTTTTCCCAACATGATTTATCAGAGACTATCCTTTCCCCATTGTATATTCTTGGCTCCTTTGTCAAATATTAGTTGGCCATATATGCCTGGGTTTATTTCTGGGCTCTCTATTCTGTTCCATTGGTCTATGTGTCTATTTTTACGCCAACACATACTGTTTTCATTGCTATAGCTTTGCAACATAGCTTCAAATCAGGAAATGTGATGCCTCCAGCTTGTTCTTTTTTCTCAAGATTCCTTTAGCTATTAGGAGTCTTTTGTGGTTCCATACAAATTTTAGGATTGTTTTTTCTTTTTGTGAACAATGCCTTTGGAATCTCGATAGGGATTGCACTGAATCTAATCTAAGATAGCTTTGGATAGTATGGACATTTTAACAATATTAATTCTTCTGATTCAGGTACAAGGGTTATCTTTCCATTTATTTGTGTCTTCTTCAATTTCTTTCATCAATGTCTTAATAGTTTTCAGTGTACAGATCTTTCACTTCCTTGGTTAAATTTCCTAAGTATTTTATTGTTTTTGATGCTATTGTAAATGGGATTGTTTTCTTTATTTCTTCTTGTCAAACATTTTAAGTGCCAAGTTAATCTTTTGTTACTTGAATTCTAGTGACATCTAGTGGTTAAACTGCGTTCAAAGTAATTACCAAATGTCAAAAGGACGCAGGACCAACTTAAAGAGGCTCACACTGGCCAAAGAATAACAGCAGCAATCAACTGAAATACATAACTCTCTTTTAAAAATTTCTCTTAGTAAGTGTTCATGGGAACAATATAAAAGTAATTAGTGAGATAACATTTTCATATAATTTCCTAAGAAGACAGTATAAGTAACATTTGAAGGAACTTGATTTCATTTTAAGAGAATTCCAGATATACATATATGCACTCAAGGTGAAAAAACAGAGAACCAACCAGTTTTATCATATGTGTTTTAACAGATATACAGCTTCACGTATTTTCCAAAACACTATTTGAAAAATTATTTGGTTCTCAAGTGAGCATTCACTTATATTTTAATCTTCTAAGGGTTATAAAAAATTCTGAATTTAAACATACACTGAACTTTTATATTTATCATCTGAAGTCTGAATTCTCTATGAAAATCCAAACACAAAAGCAACATTAACGTAAGCAGTAAAAAGCCAAACAAAACCAACCAAACACACACACACACACACCAACAGAAAAGTAAGAACTAAGTAACAGGATGCAGTCTTTTGCTCCCAAACTGCATCTTGTATCATTCTAATGAATGAAGCCCCAGATAAATTACGGAGATCTAAATTTTATCCCTGACCTATTAGTAAACCTATCATGGGACTTCAGCCTCAGTTTTCTTATTTGTAAAATGAAGACTAGAAAACTTGAAGATTCTTAAAGCAATAATATTCTGTTGAATAACAGGGATGATAATGTCAGAAAATCTAGTTTCAGTTGTCTCGAACAGTTATGGCTCTGGGGATAAATTACCCAAACACCTAATATATTCTTCTTTTTTTTCACTTTTACTAGAGTATAATTTATATACAGTAAAGAACACAAAGCTTAAGTGTTTCGCTCAAATAATTCTGACATATACATACACATATACACACACACCTGGGTAACCACTACTCAGATCAAGACAGGACATTTCTAGCATCTCAGCAGATTCCCTGTGTCCTCTCTCGTCACCTACCAGCCCCTAAAAGGTAACCACTATTTTGACTTTAATTACTGTAGATAAATTTTACTGGTTTTTGAAGAGTTCTGAAAAGTGGAATTGCTTTAATAGACCCTGCAAGACAGGTTTCTAAATTAGTTCTACCAACTTATACTCCCACTAGCAAGGTATAAGCGTTCTAAGTCCACAACCTCACCCACACAAGGTATTATCAGTCTTGTTCATTTTAGTCACAATAATAGGAGTGGGATAGTAACTAATTATGGTATAAACTTGTATTTCTCTGATGACTAGCGACACTGAGCACTTTTTCACGTGCTTATTCACCACTTGGTGAATTAATGACTTTTAACCATTTTAAAATGTATTGTCATTCTTTTTCTCAATTATTATTATTCTTAAAAATTTTTAGACGGATTCTTAGTTACATATCTGTATGGCAAATTATTACTTATTCTAAGTATTAAAATGGAAGTATAAAATTTATGGCAACTAAGAATAGTATGCAAATATTTGAAAAGTTTGCCCCAATTATTTAGAGTGAGTAGTTGCTTTTGACCTCCTGACTACACTATTTTTAATGCTATATCCCACACTCCTCCTTTAATGCATGTGACTATGATAGAATCCAGACACACAGACTCCACAATTTGAAAGTGGTGGCTTCGTTTATACAAAAGAGGCTAGATCTAGGGATACCTTCCAAAATAAGTAGCACAAAGACAATTATATGGGGTCGAACATTCTTTGAGAAATTCTTTTCTGGCTTCCTATAGTGGGGTCAGAGAATATAGACTTTCTATAATGTCCCACGTAATTTAAAATGCTATATGAATTTTAAAAAGGAACCAGTGGAGTGAAAAGAGAAGGTAAATATTTATCACTGAAAATAAGATTCCTAATTATCACCATAAGAAAATAATGTGGCTGTCTGGGGGAAAAAAAAAAAGCTAAAGTAATGGATTTAGTCAGTAAAATCAATTTAATTTTCAACACTTTGGCAAAGACTATCTTTAACTTCAAAATAAGTTATTTTGTTTTCCAATGACAACAGATCAAAATATCATCAAAAGAAACGAAACAGCTAATTCTCCTAATGACTAACATGCAAAGAGTTGAGATACTTACTGATATAGTAAGAGTTTCATTCTTGTGGTCAAAATTCATTTTTCCACAATAGGCCCGCTGAGATAATAAGTTGTCAAAGTACAATTTGCATCGTAAAGTCAAACACCTTGAAAAAAGAAATTGGGCACATTAAAAAGATTACAGAGATACAGAACTGTATATTCAGCATGATCTTTACACCAGCATGTAAGGCCAGATGAAAATATGCCAAGATGTTAACACTGGTGCCCATTTAATAGGTAAAATTTTAGATGATTTTTGCCTGTGTCTTTATATTTTGTTCATGTCTCCACATTTTTACCACTTCATTTCCTTTTATAATAAACAAACATCTATAAAATGAATAAAGATGTCATCCCACATATAATGAAACCAATTATATTACAACCAGTCCATATAAATGTATCAATCATTCAACTAATTTATATATCGCCCTAATACAGAAGACATGAATCTTGTCCTTGAGAGGATTAAACTCTAGTAGTGTTAAGATAATGGTAAACTGCCTATTCATTTGCCTGTCTCCTCCTAACTTTACAGTAGCAAAAAAGGCAAAGGCAATCTCTTAATCATGTTGTATCTGTAATACCTTACGCACCGTCTAGCACAACGTGAACTTCACTTATGTGTCATATGGCATTCTGCTGTAAGGAAGAGCTTTCCTTTCTTCCTCATTTATTTACTTACCACCTTTCTATTTATAAGGATGCAGTCATAGATTCTTATTTTATTCATTGGGTTATCATCCATTACTGTTCTTATTTATTTTGGTCTTCAAATTGTCCCAGATTTTGCCAATAGAGCCCTTTCAAGCTGCCTATGTCCTTTTATAATGACTCCACATTTTTGGGGGGCACTTCTTTACTTTCTGGCATAGCAAGAGGCTCATCTATACCTTCCCTGCTCTGCTCCGGTATCATCAGCCATTTCTCAAAGGAGCCTTGATTCCTTTTGTTGGGGAATGGTATTTAGAAAATAAGATCTAGGTGACAGGTGACTGGCTATTTTTCTTAACATCTTTGCTCCTTAATGAGTCTAAGGCTCCTTTCTTCAGAATAATTATCATTTTATTCTTTTCCCTCCCAATTCTCTTCCTAAACTGTATTAAATCTCCACATTAGAAAATACTGATAGTCTTGAGTTTTCTTTTGCTGCCACAACTATTGCTAGCTGGTTTTCAGAATTTTCTGTTAACTTTTTTTTCCTTTCAATACTGATATGTATTCTTCAATTGCTTCCACTCATGGGATGACTAAGAAACTGTCCTCATAAAATGGCAAGGTTCTCCAGTGTAAAGAGATAAACAATTTTAAAAATTTGACCATTTTTATTGTCCTCCCAAGATTGGATAAACAATATAAAATATGTCAGTGGTGAAGAAACATATCAAGATAATAGACTAAATAAGACCAATACCTTTACAGAAAATATTCTAAAATTTTCTGAATAACAATATGAAAATGAACCCTACTGCTTCTGGAAAAGACACAGTAATAGGCATTAGATTTACTCTTCTGCGTGAAACAACTAGAAAACTGGACAAAATCTATGAAACAAGAGTTTTTGGACTCTGGACATCAGACATCGCAGACAGTTCCAGTCAAAACAATCTCTGAAAGATGAGACACAAACAAATTGAGCCCCGTGAATGCCCCAAATTACTTTTATGTTGAGAGTAAAGGGGAGTGGAAATCCAAGCAGAGTCCAGAAGTCTTCCTGTTTAGGAGTCTGGGGTGGCCAAGGCACCTCCGGCTCACGAAGCAGAGAGTGGGAAAGAGGGCAGCACAGAGAAAGCTCTAGAGGACCCCAGAGGTGGATGGGAGAGCCTCAGGCTGAGTACCCTCCTCATCAGTGCCAATGTGAGAGTACTGCCCGAGGCTGGTGAGAGAAACACCCAACAGAGGCAGAAACAACCCCCGAGGTCACCCAGAGCCAGGAATGGTTCATATTCTCAAAGGCACGAGTGGAATAACCTCACAACATATCAATAGAGGACCCAGAAGAACACAGCTTCGCAGGTAGGAAAAAAATCAGTCCTTCACCAAAGCCTGCTCTGGTCCCACCTAACAAAACTGCAAGGCAGCCTCAAAAGGATAAAATTAAAAACTCTTTAAGTCAAGTCCTAATAACATGCATATAAAACTGAAATACACATTTCAAAAACTAAGCTATAGTTTAGTTAAGGAA
Source organism: Physeter macrocephalus (assembly GCF_002837175.3). Lineage (NCBI taxonomy): Eukaryota > Metazoa > Chordata > Mammalia > Artiodactyla > Physeteridae > Physeter > Physeter macrocephalus. The sequence goes on from NC_041225.1 coordinate 38,096,898, forward strand.
TATGGTCAAACATGCAAAGCCTGTTTCTCATTACAGCTTTATTTGAATTTCCCCATACGTACTAGAGTTAAATTTTTAAAAAAATTTCTATAGTCTTAAGATTATAGTTTTTGGTATAAAGATTATAGTTTTTGGTATAAGTACAGTTAAGATGCATGTTACTGAGGGAATGTCATGGGGAAAATAGAGGCTAGGTGGAAAGACTAGGGCTGCCTTGGATCCAAGTATATCAAAGGGCAACCCTACCCTATAAACTGTCCTTTATTTCTGTTGCTTGTGATTTTAGCTGAGGTTAACTTATCTCTGTCAATCTGTACATTTCTGGGTATATTAATGACATCCAGTTTTGCTGATCCTGTATTCATTCATTCAACCAATATATATCAAGTTTCTACTATATTTCAGGCAGAGTAGTAGGTACTGGGGATACAGCAGCAAACAAAACACAGATTCTGCATCCATGGAGCTTATACCATTCTAGTAGATCATGGTAATCAACTGAGAAACTGCCTTAACATGTCCCATCAAAACTCGTATGCCTTAAGAACATGCAATGTCCAAGAGTGAAACAGTCTGTTAACAGAACCAATGAACTTCCAAATGACCCATGTAAGCACAGATTGAACAGCCATCTGTGAGTTATCCAGTAAAGCATATCTAATGCAGTTTAAGTTTCAAAAGCTCACTATAAAAGTCCCTTCAAATCCAGGATCCCAAGCACTACCACCATTTCTTTTCTGATTAAATCATGCAAGTTCTTTTAATTTTATTTTATTATTTATAAGGGAGAATGTGAAAACAAAGAAAAAACAAAAATGTACAATATGTGGTAATATTTTTTAATGCACTTACCTTCTAAATTGTTGATATGTTTTATATCTATTGGTCATTATTTCTTCCAGTAATTTAATAAACCTTTTTAAAGTCCTTACTTTGTTATCCAGATCAAGATAGGTTTCTCTTGCTTCTTGATATTGCCTATTTTATAAAAAAAAAGGTTAAGTAAATAAATGCCATTCAATGAAACATAAAGTAAAATCTCAAATATATTTAATAGGAAGAACAGGGAGTGCAGGGAGTGCTGAGAGGGCCCAGCAGTAGCAGGTTTCATAAATCTCCAGACAAATACACTGCCAGAATGTGCGCGTGCTGCCCTGACTGAGGAGAGCTGTTAGCAGGGCTGGGCAGAAAGAAAGTGCAAGCCCGAAGAAAGTACCCAAGTGGGGCCCAGAGTGGCAGATCGTAAGAGAATACCAGCAAATACAGATCTGCTAGCAAGGAAGGGATCACACCAGAAGGCAAGAAATGTTCCCCTTAGTGACAGATGCCAGTGCAGGAACAGAAGAACACAAGTTGGGCATTAGGATCCCCCGAGCCCCAGCCTGAACAAACAAGGTCAAAGAGGTCGGGAAGACACGGCTTCTCAGAGTGCTACTGTGGAGGCAACAGCTCATTGCTGTAGTGAGGGAGAGAAAGATCCTGACAAAGGATGAAGGGCGAACCCTGGCCAAGGCTCTCAGTGATCCGTCCCATCTTCCCTCAAATGTCCAGTCCCAGAAAATCCAACCAATTAAAAAACAAATAACAAAAAAAGCACAAACAAAGCACACATACAAAGATATTTATGGGGGGAAAAAAGCACTGGGAAAGAGCAGCAAAACTCTCTACAGACAAAGAAAACTTATTACAACAATGTTGTCACAAAGCAGATTAAAACTGTAATTGAACACGATAAATTAAAACAAAAGAAAACAAAACAAGACACAAGTGCTACCAGGAAGGAATACCTCAAAGCAGACATGAAAGAACTGAAGGAAAAGATAAATCAAAGAACTCAAACCTAACAGACAGGTAAACAACAACAGGTTACAAACAGACAAGAGGAGGAGAAGCATGAACTTGCAGAACCCAAGGTGGGGCAAGGGAGTGTAGACAAAAAGCAAAAAAACAAAGACATGAGACAAAATGAGATGACGCATAGGAACAAACAGACAACACAGAAAACATCAACAGACAGATGAGAAATGAGAAATGAGAAAAACAAACAAAACAGGAAAAAAACCCAGATAAAATGGTTAGACAAAATAACTAGAGAAGAAAAAGTACATGCAACATATGTATAACTGAAGACCTCTAAAAAGAACACTAGACAACAGAACAGAAAATACTTAAAAGTAAAATACCAGAAAACTTTTAAGAAGTAAGACTTCAATCTATATATTTTTAAAAAAACCACTGTGTATACCAAGGAAAGGATCACAGAATTTGACATTCTGGGTAAGTTACAGAACTTAACAGATGAGCATCATCATACACAGATACTCAGGAGAACAAGGATTTTATAACAGGCTAAACTCATCTTTCAAACTCAAAAGCTAGAGACAAATAGTTTTGAACTTGCAAAAATTCAAAAAATATTACTCCTCTGGCCATTCTTAAGGAAACAATTAGAGGACCAATAACTTTTCAAATGGCTAAACAGCCGTTTGGAAAAAGATAAAATACATTCCTCACATCAAAAATATTCACAGAAAAAAATATAAATAAACGGTCCTTAAGACATGAAAAGATGTTAACCACATTTAATAGAAGTGAAATGCAAATTAAAATTACACTGAGGTGTACGTATATATTTTTAGGAAATATATCTATCAGCAAAAAGAATCTAAGATAATCATACATTGTTTAGGCTGTGGGGAAACAAGTATTCATTGCTGATAGGAGGAAAAAAAAAGTACAATCCCTAGAAAGGGAACTCTGCCAAAATGGAGTTTACCCTATTAAAAAAAACAAAAACCCCAAACCCAAATTTATACAAAATAATGCATATATAAAATTATTTCTTGTGTACCACCATTTACAATAGCAAAAAATCAAGTCAAAACCAAACTATCCATCAGTAGGAGATGACTAAATACTGTGAAACATAAAAACACAGTGAGAAAATGCCTATGTACTGATATGGAAAGATCTACAAAATATATCATTAAATCAAAGAAAGCAACCTAAAACAGCTTAGTGTACTACTTTTTGTATCTGCAAGGATGAAAACACATACTCATATCATGTTGCCTTTGCATATAGAAACATTGAAAGCATATTTAATAAATTAATAAAAGAAAAGTGAAAAAATTCATTGTCTGCCCTTTCACATTATATTTTTAAGATACGTAAGGTATTACCTATTTTAAAGAAAAACTTCTGTTACTATTTTTGTTTCTTCCCCTTTTTCCCCAAAGTTTGTGAAAACAGAATTGAGATCACTTCTGTTCCCTGCCTTTTTTAATATGAAAAATTCTTCATAAAGTTTAATAGCTATAATTTTCTGCTGTAATTCAATCATTATCATCCAGTTATACAAAATTTCTAATTTTTTAGTGTTACACAAACTACTATGTATAAAATAAATAAGTTACAGGAATATATTGTACAGCACAGGGAATACAGCCAATATTTTATAATAAATATAAAGAGACTACAATCTATAAAAATTCTGAATCACCATGTTGTACACCTGAAATATAATATTGTAAATTAACCATATCTCAACTAAAAAAAATACTAATGCTGCAATAAACATCCAAGTACAAATTGTTTTTTTCATTTTGGATTATAACAACAAAATTACTTGGCCAAATTGAATTTTTTTTTTTTTTTTTTTTTTTTTTTTTTGCGGTACGCGGGCCTCTCACTGTTGTGGCCTCTCCCGTTGCGGAGCACAGGCTCCGGACACGCAGGCCCAGCCAGCGGCCACGGCTCACGGGCCCAGCCGCTCCATGGCATATGGGATCTTCCCGGACTGGGGCACGAACCCGTGTCCCCTGCAT
>NC_041225.1:38100849-38118845 GCF_002837175.3 Physeter macrocephalus
TGTCCCCTGCATTGGCAGGCGGACTCTCAACCACTGCGCCACCAGGGAAGCCCCAAGTTGAAATTTTTAAAGGCGTTTAATATAAACTACCTTAAAACTTTTCAGAAAGACTAATAACAATAACATCTAACATAATATGTATCCTATACATTGTTTATTATGGGTTATCTCATTTAATCTTCATAACAACTCTATAAGGTAAGTACTATAATTATACCCATTTTATAGATGAGAAATTTGAGGTTCAGAGCGATTAGATAACTTTCCAAAGTCAGTTCAGTAGGTAACAGAATTGCAATTCAAACTGAGGTACTCTTGCTTCAGAACCTGTGCTCTAACTAAACTAGAGCTTCCATTTTCACAAGTAATATAAAAATATCCATTGCACTGAAATCTCACTGACATGAAATATGTGTTCTTTTCATCTTGATATATATGAAAATGGCTTCTAATTGTTTTGCTTTGCATTTCTTTGATTACTTCTGAAGCTCAATATCCTCATGTCTATATGAATCTTACAGGTATAAAAATGGCAATTATGTTAAAATGTCATTCTGTAATGAGTTCTGCAATAATTCCGAAGGAAAAATGTTTATTATTAATAATACATGTACGAAAGGCTACTTTAGCTATAACTATATGCCATAGCAACACTTTACCCAAATTTAAGATTTATATATAAACGTTATTTTTTGTCTCACTATTATACATCTATGGATAATATCATAAAGTAGAAAAGCGAGCAATCACTTACCTCATTATTTCCTCTCGATCTCCATGACTAGCATGCTCTGCTTGTATCTTTTGTCTTAATCTATTAATTTCTTTGTCTAGAATTGATGCAGATTTTTTTACTTCTATCCGCTCTGGGCAGATTTGTCTTGCTTGTGTCATTTTCTCCTAAGATAACAGATGTTTAACTTTAAAACTCTTTTTTGATGTAACAATTCACTGTACTACTTGTGCCAAAATATGCAAAATAGAATTCTGAACTTATGTTTAAGAAATGTATTTTAATTACGTTTAATATCATTGTTCTAAGCTTTATATTGAGAATACGGTCCAGAGTTGTCATAATCTTCAAGAGAAAATTGCATTGGTGTACACAACTTTAATAATTTGTAAGAGCTCCATAACTTCCTAGTGAAACAAATTTCAAGTAGCAGTTATGAAAGGTTGGGCACCCAGGGTGCTGAGGTCAGATACAGCATTCTGTGTGTTTTAGGATGGATTCTGAACATCAAGTAGTACTGAAAACACAAAGACCCTCGTGTTTGTAACATATTAAACATGGTATTTATATTCACGACACTTGTAGTACGGTAAGTTTTAAACAAGTAGGGAAATGAATTACAGAGATTAAATCATTTTCCTAAGACATGTAAAAGCAAAGCTGGAATTCATCTCTTTTAGGTTAAACCACGGTTGCCCTCAACTTACTCTCCTCTAAAAACAGGGCTGCTGCTTTCAGTTGTCAACGAAGGTTATCTAGTAAGTGGGAGCTGAACTGCAACCCAGCTCACACCCAAGTTACTCAGAGGCAGGGGAGCATTCTTCTGACATAAAGCTGTATGCACTTGCCAAGCTGGGCATCTAAGGAACTATTTCAGTGGAGGGAGTGCCATTTTCCAAATCACTCAGTGACACTACATGGGGCTGTTGCAGTGCTGCCTAAAGTCCTCTTCATGTTGATCTAAGAAGTCCCCACACTCTGAGAGTCCCTCAGTCTTTTCCTCTGTTGATTCACTGAAACAGCTGTTACTTCATACAAAACAGATAGTCATCAGACAACAAGTCTATGTTTGGAAAACATGACATTAGGAAAACACACTTTAATAATCATGACTAAGGGTGTAAACAAAACATTAAAAAAATGATGGATAACCTCTAGTTCTTTTTCTTTCATATCTAATTCTCGTTTCTTTTTATTTAAAGTATCCAAGTGTTCTTTTTGCTTGTCTTCATAATGCCGTTTCCCTCGTTTTTGGTTATCCACTTCGGAATCAGCAAGGTTTAATTCATCCTGTTTAAATAAAACCAAAATAATCTATAAAGATTGCTTTAAAAAATTATCAGCATAGGCATAAACTAATTGACAACTCAATAAAGTGGACAGGATTATGCTGCTTTAAGAGGCAAGTGTTACTAAGTTCATAGCCATATGTTTCTGAAGAGAAGTGAGGAGTTTCCCAAATTGAGAAGTCACATTACCATATTAAAGTTCTTGTATGAAGTCTCCATACCTTATGGTGCTCTCAACTTTATTTTGGTAAACAAGGCGGTTTCCTGGGAAGCCACATTATCCTGAAAAGACTTAAAACAATGCAAGTGTTGTATATTACAGAGGTACCTGACAGAGGAAACCTGGTTTTAAAAAAAGGTGAATTGGGGTGGAGGAGGAAAAGATGTGAAGAAATTTAACACTGACTTATTTGGTCATCATTTCTGGAGGTGTAACCTCATTAATTTTGAGAACAAAATATAATTGTAAAGAAGCTATCCCAAGATCACTTTAAAGGGAAACAGTAGTAAACTATAAGGTAAAGATGCATATCGTAACACACAGCAACCACTGGGAAAAAAACAAAAAACCAAAAATTGTAGCTAAACAAACTAGTAGAGGAAATTTTAAAAAGGAACACTAAAAATTACTTGGCTAATCCCAAAAGAAAGAAATAAAGAAATAAAGAAATCCCAAACAAGAACAAATAACAGCTAACCATTACTTTTAAGATGAAATACCAAGTGCTTTCTTTTTAAGATTAAGTACAAGGCAAGGACGTGCAGTCCCATTTCTTCTATTTAACATTTATTGGAGGTCCTGGATGGTTCAATTAAAATAAGAAAAGGAAATTAAAAGTATACAGATTGGACAGGAAGAATCAAACTGTATTTAAAAGAGAGATGACTGTGTATAAAGAAATTCCAAAGAAAAAGTTTTTAAATTAATAAGTGAGTTTAGAAAGGTCACTGGATACTAGGCCAATAAAAAAATCAGTAATATTTCTACAAAGAAGGAATAATTGAAAAATGAATTAAAAATATACAACATTTACTATAGTACTAGGTACTTAACCAAGAGAAATGAAACCCTATCATACAAAAACCTACACTTAAAGGTTTAGAGCAGCTTTATTCATAACCACCAAAACTGAAACCATCCAAATGTCCTTTAATAGGTACACGAATAAGCAAGCTGTGGTACATCCATACAGTGGAATTATTACTCAGTAATAAAAAGGAATAAGCTATTGATCAGATAATGATAACATGAATAAATCTCAAATACACCATGCTAAATGAAAGAAGCCAGACTCAAAAGGTTACATATTATGATTCCACTTACGTGATATTATGTAAAAGGCAAAACCACAGTGATAAAGAGCAGATCAGTGACTGCCAGAGATTAAGGGCGGGGGAGGTTTGGCTATGAGGAGCTGTGTAAGGGAATTTGGGAGGGGGTAGTGGGGAGGGCTAATAGAACTGTTCTGTATCTTGATTGTGGTGTTGGGTACACAACTTTATGCATTTGTCAAAACTCCTAAATTTTGACACAAAAAAGAGTAAATTTTACCCTATTTAAATTAAAGATGATTTATTAAAAGTGCTATATTTAAAATAATACAGATGAAAGAGAAGATCAAGAGCTCTGGAAAAATCCATCACTCAACTCTTCTAATTACTCAAAATACAGCTCTAATCACGATAAAGATGCCAACGCTGAAGACACATGAGAAAGGTTAAAAAAATTAATTCATGAAATGTAAATGGAAACAAAGCAGTGTTTCTAAATGTTAAATATATCACTTTGTATCTGTGATTTTGTGTTCATGTATAATTAAATTAGTAGACCGAATGTCAAGTACACATTTTTATTATTTTGCCTAATAATTTCATATATGAATGGCGACTAAAATATATTTTCCTTTGTTACTGGATTTTTCCCTTGTTATGGGAATCTGCTTTCTGAGTACATGCAGTAAACAAATTTCTTTAAAGGAAGCATAGCCTGGTGAAAAGATTTTATTTAGAAGATTATATATATATATATATATACATAGCCACCAATTGTGGCAGCTTTCTCAAATAGTGATATACAGATTGACTTCTTTATCATCAATTTGGATGTTTTAAAAAATATACAAATTTCCAAACTCCACCTTTGGAGATTCTGTTTTAGTAGGCTGAGAATCCCTGAATCTCAATTTTTAAAATGGCTCTTGATTTAATAACCACCAAATTAAATTTTAGTCAGTTTGTTTTTTGAGCCTAGTACTGGACATACACACTATGATGATCATGTTCAGCCTCAAGAATCACAGTTATAAGGAAAAAGAAACGAACACAAACCAAAACAACAGCATCAAGGAAGACAGAATATTTGGAGATATCCCGAAAAGAAAAAGAACATGAGAAGTATCTAAAAATTGCAAGTATTTACCTCATATAAAAGAATAGATTTAGGCTATTTGCTGACCTAAGAATACAATTTACTGCAACTTGCTCGTACTGCTAAAAATAACTATCACCCAAGGCAGACACTTAATAATACACAGCTTTTATAGCAGAGTTCTATTAAAAATAAAAACATTGTTATATGGAGTATGGAAATACCCTGCTCCTTTACTCTGAGGAGAATAAAAGAAAATGGGTGCAATTTACATAGTAGGAGATACTACAGTTAGAAATTGCAATAGCTTATGAAACAGAATGGTTGAACACTAAATTTTCTAATCATTTTTGGTAGAAACTTTCAAAATAAATATGTCCATGTTTGCTTTAGGGAAGCAAATCAGCTTTCTAGGGCCAAAGGGGTCAATTATATCAGGCCAGATTTGTGCTGCTTAATCTTTTCTCCTAGCAACTTTAGAAAGGGAAAGATGACTTATAAAATAGGATGAAAAGAATTTAATGTTCTTTTTTCCACGTTTATCATGGTTTTTGACTTGTCCTTATATATTTAATAAATTTATATCATAGTTACCATCAAATTTAAAACTAAAAAGGAACCAAGAGAGTATTTCTTTTACTTTCCTTTTGTTGATGGTGAAACAGAGACTTAGAGATATTAAAAGCCAGTTAGTGACATTCATCCTGGTTTTGGGGTGAGGACTAGGTTGGATTAGATCTAAAATTAATTCTGATGTAGCCCTAAAAAGTTCAGCCTTTAAAAAAATAGGCTGAGGTGCTAGAAGGGACAGAATCATGAAAAATTTTATTCTCTTTGATGCCTAAATAACCAATTTTAGTTACCTGACAACATTGGATAAATTGCTACAGTATGTATTATAGCCACTTGCTTCATATAACTCTACATCAATTATGAGGTTTTAAAAAGCTGTAGATCATTAGATCTTGGAATTTTCAAAAGCATAGTCAACCTCAATCCAAATAAACACTCATTATCTCTATCAGAAACTGAGAGGCCCTCCTACTCCAAAATGCAGACCATCATTTTTGATGTAGGTCATGCTCCCTGTACAAAAAATTTAATTTGTGACTAAAGCATTAAGTTTGCAGTGTAAATCAAAATAAACTGTTCAAAGGGAGAAAAATATTGAAATCTTATGCCAAGATTTCAATGACTACATATTTGAACAGAGTACTCCACTCCTCACCACTCCTCTGACACAAAATGAACAAACATCCTGATAACAAACAGATTATATTTAGAAGCTGCTAATATACCACAAAGAGTTTCTGAGGAATTAAATTCTTTTGTTAGCCAAATATTCTTGGTCCTGTCATTACCTATTGGGATGGCTACTGGGATGTGATATTGCAAAGGAAAACCCTCTTGGCTACTGGCTGACTGCATGCAGGTTTACTGAAGGACTCATCTAGCTTTCACTTATTTGCAACCAAGGCAAAGAACTTAAGACCAAGAAATCTCACTGCCTTCTGCCCATATTTTCTGCTCTTGAACTTATCTATGGACTCCCAATTCCAGGAGTTGCATTAGCCTACACGTCCCTAAAAGAACAGAACACAGCTTATCCTTCATTTTTTGTTTTTAATTTTAAGCTATCTGGGACAATTCGGGTGCTAATTATTTCTTTTCCTATATTGTTTTAGCATACTTTATCATTTTGATTTTAAGTTTCCATGCTCAATCCTTCACCCATTTAAAATTTTCTTCTATCTCATCTTTGTTTTAACTTCACTGCTCTAATTTCTGAGTTTTGAATTCTCTCTCTCCTATTCCTGACAATTTTCATACTTATTTTATTTCTTCTTATTCTATTTTCTTTTAAAAACTAATTTTGTCTTCTTTTTTATCTTGGACTTTTTGTGTTTTTAATTCTAATTTCCTGTAGTAACTACTATTTGCCTTTTTCAATAGTATCCTTAATACCTTTTTCCTCCCTCACAACTTTATTATTAAAATTTTACATTCTTCTTAATCAGTAATTTATCAGTCTATTTTCCCATTTTTTATTCTTATCTCAAATAGATAAAACGTAAACCACCTTGTATTACAACAGCAGGCAGGAATCACAGCTCTATGGAAAGCAGCTATAGAGAGGCCACCGCAAACAGAGAAAAGTTGTTTCTGCTCGGCTCCTCCTCTAACTTCCTTTAATAAATATGTTTTCTAAAATTGTCAATGGAGACAATTACAGTAAAGTTCATATGCATGCAAATTCTTTTAAATTTTTAAAATATCTAAATACATTTTGATTCAAAGGGGTAATTTTCCCACAAAAAAAGGGGGTTATATCATCAATAAACCTTTCTCCTCTTAAAACATACTATTAATTCTTCTCAATGCCTTATAAATAAAATTTGAGGTTTTGAGAATAATTGAGCTATTCATAAAAATGAGAATGATAATAAGCTACTTGACAACAAAGCTATTAAACATAGTGAAATTTACAGAATTTAATTGTTAAATAACTTTATTTCTCTAATTTGGTTCCAAAAAGCATGTGCTTTAAAAAAAAAAGCCAATTGAATTCTAGCTGGAATATAATGTAGGTATGTTAATAAATGGGAATTGGGTAGCATTTTATTTCAAGCTGGCTTTTATATCAACTAATTCTTCAGCTATTGAGGAAAAGTGGGACAAGAGAACAGATAAGCACAGAAACAGTATAGACAGATAAGATGTCCTGCCTCTAGTTCTAAAAGAAGAAAAAATCTCACAAAATAAAAAGGTAACAAAAGCTGTAATCTTCTGGGGGGTCAGAAATTTGGCAATTTATTCTCCTTAAAGGCGTGAGCAGAGTGTTTAATTCTAATTGATTTAACGATGAAAAGTTGGTTTACAGCCCGGTTTTATACAGTTACATTTACATTTAGCCATAAATTCTGTTGAGGTAGTATCTAGCCGGTATACCGTGTATATAAAACTGAAACATAAAAAATATATATAGGGCGTCCCTGGTGGCGCAGTGGTTGGGAGTCCGCCTGCTGATGCAGGGGACGTGGGTTTGTGCCCTGGTCCGGGAGGATCCCATGTGCCGTGGAGTGGCTGGGCCCGCGAGCCATGGCCGCTGAGCCTGCGCGTTCAGAGCCTGTGCTCCGCAACAGGAGAGGCCACAACGGTGAGAGGCCCACATAACGCGCAAAAAAAAAAAAAAAAAAAAAAAAATATATATATATATATATAGTAGAGTAACAATAATACATACCTTAAGTGGATCTGCTAGCTCTGATAGCTGATTAATTTTCTGTTTAATTGCATCATACTTGTTTTCCGCTTCTATTTTCAGACTTTTAAAATGTTCCATATTCTCTTTCTGTTGTTCCATATTTTTCTCAACCATTTTCATTTTGATTTTATTTTCTTGAGCTTCGTCTTCCTGGTGACATTTACAGAGCATACAGAATTAATTAAAACACTTAAGTAATCAAATAGAAAAACAGTACAAACAATTCTAGAAGAGGAGAAACTATAGGCTACAAGTAAATCGATTAAAGACAAATACAAAGAACAAATTATGATATTTTCATACTCTTAATGGTAAATTAGGAGGTAGAAGAAATAGGTTCAAAAATAGAAAAGGATTACATTTAGAAGACAAACTATATTGTGCTTGAGGCATAATCAAAAGGGGTGACTTTTATTCTATCTATTCACTTTTTCTTTCAAAATATAATGTATATAAATATATATCTTATGCCAGACAATGTGTTAGATGCTGAGTAAACAAAAATAAACAAGACACAGTCCATACCTTTAAGAAATTTAGTCTATCAATAAAAGTAATGAAAGCAGAAAAACACTAAGTGGAAAACCAGATTACTAATAAAAAATGAAGACAAATTCTTATTAGAGTAAAGCTCCATCGGTGCAGGGACTTGATCTGTTTTGTTCACTGTTGTGTCCCTCAGCATTTAACATGATGCCTGGTAGAAAGTAGACGATTGGTAAATACTGATTCATTTCAACAAGATTCTGCAATCTATCTAATTCACTACTTATGGTAACCCAGGGAGCTAAGCTGAATGTCATAAAAAGATGTCTAAGAGAAATAAGAGTAACAAATAAGCAGTGAATTAAAACCATTAACTTGGAAAAAAGAAAATAATGCAAAGAGACCAACTTCAACTGACTAAAAGATATCACTAATATTGATACTGATTAATTCTGAAAAAAACTATGCTAGGTAGTTTGGTTTGAAAGGGCACTATTTACATAATAAGCTCTGATAAACTTTTATTTCATGTATCAACAGAAGAAGACAAAACCAATTACAATGCATGCAAGTTACATATACAAAATATTATGGAACTTGAAGGCCATACACCAGGTAGTTTCTACCTTATTTGTAAATGGATATAGCAATCATAAAAAGTAGCCTCAAAAAAGGATTTTTTTATAAAGCTGAGAGTAGATACTCTTAACTTAAATGACATATTTGTCCTTTAACATTACATTTAAATTGAGGAAAAGAATCTTACCAAGGTTGCAATATCTACACACTGGTGTTCTTCTATATTCTCAAGTTCCCGAATTTCAGAAATACTTCTTCTCATTTTCATCTTTTGAAAAAAAGTATTTAGATTTTAGTAAATAGAAATAAATGAAAAATAAAAACAAAAACCCTGGGGAAGGATGTATTAATCAACAAAGTTCTACTCTGCTTTATGTTACAGAAGGATTCCATAGTTAATGAAAGAGACACATTAGTATTAAATGAACCAAAGAAAAGTATGTATAAAGTCTGCCTTGATCACCATTATTGCTAATCCACTCTCATGCAAAGCAGATATAAGTACTCCACCTTAGCATTTAAAATGATGACAGTGTTGAGTCCACAGAGAAAGTACTTTCCTGAAACATCCAGTCTCAAGTTATGGAAAGATTACTCCAGTGGTTCTTAAAGTCCAATCCCACTATCTCCTGGGTGTCTCTGAGACTCTTTCAGAGGGTCCATGAAGTCAACACTATTTTCATAAAAACACTAAGGCATTATTATTTATTTATTTAAGAGCCTTTTTAAAAAAAAAAATTTATTTTATTTTATTTATTTTTGGCTGTGTTGGGTCTTTGTTGCTGCGCTCGGGCTTCTCATTGTGGTGGCTTCTCCTGTTGCAGAGCACGGGCTCTAGGCATGCAGGCTTCAGTAGTTGTGGCACGCGGGGTCAGTAGCTGTGGTTCGAGGGCTCTAGAGCGCAGGCTCAGTAGTTGTGGCACACAGGCTTAGCTGCTCTCTGGCATGTGGGATCTTCCCGGACCAGGGCTCGAACCCGTGTCCCCTGCATTGGCAGGCAGATTCTTAACCCCTGCGCCACCAGGGAAGCCCGGCATTATTTTTTTTTAAGACCAATTTTACTATCAATTTCTTACAGGTATACAGGAGGTTTATAACTATGATGTGTAATATTGCAACAGACTGATTACAGAAGCTGATATGACAGTTCAGGTGAATTTTATTAAGCCAAATGTTAGAGATTTTAAAAAATATAAAAAACGTCAATCTTTTTACTAAATCTTTTTGGTTTTGGAAAATAGTTATTTTTCATAAAAATGTTATTTATGTTAACACATAATGTACTTATTATTTTTAAATGAATTAATAAATATTCTTAAATTTTGCTTTAATTTTTAATAATATGAATACTGATAGATAAAACCCAAACAAGCAAAAGCTCTTTTAAGATTGTAAAGGGGCTTGAGGCCAAAATAGTTGAAAACTATTCGTCTAACTAAATGAATGTTAAGACCTTAAAAATAACTTGGAAATGATTAAGTTGAGAAAACAAATGATGTTTTTTTACCTTTAACTCTTTATAATGTAGTTGGCACCTTCTAAGAAGTTCTTCATTGTGTTTAATATCCTTTTCAAGGGCAGACAAATGTTGCTGAAGATTTGATATCTGGGCTTTCTTATTTTCAACCTCATTCTCCAAGTCACTTTAATAGAGATGAGAGGGTAAAAAAATACTTTAAATTTACTTCTGAATATTACAAATATTTAGATCTTTACAAAGAAAGCCCTATTTTTTTCTTTTTTTTTGCGGTACGCGGGCCTCTCACTGTTGTGGCCTCTCCCGTTGCGGAGCACAGGCTCCGGATGCGCAGGCTCAGCGGCCATGGCTCACAGGCCTAGCTGCTCCACAGCATGTGGGATCTTCCCGGACCGGGGCACGAACCCGTGTCCCCTGCATTGGCAGACGGACTCTCAACCACTGCGCCACCAGGGAAGCCCAGAAAGCCCTATTTTTAATAGCTTTTTTGCAAAACCTATGCAGTTAAACCAGTTTTTTCCTACCAAGTGATTCATAACATGAAAATACAGAGACTTCAAAAAACATCTTCTAAACTGGAATTAAATTTTACTTACTTCATTAGTATGTATTTATGATTTATCTGTGGTAGGCATTGTGCACAGTGATAGGCAGAGGTAGAAAAAAAATTAAGGCATAAAGGAATCAAACAAAAAGGCAAAACATCAGGAAATAAACCATAACATTGAAATGTGAACAAGACACTGCACTATATGTCCACAATATGACGGGAACCTAAGAGTAAGTCTGGGAGAAGTGACAACTGACTTGTGTTCTCTGAAGTTTTTCACCAGATGGACCACCTAGAGGAGAAGATGGAAAGAAATACATGAAGGCACAAAGAGGTGAAAAACAAATAAGACTGAAGGTCATTAAAACTGAAGGTCAGCTCAACATTTTCTGTGGTGAATAAATGCTATGAATGTGTGGGGAGTGAAAGGGAAGGAGAGGAGGACAATGAAAAGAGGTAGAGGATAAGGTCAGCAGATGCCAAAGATAAAGGGTCTCTATGCCAGCAGAGGCAACTGTCTTCAGAAGTGATCTTTTCCTGTCTCGCTGACTCTGTCTTCTAAAACTCTGTGCCTGGTGGAAGAGAACCACCTGTGCAATTAAGAACAACTTTCCTCTGATAAAGAGTGTATGCCAGATTTCACTAAGATGCACAGTTTTCCACATTTTAACATCTCTGAATTCTGAAATCATCTTCCAGTCCATGGTTCAACTATCAATACTTTTCTTTTTTACTGGTATATAAAATAATAAGAGCATCTTAAATTTGATGAACTATTAGAACCGTGCTACCTTGTGGAATTCTCAAAATTAAAAACAAAAATCAATGATGTTAGCTGAATGAATGATAAACAAATGATAAAATGAGAAAAAGAGGAGAGTAAGTGTGGTATTTCTGGTAAAAATGGAGCCAGATGCAAAAACTTTTTCAGAGCCATCTTTCATCAACAGGAATCTGCCAGTGCTGAGTTGATGAGGGTATAGAAAAGCATACTTCATATACTCATAGTGTGAGAGCGGATTAGGGAATCAAATTGTTCTGTAGTCATTTGGCAATTGCTATTAAATGATCAACTTATATAATAATAAAATAAAATTTAAATATTTATTTTAATAAATATTAAGGCTCATTTAATATTATTAAGTATTAAAAATATTAATAATTGTTTAATGTTATTAAATATTTAAAATCAGGCCATAAATTATATGTTAATAAAACAATGACAGTCATTTGGCAACAGCTATTAAAAAATTTTAATTGGTAGTGTATATATGTCCATGCCACTAAAAAATAAAAAAATAAAAAATAAAAAATTTTAAAATTCACATATCCTTTGACTCAGCATTTTCACCATTTAGAATTTAATCTATGCACATACTTTCAGAAGTATGCCAAGATACACATGTGAGTTCTCACTGCAGCACTGCTATAGTAGGAGAAAACTGCAGATAACACGTATATCCATCAACAGGAACTGGTCAGGTAGATGATGGAACAGCCATACCAAGGGGCAGCTCTAAGTGTCCTGATATGGAACAATCTCCAAGATATAATATTGAGAGACAAAAAGCAAGATACAGAAACTATATGCGTACTTATACACAGCACAAATGGATGAACCTTGAAAACATTATACCTAAGTGGGGGCAAAGGGCTTCACTTTTCATTGCATACATTTCTGTACTGTTTGAATTTTCTCACCATATGCCTATATTACTTTTAATCATTTTAAAAATGTCAACAGGGACTGTGGAGAGATGGAATTATGAGCTACTTTTGTTTTCCAATTTATATTTTCCGTATTTAAAAAACACCAGTGAATTTTTTTAAATTTCCAAATATCAGACAACTATCATACTGGTTCAGGTCAAAACAGATGACACAAATATCATTTAAGTATCATGATAACTTAGTACATTTTCAATCAATAAAGTTTATCAAGGTGAGAAACAATTTTTAAAAAACCATTGTCCGCCTAGCTTTTAAAACAAAAGCTCTGTCCACTACACACTGATGCAAATATTTTAGCTAAAAATGAAGCCAATTATTAACTTCATAAGTAAGTCTTAAACCATTACTACCAAAATGCTAGAATCAGGGATCCTGATTTGCTGCTGATACACTTACTACCTTTTCCAAGAATGTCATACTTTTTTTAAAGATGTGGAATACAAATGCACAAGGCATTTTTTGTTGAAAGAAAAAGCATGAATTACACACAGTAACACTACCATGATATTGTTTATACATTTGCATTCATGTTTGCTTGAGTACTATATAATTTAGTCTTACCCAGTTAAGAATTAGAAGGGCCTGATTTAAGTGTCATGGCACAGCAGACAAAAATTTATCACTTTACAGGTCACTTTTATACAGGTACGTTCAGACATTGATGAATTTTCATCTATCCTATCACAAAGATTCAGTGTCAATTTAAAATGTGTGTTGAGTGCTGTAATAACAAGTTGAAGGTCATTCAACAGTTTTCTGTTGCTAAAAAAGAAATTTTACTAAACTTCCCAATATCCACTATGGTTATTTTGCTTTATGCTGCTCTCATAATCATACAAAAATAACTAATATAATTTGAAAATCAGATATCTATTTAAAAGAAACCTCATTTCCCCCTATATATAAAAGCCATTTAGAATACTTTCACTTTTACTCAGTTTTCTTAGATAGTGCTTTTACCTAAGTTCTATGTTCTTCTGCTTGAGGTCTTCTAGGTCATTAATTCAGCTCCACCCTATCAATTCATCAACTGACAGTTCAGTTGGGAAAATCATGCTTTTTTCGTAGCAAAAATTCTTTTTGCACGCGTTTGAATCTAATTAAGTACCTTTAGTTTTTTGTTTGGCTTCTCACCGCGTCTCCTCTAGCAGCTCTATCTCCCTAAGCATTTGATCTAATGGTGCCGACTAAGTTTTCTTCTAGAACAGTGCGACTCAAAGTACCAGGCAGAGACACAGCAAGGACCTTGAGCCAGAATGTGTACCCAGCACACTTGTACTCTCGCTGAGAAAAATCAGCAAAACTAAACAATGGTATAGTGATGTAGCTGATTTACATTCTGAGTTAAGCTCCTTACCTCTTTGCAGACAGGTAATAATCAATGTGCAGACCAGCTCATCAAGCCCAGAATACTGTCATCAAAGTCAGGATGGAAAATAACCATCAATCTAGAATTCTACATCCAGCTAAATGATCTTTTAAGACCAAACAGATTACTCACAATTCTTCACTGACACAACTACTAATAGAGTAATATGAAAAGAAATGAACCCCAAAGAACTAGTGCGAATAAAACAGTAAAGCTACACTGGACACTAACCTTATTTCAGAATCCACATCTCTGCTGAGAAACTTAGGTCTTTTATATTCAGATGAATAATAACGCCCTGCAAAAACTTGATCACCATCAGCAGTAAAAGCTTCTCTACAATTCTTGGGTGGCTTTTGGGACTGCATTACTGCACGAGCTACAGAATTATTCTAAAAAAATAGAGGGGAAAATACATTTTAAAAATATGCCAAAGCATTTCTGTTGTATATAATTTCAAACTATTACCTATTACCACTTTAAGATTCAAGTATTTTTATTTAAACATGCAAATGAAATAATTCCATGAGAAAAATAAAATAATTAAAAAAAACTTTCAAGGTTCAAAGAAGTAAACTATTAAGAGTCTTAAAAACATAAGAAATGATGTTTTATGACAAACTATTTTTTTTTGAATTTTATTTATTTTTTATACAGCAGGTTCTTATTAGTCATCCATTTTATACATATCAGTGTATACATGTCAATCCCAATCTATCAATTCATCACACACCCCCGCCACTCTCCCCCCCCGGTGTCCATACCTTTGTTGTCTACATCTCTGTCTCTTATTTCTGCCCTGCAAACTGGTTCATCTGTACCATTTTTCTAGGTTCCACATATATGCGTTAATATACGATATTTGTTTTTCTCTTTCTGACTTACTTCACTCTGTATGACAGTCTCTAGATCAATCCACATCTCTATAAATGACCCAATTTCATTCCTTTTTATGGCTGAGTAATATTGCATTGTATATATGTACCACATCTTCTTTACCCATTCATCTGTCGATGGGCATTTACGTTGCTTCCATGACCTGGCTGGTGTAAATAGTGCTGCAATGAACAATGGAGGGCGTCTTTTTGAATTATGGTTTTCTCTGGGTATATGCCCAGTAGTGGGATTGCTGGGTAATATGGTAATTCTACTTTTACTTTTTAAAGGAACCTCCATACTGTTCTCCATAGTGGCTGTATCAATTTACATTCCCACCAAGAGTGCAAGAGGGTTCCCTTTTCTCCACACCCTCTCCAGCATTTGTTATTTGTAGATCTGATGATGCCTATTCTAACTGGTGTGAGATGATACCTCATTGTAGTTTTGATTTGCATTTCTCTAATATTTAGTGATGTTGAGCAGCTTTTCATGTGCTTCTTGGCCATCAGTATGTCTTCTTTGGAGAAATGTCTATTTAGGTCTTCTGCCCATTTTTTGATTGTTTTTTTTTTTTTTTAATATTGAGCTGCATGAGCTGTTTATATATTTTGGAGATTACTCCTTTGTCCATTAATTCATTTGCAAATATTTTCTCCCATTCTGAAGGTTGTCTTTTGGTCTTGTTTGTAGTTTCCTTTGCTTAAAAAAACTTTCAAGGTTCAAAGAAGTAAACTATTAAGAGTCTTAAAAACATAAGAAATGATGTTTTATGACAAACTATTTTTTTTTGAATTTTATTTATTTTTTATACAGCAGGTTCTTATTAGTCATCCATTTTATACATATCAGTGTATACATGTCAATCCCAATCTATCAATTCATCACACACCCCCGCCACTCTCCCCCCTTGGTGTCCATACCTTTGTTGTCTACATCTCTGTCTCTTATTTCTGCCCTGCAAACTGGTTCATCTGTACCATTTTTCTAGGTTCCACATATATGCGTTAATATACGATATTTGTTTTTCTCTTTCTGACTTACTTCACTCTGTATGACAGTCTCTAGATCAATCCACATCTCTATAAATGACCCAATTTCATTCCTTTTTATGGCTGAGTAATATTGCATTGTATATATGTACCACATCTTCTTTACCCATTCATCTGTCGATGGGCATTTAGGTTGCTTCCATGACCTGGCTGGTGTAAATAGTGCTGCAATGAACAATGGAGGGCGTCTTTTTGAATTATGGTTTTCTCTGGGTATATGCCCAGTAGTGGGATTGCTGGGTAATATGGTAATTCTACTTTTACTTTTTAAAGGAACCTCCATACTGTTCTCCATAGTGGCTGTATCAATTTACATTCCCACCAAGAGTGCAAGAGGGTTCCCTTTTCTCCACACCCTCTCCAGCATTTGTTATTTGTAGATCTGATGATGCCTATTCTAACTGGTGTGAGATGATACCTCATTGTAGTTTTGATTTGCATTTCTCTAATATTTAGTGATGTTGAGCAGCTTTTCATGTGCTTCTTGGCCATCAGTATGTCTTCTTTGGAGAAATGTCTATTTAGGTCTTCTGCCCATTTTTTGATTGTTTTTTTTTTTTTTTAATATTGAGCTGCATGAGCTGTTTATATATTTTGGAGATTACTCCTTTGTCCATTAATTCATTTGCAAATATTTTCTCCCATTCTGAAGGTTGTCTTTTGGTCTTGTTTGTAGTTTCCTTTGCTTCACAAAAGTTTTTAAGTTTCATTAGGTCCCATTTGTTTATTTTTGTTTTTATTTCCATTACTCTAGGAGGTGGATCCAGTAGGATTTTAAAAGTATAATTGATATTCTAAAATGTGTATGAGGAAATAAACGCCCATCACATAGTTAACAATCTTGAAAAGAAAAAGTAAACAAGAGGCACCTCCCGTGTCAGGCATGAAGACATACTTATACTGCCAAAATAATAAAAAAGAGTGTGCCAACTGGAACCTAACAGAGACATCAGAGGTGGCTCCATATACATATGGAAACTTATACAACAAAAGTTCCCAGACCGGGGCGCGAACCCGGTTCCCCTGCATTGGCAGGCGGACGCGCAACCACTGCGCCACCAGGGAAGCCCCTGCATGAACTCTTTATGTATTTTGGAGATTAATCCTTTGTCCGTTGATTCATTTGTAAATATTATCTCCCATTCTGAGTGTTGTCTTTTCATCTTGTTTGTAGTTTCCTTTGCTGGGCAAAAGCTTTTAAGTTTCATTAGGTCCCATTTATTTATTTTTATTTCCATTACTCTAGGAGGTGGATCAAAAAATATCTTGCTGTGATTTTTGATATTCTAAAATGTGTATGAGGAAATAAACGCCCATCACATAGTTAACAATCTTGAAAAGAAAAAGTAAACAAGAGGCACCTCCCGTGTCAGGCATGAAGACATACTTATACTGCCAAAATAATAAAAAAGAGTGTGCCAACTGGAACCTAACAGAGACATCAGAGGTGGCTCCATATACATATGGAAACTTATACAACAAAAGTGATGTCAGATTCATAGGAAATGATGAGTTTTTAAATCTGTAGATTGCTTTGGGTAGTATAGTCATTTTCACAATATTGATTCTTCCAATCCAAGAACATGGTATATCTCTCCATCTGTTTGTGTCATCTTTGATTTCTTTCATCAGTGTCTTATAGTTTACTGAGCACAGATCTTTTACCTCCTTAGGTAAGTTTATTCCCAGGTATTTGACTCTTTCTGTTGCAGTGGTGAATGGGATTGTTCCATTAATTTCTCTTTCCGATCTTTCGTGGTTAGTGTATAGAAATGCAATATTTCTGTGCATTAATTTTGTATCCTGCAACTTTACCAAATCCATTGATTAGCTCTAGTAGTTTTCTGGTGGCATTTTTAGGATTCTCTGTGTATAGTATCATGTCATCTGCAAACAGTGACAGTTTTACTTCTTCTTTTCCACTGTGTATTACTTTTATTTCTCTTTCTTCTCTGATTGCTGTGGCTAAGACTTCCAAAACTATGTTGAATATAGTGGTGAGAGTGGACATCCTTGTCTTGTTCCTGATCTTAGAGGAAATGGTTTCAGTTTTTCACCATTGAGAATGATGTTTACTGTGGGTTTGTCGTATATGGCCTTTATTATGTTGAGGTAGGTTCCCTCTATGCCCACTTCCTGGAGAGTTTTTATCATAAATGGGTGTTGAATTTTGTCAGAAGCTTTTTCTGCATCTATTGAGATGATCATATGGTTTTTATTC
>NC_041225.1:38119402-38128962 GCF_002837175.3 Physeter macrocephalus
TCCATTTATTTCTGCTCTGATCTTTATGATTTCTTTCCTTCTGGTAACTTTGGGTTTTGTTTGTTCTTCTTTCTCTAGTTCCTTTAGGTATAAGTTTCAATTGTTTGAGGTTTTTCTTGTTTCTTGAGGTAGGCTTGTATTGCTATAAACTTCCCTCTTAGAACTGCTTTTGCTGCATCCCATAGGTTTTGGATCATCGTGTTTTCATTATAATTTGTCTCTAGGTATTTTTTTATTTCCTCTTTGATTTCTTCAGTGATCTCTTGGTTATTTAGCAAAGTATTGTTTGGCCTCCATGTATTTGTGTTTTGTACGTTTTTTTCCCTGTAATTGATTTCTAATCTCATAGTATCGTGGTCCGAAAAGATGCTTGATATGATTTCAGTTTTCTTAAATTTGCCGAGGATTGATTTGTGACCCAAGGTGTGATCTATCCTGGAGAATGTTCTGTTTGCACTTGAGAAGAAAGTGTAATCTGCTGTTTTGGGATGGAATGTCCTGTAAATATCAATTAAATCTATCTGGTCTATTGTGTCATTTAAAGCTTGTGTTTCCTTATTAATTTTCTGTCTGGATGATCTGTCCATTGGTGTAAGTGTGCTGTTAAAGTCCCCCACTATTATTGTGTTACTGTCTATTTCCTCTTTTATAGCTGTTAGCAGTTGCCTTATGTATTGAGGTGCTCCTATGTTGGGAGCACTTATATTTATAATTGTTATATCTTCTTCTTGGATTGATCCCTTGATCATTATGTAGTGTCCTTCCTTGTCTCTTGTAACTTTCTTTATTTTAAAGTCTATTTAATCTGATATGAGTATTGCTACTCCAGCTTTCTTTTGATTTCCATTTGCATGGAATATCTTTTTTCACCCCCTCACTTTCAGTCTGTATGTGTCCCTAGGTCTGAAGTGGGTCTCTTGTAGACAGCATATATATCAGTCTTGTTTTTGTATCCATTCAGTGAGGCTGTGTCTTTTGGTTGGAGCATTTAATCCTTTCATGTTTAAGGTAATTATTGATATGTATGCTCCTATTACCATTTTCTTAATTATTATGGGTTTGTTTTTGTAGGTCCTTTTCTTCTCTTGTGTTTCCCACTTAGAGAAGTTCCTTTAGCTCTTGTGTGGAGATGGTTTGGTGGTGCTGAATTCTCTTAGCTTTTGCTTGTCTGTAAAGCTTCCTTGTATGTTATTTGTCGTTTTTCCCTTGTTGCTTTCAATAATTTTTCTTTGTCTTTAATTTTTGTCAGTTTGATTACTATGTGTCTCAGCGTGTTTCTCCTTGTGTACTTCCTGCCTGGGACTCTGTGCTTCCTGGACTTGGGTGGCTATTTCCTGTCCCATGTTAGGGAACTTTTCGACTATAATCTCTTCAAATATTTTTTCGGGTTGTTTCTCTCTCTCTTTTCTCCTTCTGGGACCCCTATAATGCGAATGTTGTCACATTTAATGTTATCCCAGAGGTCTCCTAGGCTGTCTTCATTTCCTTGCATTCTTTTTATTCTGTTCCGTGGTAGTGAATTCTACCATTCTGTCTTCCAGGTCACTTAACCGTTCTGCTGCCTCAGTTATTCTGCTATTGATTCCTTCTAGTGTATTTTTCATTTCAGTTATTGTATTGTTCATCACTTTGTTTGTTCTTTAATTCTCCTAGGTCTTTGTTAAACATTGCTTGCATCTTCTCGATCTTTGCCTCCATTCTTTTTCCAAGGTCCTGGATCATCTTCACTATCATTATTCTGAATTATTTTTCTGGAAGGTTGCTTATCCCCACTTCATTTGTTATTTTTCTGGGGTTTTATCTTTTTCCTTCATCTGGCACAAAGTCCTTTGCCTTTTTATTTTGTCTATCTTTCTGTGAATGTAGTTTTCCTTCCACAGTCTGCAGAACTGTAGTTCTTCTTGCTTCTGCTGTCTGCCCTTTGGTGGATGAGGCTATCTAAGAGGCTTGTGCAGGTTTCCTGATGGGAGGGACTGGTGGTGGGTAGAACTGGGTGTTGCTCTGGTGGGCAGAGCTCAGTAAAACTTTAATCCTGTTTTCTGCTGATGGGTGGGGCTGGGTTCTGCTCCTGTTGGTTGTTTGCCCTGTGGTGACCCAGCACTGGAGTCCTCCTGGCTCTATGGTGGGGCTAATGGCTGACTCTGGGAGGGCTCAAGCCAAGGAGTACTTCCCAGAACTTCTGCTGCCAGTGTCCTTGTCCCCACGGTGAGCTGCAGCCACCCCTCACCTCTGCAGGAGACCCTCCCACACTAGCAGGTAGGTCTGGTTCAGTCTCCTGTGGGGTCACTGCCCCTTCCCCTGGGTCCCGATGCACACACTACTTTGTGTGTGCCCTCTAAGAGGGGAGTCTCTGCTTCCCCCAGTCCTGTCGAAGTCCTGCAGTCAATCCCGTTAGCCTTCAAAGCCTGATTCTCTAGGAATTCCCCCTCCCGTTGCCAGACCCCCAGGGTGGGAAGCCTGATATGGGGCTCAGAACCTTCACTGCAGTGGGTGGACTTCTGTGGTATAAGTGTTCTCCAGTTTGTGAGTCACCCATCCAGCCATTATGGGATTTGATTTTATTGTGATTGCGCCCCTCCTACCATCTCATTGCGGCTTCTCCTTTGTCTTTGGACGTGGGGTATCTTTTTTGGTGAGTTCCAGTGTCTTCCTGTCGATGACTGTTCAGCAGTTAGTTGTGGTTCCGATGCTCTCGCAAGAGGGAGTGAGCACACGTCCTTCTACTCTGCCATCTTGAACCAATCTCCCTGATAGATTTTATTTTTAAATTCTAATATTGCTATCCACTAAAGTTAAAGATTTTAAGTATTTTCACATGAAAATATTTACCTTAGAAATCTTATTTTTCATAGAAAAATGAAATCTTATTTTTTCTAAATGTCTTTTACACCCTAGAAAAGATGTGAGTGAACAGCAAATTCCAATAAAAGATTAGTACACTGAATTATGTAGGGAAAGCCTGGAAATATTTAGTATTTTACTTCCTAGAGGAAGTAAAAAGAGGATTAGGCTTAACTGAGGCCTAATCAACCTTCTTTGGAACAGACCTTTAAAAGAGGACTTCATTATTTTCTTTCAAGTATCTGTCTACAATATGAGAGGGTCAAGCCCACAAATAATTACAATATGAACTTGCAATTCACATATACACATTTGGATGACTGATGTCTTTGCCTCTCAGGTTCCATTAATGAGAAAAAGAGACTCTTTTTGTATTAATTACAGATTTTTTTTGAATTCCCTTGTCCCTTCTCAGCAAATTTATGCCAATAGATGAAACACAATATTAGTGATCTAATCTAACAAGTACATATTAATAGAAATATGTATACTGATGAAGAATAAACATTGATTTATTTTACAGAACTCAAAGCTTTTTTAAGAAAAAGAATTCATAAAATATCAAGTACTTAAGCAGAATAGGAATTTATATAACCAACCTCAGTTTAGGAAATTTAAAATAATATAAAATACAGCAAGCATCTGGTCTTACTTTGATCAGCAGCACTGTCTCTATGCTTCTCATGTCAATTAGGCTATTTGTGACAACTGCATTATCTATTTCTAAAGCTGTCAGAACCGTTGGGAACTCTGGATGATAAGCAGCTCTAGGAGACAAAAATATATAAGGATTAACTTACCAAACTGTAATTATATATGTATATTTTTAAAATGGGTGACGAGATGATGGATAGTAACAAGACATGGAAAATATGTGATAACGTTTGAAAACATCTGTAATAGGTTTATTTTATTTTATTAGCAAACATTTATGTAATACTATGTGCTAGGCACTGTTCTAAGCATATTATAAATACAATTGACCCGTGAACAACACAAGTTTGAACTGCATAGGTCCACTTATATGTGGATTCTTTTTCAATGAATACAGTATGCACTGCAGTATCTGTGGTTGTCAGAATCAGCAGATGTGGACTGTGGCTACAGAGGGCCAAGTATGGGGCTTGAGCATCCACACATTTTTATACCCACAGAGGGATATCCCTGCGGAAACCTGTATTAGCTCATTTAATCCTCAAAACAACGATATGAGATAGATAATACTATTCGCTCTATTTTTTTTTCCCAAATGAGGAAGCTGCAGAGAGTTTAATAAGTTCCCCAATGTCATAAAGGTAAGAGGTCAGGCTAGGATTTAAACCAGGAAGCTCTAGAACCCAGATTCTCAATCATTATGTCCTATTGCCTGTTATACTTAATCATTACAATTTTCTTAAATCTTATACTCTATCATACAAACATAAAAGTCATTTAATTAAAACACATTGGGAAATGGCAATGGCATTCTTACTGCTTTCTTAGTTCTAGAATTCCAAAACAAAGAAATATCTTTGTATATATATGTTTTCCACTTATTCATTCATTAATTCAACATGTATTTACCGAGCACCTACTATGTGCCAGATGCTGTTCAGAGGATGAGAAGATAGCAGTAAACAAAACAGACTATATCCTTCTCCCCATGGAGCTTACATTCTACTGAAAGGAGACAGAAAAATCAAGAAAAAGTGGCATACCATGCTTTTTCACACAGAAAGGGTCAGGAAAAGCCTTACTAAGGTGTCAACAGGCAGACACCTGAGGAAATGGGAGTTACATTAGCCTACTGAAGAAGAGCATTTCGTGCCCAGGGAGCAGAATTTGCAAAGGCCCTAAGAGGGCTCTTGGAGAAGCCGGGAGGCCAGTGTGCTGTGGTGGACGAGCAGTGCTGGGAGTGCTACTGGACACAAGGACAGGAGAGATGGCAAGAGGACAGGTCATGGGGGCCCGAGAGGTCGCAGTTAGGCCTAAAGAGGATGAGAACATACAGGCCGATTTGAGCAGAGGAATGACATGGTCTGACTTTACTCTGGCTGTGATATTGAGAGTGTGGATGGAAGGGAACCAGAAGCAAAACTCACTTGAGATATGATAATGGCGTGAACCAGGGTGGCACTGCAGAAGTGTTTAGATCCTGGATACATTTATAAAGTATAGCCAGTAGGATGTGGGATGGCAGAAAGAAGTCAAGGATGACTGAGGTTTTGGCTTGAGCAACTGAAAAATGGAGATGGGGATGACTATAGGTGGATCTCAGGAGTTTGGCTTTTAGATATGTTAAGTTTCAAATGTCTTTTGGACATCAAAGTGGAAAATATAAATTGAATGTATTATATTCTGGAGTTCAGAGGAAAGAGCCCAGCTAGAAACATAATGTGGTGATCATCAGTGTGTGGATTATATTTAAAGCCATGAAACTGGATGAGTTCACCCAGGAAGTTAAGTGCTGGGAGTAGGTACACATGGAGAAGAGGTCTGGAACACTGATACTGGAGGTTCCCAAGTGAGGAGAAATAAGCAGAAGACATTAAAAAAGAATACCTAGAGATCTGGGAAAACAAGAAGAGTGACATCCTAGGGACAAAGTAAAAAAAAAAGTGTTTCAGGAAGAATTAAACGATCAACTGAATCAAATACTGCTGGTAGGTCAAGTCAGCGAGTAGGAAGGAAGGATGACGGGACCAAGCCAAGCAAGGCTCACTGGCGCCTGGACAAGAGCTGCTCTGGTATGTGATGAAGCTATAAAAACTTGACTGGAGTAGGTTCAAGAAAGAAGGGGAAGAGAGGAATCAGTGACACAGACAACTCTTCTGAGAAGTTTTTCCTGTTAAAAAGAGGCAGAGAAATAGGATAGTAGGAAATAGGATAGTAACCTTAGGACAGCTCTTTACGGAATCTGTAAACCACCTAGAGTTGAACTGTGAGTAATGAGTGCCAAAGTTCTTCCGTACACCATTCCTCTTAACGTGGCCAGGTCTGCACCATTTCCCTCTTCAGTACAATTTCTAAGCCACACAACATCTACTTCCCAGTATGTCTCCCAAAACAGACCTCATGTAAGGACCTCAAAGGCAGGGAGTATCTCTCATTTATCTATGTATCTCCAATGCCTAAGATTCAAATTAAAGACGTGGCTTGATGGAATTTTACAAATCAGTAGTGTAGATATGGTTAACATTAAAAATGTTTTTTTACTCTTTCTGAGCTTGCATGTAACTAAGCAAAACCAGAACCAGTATTCAATTACTGATGCCTTACCTGTGTCTTACATCATACACCTCATTCCGAAACTCAGAAACTATTATCTGTGGCCGTGAGGTCCCTGGTGAGTAAAACCTTTTCATCAGTGCCTGAAGCACTCTTTCATCAGCATGATTATGGCAACAATAGGCTTGCAGAAGTCCTTTTAAGCAAGATTCAATAGCCAAAGCAAGCTCAGCGTCCCGAGGATGAATGCAAGCTCCTAAAAGTGAGAGAAAATTATTAAAAATCCCATAAATACTTGAAATATTAATGTAACTATCTTTATAATAGTTCATAAATGACTTTAAAATATTTTCATATGAAGCAATTTAAATGATATTATAGATCTTATTTTAACCAAATGGGAAATACCCCATCCCACTGGATACCACTGGATACACTGGGGAGAAAACTGACCAAATCCTGTGAAAAGCTGTCTCGCTCTAATGTAAATCAACAGTATTTTTCTTGTGTGTGTATATATATATATATATATAAAATACTATTCCAGCCTCTGAATGGTGTTTTGATAATCAAACCAGAAGGGTTATAGATTCTTCACTATTTTCTGTAAAACTGATTAATATTGAAATTTTAGATTTAGAGAGGGAAAAAAATACCTCATCTATTGAAATGGATCCTGGTACAGAGGTACATATCATTTAAATGAAGAGACATTACTACAATACTTAATACAGTACATAATACTGTACTTATACTTTACTAAAAAAGTATATTTATATTTATAGCATCATTTTCACCTAATGATGTACAGAATTAGAGATAACTCCTCAGAACTCAATCGATTTTTTTTCCTCATGTATATATGAAGATAACTAAATAACCTCAGGCTTATAGTTGAAAGAGGACTTAGAAGTCATGTTGTCCAAACCTAAATAGAAACTTAAAAAGACAAGTCATTTTATCAAGTTTTACACAAAACTCAGGTGATTGGCCTTTTAACTATATCTTGATATCACTGAATTTTCCTACTAATCAATTACTTGCAAATTAGTTCATTGATTTATTCATTCAAAAAAAAACCAAAACCAGATTATTCAACTCTATAATTACTTTTCCTTTTCCTAAGTTCTCTTTCTTTTGGCTTTTTTATGCTTAAAATATACAAAAGGAAAGTTACAAAGTTTAAAGTGATTCTATCATTATTTCTTAAAATATGTACAAAGTCTACATATAACTACATGGTTCTTTGATAACAGCGTTTTAAAATTATATTCAACAGACTCCTTCCAGAAAATAAAAATGTACTTCTAATTTTTATTATATCCTGACTAATTAGCGACAAATACCTAAAGGGCCTACAGGTTTATAGGTAAAATGCCCCCGTCTGTAAGCATCATCTATGGCTTCCAGAAGAGCTGGAACATGAGGGCCAAATCTTTTCAGTCGATCAGTTTTACTATCTTTCAATTCTTTCAGTTGCCTCTGATTATAGTTCAGTGTATTCTTCACATCTAACTCTTCTCTCCTACAAAATACAAGTGGAAAAACAAAACAGATATGTGATAGGGTTAAACAGAAATACTCAGTCATTTCCCCTAATACCTGCATACCAGTGAATGACACAGCTGCCCTAAAAACTAAAAGTGGATTTCTTCATTTGAAAACAACTGTGTTACCAGGAAAAAATAGTCAGAAGACCTCAAAACTTAGCATGGAAAAAAAAAAAAAAAATGCAATCGTGACGAGGACTAGAAATCCCAGAAACTGTCCAATTCTACAAGTTTAAGAAGTCTTATTAGGAAAGTGATTTTAAAAGATCCCTTATTATGAGGAAGAAGAACAACAACAAAAAAAACATGTATTCTCTTTTCATATAAAGAGGAAAACTAGATGATTTTCAAATAACTGAAAAAAGTATAAGAATGTGGACACTTACTTAATTCTGGTATGTTCTTCTTTGTCCTTTTCTATGGCTTGCTGAAATTGTTCGATCTCTTGATTGACTGAACTTTCTTGATCCTGTAAGACCTTTACTCTTCCTTTTAACCAAGATATTTTTTTTTGCCTTTCCAACCGTTCAGGTTCCAAAGACTGATCAGCACTAATGGTAAATAATACAAAGTGGAAAATGTTCAATGAAAAACCTAACATTTAAAAAACATAAAGCAATGTGATAAAATTCCTTTAGCAATAATACAGTTAAATTAAAATTAAATTAAAAATAAAATATTCCATTTCACCTGGATTACTTTATTACAAAATGAGATAACTATGAAAATTGCAAAGTAACTATCTTACCTTTTTCTCAGTTCTTCAATTCTTTTGCAAAGCTGCTCATCATCTTTCTTTAATGCTCTATACTCGTTTAGGGAACGGTTGTATAAAACCTAAAAAAAAATTAGACATACTTTAGTAAAATGAAAAAACAAATACCCCATTCAAGACCACTTTTGCCAAATTGTCAAATCAGAGGTTGAATATATGCAGAAATATATTTTTAAAACAACATACATATATGGCCATATGAAATCATTACATTTTTTAAAGTCTGAAAGCAACACAATTACAAAAACCTCTACTTTTAAAAATAAATGAACAGTATTTATAGTTGATATGCAATTTTTAATACTGAAAAATTTCTCTCACCTCAGCTTCATTATAGGCCCTTTTCTTAGAAGTAAGATCTACTTTCAATGCCATACATTCTGGTGCTCGTGCATTTGTCTCTTGACTAATCTTTTCTAGTTTATCTTGAATATCCTTGTACTTTTTTTCTGCTTCATTAAGTCTGACCTTTAAGAAAATAACATGTTGGAGTATATTTTATTTTTCTCCAATAAACAGAAAAAAATAAAAAAATAATTATATATGGTTCACATTTCAAATGAACTTAATTTTGCTCTAACTAAACTCGAGACATTAATTAGGTAAACAAACATAATTATATAAAGTGTTAAATATGTATTTTTTTAATTGAAATATTGTTGATTTACAATATTATGTTAGTTTCAGGTGTACAGCAAAGTGATTCAGTTATACATATACACAGATATATATAGATAGGTACATATCTATCTATCTATCTATCTATTCTTTTTCAGATTCTTTTCCATTATAGGTTATTACAAGATATTGAATATAGGTTCCCTGTACTATACAGTAAGCCCTTGTTGTTTATTTTATATATAGTGGTGTATATACATTAATCCCATACTCGTAATTTACCCTTCACCCCTTGCCCTTTTGGTAACCATAAATTTGCCTTCTATGTCTGTGAGGCTGTTTCTGTTTTGTTAATAAGTTCATTTGTATCATTTTTTAGACTCCACATGTAAGTGATATCATATAATATTTGTCTTTCTCTGTCTGACTTACTTCACTTAGTACGATAATCTCTAGGTCCACCAATGTTGCTGCAAATGGCAATATCTCATTATTTTTTACGGCAGAGTAATATTCCAGTGTGTGTGTGTGTGTGTGTGTGTGTGTGTGTGTGTGTGTGTGTGTGTGTG
>NC_041225.1:38128972-38133779 GCF_002837175.3 Physeter macrocephalus
TGTGTGTGTGTGTGTGTGTGTGTGTGTGTACACCACATCTTCTTTATTCATTCATCTGTTGATGGACACTTAGGCTGCTTCCATGTCTTGGCTATTATAAATAGTGCTGCTGTGAACACGGAGGTGCATGTATCTTTTTTAATTAGAGTTTTCATCTTTTCTGGATATATGCCTAGGAGTGGGATTGCTGGGTCGTATGGTAACTCTATTTTTAGTTTTTGAAGGAACCTCCATACTGTTCTCCATAGTGGCTGCACCAATTTACATTCCCACCAACAGTGCAGGAGGGTTCCCTTTTCTCCACACCCTCTCCAGCATCTATTATTTGTAGACTTTTTGATAATGGCCATTCTGACTGGTGTGAGGCGATACCTCATTGTAGTTCTGATTTGCATTTCTCTAATAATTTGAAATGCTAAAATATATTTTAATTCCACATTTAGCTTTCCAATAAATGTGCTATCTTCTGGGGATACAAAGATATAGTAACAAATGTCTTCAAGTAACACAATTAAAGGGAGATAGACACAATTTAGCAGAGAAACAAACATGCAAATATATCATGCAGTTTGGACGCAATAATGCTTAAGTAGGGTATGTATATTTATAATTGTGAAAGCACGAGGAAGAATTTATAGGTCTGTCAGAAAAAGTCAGGAATGCCTTCAAAGAAGCATTTGAGCTGAAACTTGGAAGATTAATCAAAATGTACCAGGAAAAAAGCTGGGGAAAGTGTTACAGGGAGTTGGAAAAGCATGTGGAAAGGCATTAAAACCATTTTAGGAATTAAAATTATTTCTGGAGCTTGAACTGAGAGGGTAGTGGTGGGAGATGAGATGAAGGGGTAGAAGGGCTTTGAATTCCATGATCAGCTTACAACTTAATCCTCTAGATAATAGGGAAACAAGATACGAAACTATATGTAAATCTGTAATGAAACTATATGTAAATCTATACGTACAATCACTTTGGAAGCACATGGAAGGCAAGGTAAAGGGAAAAATTAAAGGAAATGATGTCTGTAAGAAGTTAATGTAATGTTCTGGGACAAAAATAATTAGGGACCAAAATGTCACACTGAAAACAGGAATAGATTAGAAGGGACAAATACGAGAACTCTTTAGATCAGAGATCAGCAAATTTTTTCTAGAAAGAGCCAGATAGTGTATACTTCAGGCTTTGTGGGCTATAAAGTCTCTGTCACAGCTATTCAACCAGAAATGCTAAGTTTGAAGTGTCTGGAACATGTAGGTAAAGATGGGAAGACAAATATTTGAACCAAGTGCTCAGGATAAAAGTTTGATTAGGAGATACAGATTAGGGAATTGTCAATATGTAGGCTACTTAGGAAACATTATATAGAATGGTAGTGTAGTTCTGTTATTAAGACATCAGTAGTATAATCTCTATGTTTTTTATAAAAATTGAAGTTGGTCTAGGTGTTATACAAACTAAATATAATTCATCTATCTTCAGTTTAAATTAGGTTAATACAAGTTTAAAGTCTGCTTTAGACACTATTTC
Organism: Physeter macrocephalus; assembly: GCF_002837175.3. Taxonomy (NCBI): domain Eukaryota; kingdom Metazoa; phylum Chordata; class Mammalia; order Artiodactyla; family Physeteridae; genus Physeter; species Physeter macrocephalus. The sequence continues at coordinate 38,130,497 of NC_041225.1, forward strand.
TTCAGAAACCTTCCCTTCAATAGTTACTCTATAATCAATCAATAAACAAGCATATACTATGTGAAAGGTTTTATGTAAGACATGGTGGGAAGGATATAAATATAAGATAGTCCAAACCCTCCAGAAATTTACCATTTACTACATAGTGTGGCCAAATACTTAAGTAGAGCAAATAGCCACAGAACTAAATATCATCCAACCTCAAGATTTTCCTCTCCCCACTTGAAAAAAAAAAATGAGTGTTTATTACTAAGACTGGATTTCACTTTTAGACTGGGGAGTATTTAAGAGGAAAGCAACAAGGTCGTCCCCTATGACAAGCTAAGAAATGAAGCTGAGAAGAATTGAATGAAAATTTCAGAATATTCTCTCAGAAATGAAAATCTAAGGTGAGAGAGGTGGGTGGGGTTGGATTTCCATTTACTACCTGAAGAGGGAATAAGAAATTCAGCCCAGAGATCACTAAGTAAATGTACTGTCTTCACCATTTCTGTTTCTTTTACACACTCATTTATTACCTTTCACAGATTAATGTTATAACCCTTAAAAGGAAAAAGACTGACCTGCTTATCTTAGGCACAGACAGGAAAAAGTAAGGTGGGAAAGATTACACCCTGTACTACAACTAAGCCTGGGAGCCAGAAGCTCGTAAGCTAAGTAGAACAAAATACTAAGATGTAAGTCAGTCACACTGAGTACACGGGGGCTCCTATAAAGAAAGAAAAGGCTCGGAGATCTACTTCCAGCACGACAGCAGAGAAATTCCACAGCGGTGGCTGTACAACCTTGTGAATATACAAAAAAAAAACACTGAACTGTAAATTTTAAATGGGTGGATTGTATGGTATATGAATCATAACTCAATAAAGCTGTTAACAAGAGAATGGCAAGGTAAATATAAAGAGCAGGTCTGCTCTGTGGTACAAAGGTCCATGTGGAAACCCTCAACAGAAAATTACTCCCTTTATTTACCCCTCAACCAACTTCTACCTCTGTATAAAAAAAATATAATTACCTGCTGTTCTTCCATTTTCCTCTCAAGTCTAGCAGCACGATCTTCTCCAATTTTGATGTTATCTCTGATAGCATTCAGTTGTTTTTCAATTTCATTGACCTAAAAAGGAATTATATAGCAAGTCACATATAAGACTAACTACAACCGAGTATATTCTGTATATTACAAATATGTGTGAATAGGTAATTAAGTGAAAATTACCACTGCCCAAGCCATTTCATGTTTCAAGTATTCCAGATTGGTCTTCATTGTACTTAAGCCAGCAATACTTTGAAAACGTTCTTCTTTCTCTAAACACTGGCGCTTTAGTTCAGTAAGTCGCTTAAAAAAAGAAAAAAGAATATATTTCTTAACAACATTGAAGAGACAAGACTTTCTGCAAATGTATTTCTTTTGAATACTGCCTAAACAAGTACTGAAAAAGATGTGCTAGGAAATGACTTCTTTAATTAAAGCAAAAATAAAAAATATCTTTGGTTCTTTGGTATACTTTTACTAAGTACAATCAATTTGTTAATTTCTGCACTATAAAAATGACCAGATACTCTTCAAATGAAGAAGAGCAAAGGAATAAAAGTTTCAAGGCCATACAAGTATAGACAAAACTCAGTTTCTCATTTTCTCTCAATTCCCTACCTGACAGACAGACTGGACTGTTCTTCTGGGCGAAGTATACCCAGGATCCATTCCAATGATAATGGAAGGCTCAAAAGGAATTTATTTCTAAAAATCAAATGTTACATGTTTTCTTATCCAAGTTTTCTCTTAATAATTAATCAATAAAGCAAAAACCAACTATAGTGACGTATGAACAGCTTCTAAAGCTGCACACCTGGGTAGACAGCCTCTCCTCTTCATTCATGGTTTCCATGTTCAACTAGGGTCTTCACTATGGATCTTAGTGTGCTTCCCTATCCAAGTCACTTTCCCATTCTTCAGGATTATTTCAATCCATTATCACTCTCTTCAAATCTCACATAACAGCCACCCTAATCCCTTACTCATTCTCCCTGATGCTTATTTCATAGAATTCAGAAGCTATCAGAAAGAAACCATCTCCAGTGTTCAACAACCTTACATATAAACCTAAAGCAGTCTTTTCCTCCCGCTAAAACGGAAGAGGTGGCTTCATTATACTTAAGTCCAGTCCCTATCTCTTACTTAGATCCTACTCACCCCCCCTTCTGCCTTCTCAAGAGGTCTAAATTAGTTGATTTTTCATCCCATCTTTTTCATCTTTTTTCCACTTAATCCTCCTCACTGACTCCTTTCCATGATCACATTTAAAACTTTACTTACTTACCTTTCCAATTTACAAACAAAACCACCAATATCCACCCCTGGATACCACCTCTTCCTCTAAAAGCTGTCTTCCCGTTCTATCCAAGTTTCATGAAAATTATCTCTAGCTCTTCAATTCTCTCTCTGGTTTTCAGCCCCACAAATCTGGCTTCTGTTTTCACCACTACCCTACATGTCCCACAGAACATTGGCCCAAACCATTTCAAAGCTCTTCTCTACACTACCACTGCCACTACCCTAACTTACATCATCATCATCTGTTTGAGCAACGGTAATACCTTCCTTATTGATTTCTCTGTTTGTTCCTTCCTTACAGCAGTTCACTCTCTTCTGCAGCAGAGTGATCTACTGAAAATATATATTCAATCAAGCCATCCACTTTCATGTGTTGTACTGCCCTTAAGTTTTACAAGGTCTTCCACAATCTGGCCTCTTAACTCTCATGCTTGTGTTCTCCACTTTAGACAATGTAAAATTCTTTCAGCTGTTTAAAACCACCACATGCTCTCTTGCCCAAGACTCCATTCATGCTTATTTCTTGGAACACACTTCCTCACTCTCACCATCCTTTGCCTGGTACTATTCACCCTTCAGTTCTTACCTTAGACATTACTTACCTAACAGCTATACCTCTCCCACTGCCCCTGCCTTGTCCCTAACCCCTGTTGCCAGTATCCTATTAAGTGCTTTTGCACAAACTAATCTTTAACTCCTTTAGTAGTGCTCACCATAGTCAATTATCTACCATCTGCTTTCTGCTGAATAGTTTAGGTGTATGACCCCAAGAATCCTGTTATGTATTTGCCATTATATGGTCATGGCCAAAGCACAATGCTAGCAGGCACATGGTAGGAACTTAATATTTGATGGCTGAATGACTTCCAGTTTCTTTTTTTTTTTTTTTTTTGGTGGTATGCGGGCCTCCCCCTGCTGTGGCCTCTCCCGTTGCGGGGCACAGGCTCCGGA
>NC_041225.1:38133798-38134860 GCF_002837175.3 Physeter macrocephalus
TTTTTTTGGTGGTATGCGGGCCTCCCCCTGCTGTGGCCTCTCCCGTTGCGGAGCACAGGCTCCGGACGCACAGGCCCAGCGGCCATGGCTCACGGGCCCAGCCGCTCCGCGGCACGTGGGATCCTCCCAGACCGGGGCGCGAACCTGGCTCCCCTGCATCAGCAGGCGGACGTGCAACCACTGCGCCACCAGGGAAGCCCCGACTTCCAGTTTCTAATCTTCACATTCTATTTCTTTTTTTTGACTTTTTCATTTGTATCTCCCACTGTATCCTTTTTTGTTGGCTTGGGGGTTTTTGTTTGCTTTTTAAATTTTTATTGAAGTATTGTTGATTTACAATGTTGTGTTAGGTCACATTCTACTTCTTAAAGAATGAACTATTCAAATCCAGAGCTTATTTTGAGAATATAGTGCATTTAATTAATTAGGAAAAAATTTCCTATTAAGTGCATATTATGCATAAGCAACTCTGATACATGATATAGGGATGCGTTTCTTAAACTTCATAAACAAAGTATCTTCAATCGCTTATGACAAAGTATACCATGAAGAAAGTGGGTATTTAAATACCAAGCTGTTTGAAGCAAACAAATTTCTTCAAAGTCCTGATTTATTGTTTTTAAAATAATAGATGTTAATACGTACTATATACATTTGCTTGAATATACAATATTTCCTTTCTCCAATAATAACACTGACACTCCAATAACACTGATACTCCATTATCAATTCTGTGGTTTATAGTACATCCTTGCGCACTATCACATACCCCAGGTTTGAAGAAATAATGTGGGGAATAAAAATAAATATACTCATCTTTGCTTTTTCAGTTTTCACTTAATGAACCATGTAACTATAAACCCAATTTTAAATATGCACGCCTCAAAAACTTGAAGTAAAAAGGTCAGTGTAACATCTAATAAAGTTGACTTGGGTCAATCATTAATACAATTCTATCTCAAAAGAACATGCTAGGGCTTCCCTGGTGGCGCAGTGGTTGCGCGTCCGCCTGCCGATGCAGGGGAACCGGGTTCGCGCCCCGGTCTGGGAGGATCCCACATG
>NC_041225.1:38135441-38143039 GCF_002837175.3 Physeter macrocephalus
CATGGCCGCTGGGCCTGTGCGTCCGGAGCCTGTGCTCCGCAACGGGAGAGGCCATAACGGAGGGAGGCCTGCATACCACAAAAAAAAAAAAAAAAAAAAAAAAAAAAAAAAAAAAAAAAAAGAACATGCTAAAAAGTTGCTGAAAGCAACTGACTGTATAAAACTGATTAAGTGACAAAAGAAAAAGATACAGAATCATACAAAACTTGGTGGGACTTAATGTACTGGATGAACAGCTGAAACATAAGCCTTATAACTCTGAGGTCTCTGATTATCAAACAAAGGTTTGCTCTTCAAGAAACAGAAGAAAGTACAAGAACAAACTATAGCAGGTGTAAAAACAAACCTAAGTAAAAAAGTCACATTGGCTTGAGTGATTTCAAATTCAAGCACATTCACATGGCTGCCAAGCTGGTGAATACTGATGTGACAGCTGCTACCAAGCTATCAGTGCTTAAAGAATGTTAACATTTTACCAGTGTAATGAAAGAGTTATGTATCGTATATAATTATAAATGCATATTATGTTTAATACCAACTTGAGGCTTGTGCTTATTTTCATATCAAAAGAGATATAGTTTTTAAACTACTTCCAAGTGGAAATCAGTGATATCTTATTGTGGAACCAAGGGATAAGTATGTTAGATACTGCCCTGTCCTCTACTTTATAGCCTCATAGAAGAATTAAGACATGGACATACCCATTATTATAAAACAAAAAAGTAAAGGCTAATAAATACCCTGAATGTAAAAAAACACGCTTGTTATAGTTGATAGAGTACTATAAAAATGTTACTAGTTTTATATAGATATACACATATAGATATATAGGTATATAATTTTACAATACCATTTACCCGATAAGTACTATAGGAATGTGACTGAGCTCTAAAATAATTGCATTAAGTGTATACAAACCTCTTCTCCTTGATTTATCTGCTCCTTTGTTCTTTCTTTCGTTTCCATGATGTATGAATAATCTTCCTTCATTTGTTCCAGTTGGGTGGCTTTCATAAAGAACTATATCAACAACAAGAAAAACACAATTAGGAGTTTGTAAACTTCCACGGGACTATGAAAAAAAGAAGAATTTGGTCTCTAAAAACTTTTAGACCAATTATGTAAAAAGACATTAAAAACATACTTAAGCAAGTAAATACATTGGGTCTCCGTTGCTGCACGCGGGCTTTCTCTAATTGTGGAGAGTGGGGGCTACTCTTCGTTGCAGTGTGCAGGTTTCTCATTATGGTGGCTTCTCTTGTTGCAGAGCATGGGCTCTAGGCACACGGACTTCAGTAGTTGTGGCACGCGGGCTCAGTAGTTGTGGCTCGCGGGCTCTAGAGCACAGACTCAGTACGTGTGGCGCGCGGGCTTAGTTGCTCCGCGGCATGTGGGATCTTCCCGGACCAGGGCTCGAGCCCATATCCCCTGCATTGGCAGGCGGATTCTTAACCACTGTGCCGCCAGGGATGTCCCAGTATCCTTGATCTTAATGCATCATAAGTTTTTAGCAAAGGGAATACCAAAACCCATTCAAAAGTCACACTGTAAGCTGTAGTAGTAGTCATATATTTTGTTGGCTTTTTAAAAAGTTTTAAATAGGGGCTTCCCTGGTGGCGCAGTGGTTAAGAATCCGCCTGCCAATGCAGGGAACATGGGTTCGAGCCCTGGTCCGGGAAGATCCCACATGCCTCGGAGCAACTAAGCCCGTGCACCACAAGCACTGAGCCTGTGCTCTAGAGCCCGCGAGCCACAACTTCTGAGCCCGCGTGCCACAACTACTGAAGCCTACGCGCCTAGAGCCTGTGCTCTGCAACAAGAGAAGCCACTGCAATGAGAAGCCCACGTACCACAACAAAGAGTAGCCCCCCACTCGCCACAACTAGAGAAAGCCCGCGTGCAGCAACAAAGACCCAACACAGCCAAAGATAAATAAATAAATTAATTAATTAATTTTAAAAAAAGTTTAAAATAATCTAACATTTAAAAGTTATTATGTATGTTTGGGCAATCATTCCCTTGTATTTTCATAAAGATAAATTTTAGAATTCATTCTCTTTCAGAATTAAAAGCAAAGAAGTTAAAGCAGGATTTACCAAGAAAATTATACTTCCATCTTACTTAACAAGTTCCTAAATTAGTCCTACAATATTACTCTAAATAGTGACTTAAAAAAATCCTTGATATTTACTATGTGACCAAGATTAATGTTCAGTATATATAGATGCTTAATCTATAAATGTATTCTTTTTGGTTAGGTTTATGTTTACTTTGGTGCATCTTACTTTGTATTTGTCTCCCTCATTTTTAGACTGCAAGAACTGCTTGCTCATCTCTTGCGTTAAGACAGAAACTGGATTATCTACCTGAAACAAACAAACAAACAAACGATTATCTTTAAATATTTCATTTTAATTCCTTAAAGAGAAATGAACTAAAATATCCATTACAAGTGATCTAAGGGAGAGAAAATATTTCAAAATTTCATTATATTAAAATAAATATCAATACTACAGCCAAAATTAAATATTCTGCCATTACATGAGGGCCCAAGCACAAGAACTTTCTAAAGAAGTGTGTTTTTTTAGAAAGTTTTCATTCCTTTCACTGGTTTTGTAGAGTACCACTCCTATGCTACTGGTTAACCATCAGACCACAGAGCTGGAAGAGCTCTAGCATGAGAGTCAGCTGACTTGGGTTCTTATTTGGCTCTGTCCGAACCTCCTATGTAGCCGCAGGCAAGTTAGTTATTTCCTCCAACGAAATACAAAAAGTCCAACTCAGTTACTTCTAATCAGAAATATAATGACAAGTATTGTTTATTTTTTGTACAGCAGTTATTCAGATTTCCTATATCCTGTCATTTCTTCATGAGGATATTGTAAAACAAATGGAAATACTGGGACCATTTCTATCTTTTGAAGGAGGAGTCATTTTAAATAAGCCATTACTTGAATTAAACTACCTCTGGCTAACAAATTAAAGTACAGTTAAAATAACAATATAATAACAGTTCAAAGTGGAGTTGAAAAAAATTTTTTTTAAATTCAACTTGTTTCAAAAAGATTCAAGTTCATTTCTCATTTATATCTTTGGTGTTAATAACAAAGTAATTTATATGTTAGAAAATAATCTTGTTTATAAGGTATAGAACATGAAGGACCACTATAAAGGAAAAAAATGCTTAACTCCTTCATTTTACCATCTGTAAAATACTGATTGTACTATATTTAGTATACCACTGGTGAAAACCTTTCTGTTAAGCAAGATTTGGGGTCTTATCTTCTAAGACAATAAAAAACACTTATGCAGTTATAAAGAAACTGCTACATATCACCTTTTTCTCATTATATAGGTAGACCAGACACTGATTGCCACGTATTTTTTTTAACAAGGTCTGTGTGGTATCTTAATTTCACACAGTATCTGACTTCTTAAAACTAAGACTTAATGCACTAGCTTTGACAGACATTTTATCACCAGCTTTGGATTAACAGCTTCACCAAAGTTCATATTCTTTTTTCTATATCCTCTGAAATGGGGTTCCTAGTTTCTATACTACTCCAGAGATTATTTTAAAATCTGGCAGCTTTACCCATCAAGACCCTGGAGTAAGCAAAAGGCAAGCACACACAGGTAAACTTCAGAGAAAAAGTAAGAAGAGGCACAGGGGACAAATATAATCAGGTACTTAAAGACATTAAACACTCTCCTTCCTCCTGGTAATTCTAGGCCAGCACTGTCCAATGGAAATATAATGCAAACCACACATATAATTAAGTTTTCTAGTAGCTACATTAAAAAGATAGAAAGAGACAGGTGAAATTAATTTTAGTATTATATTTTTAATCTAATAGATCTAAAATATTATCATTCTAACATGCAATCAGTATGAAAACTGAGTTATTCCTTTGCCTTAAGTCTTCAACCTCCAGTGTGTACTTCATACTAGATAGAGCACATCTCCATTTGGACTACCCACACTTTGAGGGCTCGATATTCATCACTCGTGGTCAGTGGTTACTCAGTAAGTGTAGCTCTAGACCTTTCGTATTTTGATCAATGAACTTGAACCTTTAGTTAACTGAACCGTACAAGGAGAGGACTAATGGAGTTACGAGAGCAATCTTCAAATATTTCAAAAGAAAAGAAACATATTTTATATTCCCCAAGGAAGTGGGAGCTTAGAGAAACTGACTTTATTCAACTTTTCCCATTAACAACAACTTTCTAATAAATATAGCCACCTACAGACGGAATCAGCAGCCTCAGGCAGAGGTCATTTCCCCACTACTACCCGCTCAAGTACCTGCTGAAGGAACATCTGGTGGAGACTGCGCACAGGGTAAGCATGCAGTGTGATACTACACTGGATGCCCTTTGAGACTTTCCCAACACCTGTGAATCCATACACTCTAACTTTTGGTTTTCCTGATTTTGCTTAACAAATTGACCTGTGTTCCAGTCTCAAATTTATTTGCTGTATCTGCTTTTCTCCAGATTTTACTAATTATTCTTCTGAACCTGTGCTGCCCAATATGCAAGCTACTAGCCACATGCAGCATTTGACACTTAAGTAAAATACAATAAAACATTTGATTTCTCAGTCACACATTTCAGGTGCTCAAGTAGCTAGTGGCCACCCCATCGGACACCATAACACAGAATATTTATACCATTACAGAAAGTTTTTCTGGACAACTTGTTCTAAACCAAACTGGGAAAGAGACCCATACTCATAATTATTCTTCTTCCTTGGTGACTACTCTTGGTGTTCTTAATCCTGGAATAAGGCAGGGTGATACAATGGATAGAGCATTAGAATGGAACAGGGATGTCTGGATCCCAAGGCAGGCACAACCAGTACCCACGCCTAGACAACTGTAAGTGCAAGTTTACTTTTGCTGGCTCCCAGTTTCTCACCTACAAAATAAAAGGTCCAGATTAGATGACCTCCAAAGACAATTCCAGTGCTAATGTTATAGGACTATATGAGCCCCATTTCCAATTATTCAGTCAAAGTATCTTAGCAGAATGGACTCAAGTCTTGTCTCCTATAGGTATGATGAAATAACTCCAAAATACATAAAGAAATGCTTTCTTTATATGGCTAGAATAAACTTCCTTTCTACAAAAATTTAGCAACTGAGTTTAGGAAACTATGATGCTATTCTGACTTGGACAGCAGAAAGCAAAGAAACTTTAGAACATAAATTTTATTAACATAACTTTTGGCACACACTAGTATAGACAAGATATTCTTGTGTGTTCTGTCAAATTAAAGACGTTATATTATGTATTGAAGGTTCCTGTTGAATTAGGAAGCCTTAAGGAACTTCACTCACAATAGTTAAATATACTTGTCCCGTGGTCAATTTACTTATATGAGGCCATTTAAATTCTTTCCACACCACAAATGAAACCACACACAAAAGTAACCAGTTGTATTTATTAATCTGAAACACAAATTTAGCAATTACCTGTATGTTAAAATGATCAAGAATTCCAATCAGTTCTTCTTTCCTAGTGGAAACCACGGCGCCTAGTTATGAGAAACACAAAATGACCAGACTGTTTCTAGGGCAATAATACGTGTTTAAAAATGAGCAATTATTTATAAACATAAACGTTAACTAGTTTTCCTGATGTCATCAAGAAAGGTACCACTGCACATACACACATCTGAATGAACTGGGGTGACACACTTGTTATGACACAAGTACGCAGGAGGCAGAAGCACACAAATGCACTGGCAGGTGCTTCTCTTCTTCCTATAGCTAAACATTTCCTTTTCCTTCTCATCTGCCTCTTTAGTAACTCTCCACACCCGCCTCCTCTTCCTTTATGTCTTTTTCTACCTTTGGCTAACTTTCTCTTTCCACATGTGACAGAAACTATGGGGGTGAAAGGAAGTCTGCAAGTGAGATCAAAATGACTTATCACAGCCTGTTTCAAACAGACCCAAATTCTGCTAATCATGCTTTTGCTGTAGAATGCCCTGTGGTAAAACAACTATGTACAGATATATACGTGTGTGTATACATACATGCAACCAACCAATCCTCTTGCAAGAAAGCAGTTTCAAGAGATGAGAAGTGTCCTCTCAATGACACCAGCACAATCACTTAACTCTTTTTAACCGGAGGTTTACTAATACTTTATATGGAATAAAGAGAAATTCATAGCAAACCTGTTTCACTTTTCAGTTTATAAGATCGACTTCCATCCATGCTGATGTGCTGTTGCACAATTATAGAGTCACCGTACACACTGGCTCTATAGGCATCATCCCCTCTGTTCCTTAATGTTATTGAGATATCTGCTGAGCTAAAGCAATAAGGTTAAGCTAAGTCACATGAAGGTACAGGGCAATTACAACACCAGGGTACCATAATTTTAAAAACCTCCAAGAAATTTGGCTAATTCATTTGAAAAGTACCTTTATATCAGCAGTTGATGGCTGACAGGCTACTACAGAATAATGTTAAAGATACCAAGCAACAAAGTTGAGAAGAAGAGAGACTTTATGAAAAATAATTGTCTATTTTACCCATAACAGAAATACATTTGCACAAAATCCATTTAAGTTCTGGTTGTTTCACATCACGTAGATAAGTTACACATTTTCCCAACCGCTATGTATAATCAATATTACACTGCCTGACTATGCTAAATTATATAATAAAGCATAATCCTGACAGCAGGCCTCTCAGAAAGATGCAGTAAGAATTAAAGTGAAGTTATATATTTTCTAAGAAAATTAGAATCAAGGGAAACAACTTGAATTCTATTACTTGGCAATAAAAAAAAAAAGCTTAAGTATTTGATATCAAGAGATGTAAACTAAATCTCAAAGCTTCTTAAAGTCTTATTGGTATTACAAAATAAACATTTTTAAAGTTTTAAGATGTCTGAAGCATTTACAGCCATGTATATTTTAACATATTATGGGGGGAGAATCCATCTTTATTTTTCTACTCTAACGTCTGTTCAAATAAGACTTCGTAGAAAAATTTTTTTTAAAATTAATGAAGGGCATTAATAAATACATACTTATAATTTCCTAAACATAAAAGCAGATAATACTTTCTCTGGTTAATATAAATATCTGCCAAAAATGTTAAAGTCCTTTAATGCAAAATTGCTTTAATTGGTAATTAAATGATATATTTAACAGAATAAACTTGTTTTCATCAATTTGGAGTAATCATACCCCAAAATTGTTCCTATTTGCAGGAAATGTAGGTAAAAATACTCAAGATGAATTTCACTGTAAACTTATACTTGGTAGACACCCTGAAGGGTGCTCAGCTCTTGCCCCCCCATACTTCCGTGCAAGTGCCCTCATAGAAAGATGGCTTAGCAGCCATTATCAGCCCCCATCCCTCCCTCCACAGATTGGGCTAAATATAGAAAGTGAATGCTAACTGCGCCATATTCCCTTCTTTAAAAATTCAAATTAAGAAAAACTAGTGGGCTTCCCTGGTGGCGCAGTGGTTGAGAATCCGCCTGCCGATGCAGGGGACACGGGTTCGTGCCCCGGTCCGGGAAGATCCCACATGCCGCGGAGCGGCTGGGCCCGTGAGCCGTGGCGGCTG